>NC_012870.2:26315728-26625494 GCF_000003195.3 Sorghum bicolor | reverse complement strand
TAAATGCAACTCTCAAAGCAATGCACTTGAATCTCACTCAATCTCACTAGGATTAGCAATCCAGCAAGGAGATGAGTGGAGGGAGTGTTCTCTAGCTCAATGTATGTCTCTAGTAATCAAATGTGCAAGAGTTGAGCTCCCAAAGCCGGCCACCCTCTATTTATAAGCCCCCTCAAAGAACTAGCCGTTGGCCACTTTCACTGGGCTGAAATCGGGGGCACCGGACGCTACCAAGTGAGCACCGGACGCTCGACCCCCTGCGTCCGGTGCACTGGGGTTGGCCACGTGTCCTTCTTGAATCTCCCGTGTCAGTTTCTAACGGCTACCTGCAACACACCGGACGCTCTGCAAGTCCGCACCAGACGCGTCTGGTGCACACCGAACTCATGCGCAGAGAGTTCCGCAAACCTGCAGGATCACTGGACGTGAACCACCGGACGCACCTCAGAGCGTCCGGTGCTCACCGGACTTAAACACAGGGAGGGTTGCAAAACGCCCTCACACCGGACGCTAACCACCAGACGCTCTCAGAGCGTGTCCGGTGCTCAACCCTAGCAGGGTCAAGCACATTGGACTCTGAGGCCAGCGTCCGGTGCTTCCGCACTCAGCGTCCGGTGAGTGTTTCTCAGTGAGAAAACACTCCCGTGACTTCTCCAAATTTTCCATCGGCGCAATAGAAAATATACACTTGTTTTTCTCAAAAGTGCTGAAACCCAAACCCCTCTCAACCCTAGGAACTCCACCTCCTTTGCAAAAGTGCTAACACCAACGAGTGTCCACCACCAAAGTTCATGTGTGTTAGCTTTTCACAAACATTTTCCTAAAGGAGTTAAGTTAGCACTTTACTAGATCCTAATGCATATGCTCAAGATATGGACCTAGTAGCACTTGATTCGAGAGATGACCGTGATTTCCCCTCTTGATAGTCGGCTATCTATCCTAAACCCGGTCAATCACTTTTCTACTCATCTTAGACTGGCAAAAGTAAAACCCTATGTTTATACCTTTGTCTTGTTTACTTTCTCCCTTGTTTATCATCATGATCTCCACATCATGCTTCATCTCTTAATCATGTGGCCACCTTTCCATGCCACCATGCACCTTCATCACATGTGTTGCTATGCCTAACTCAAATCACTTAAACACAAGACATTAGCAACTTGGTGTCATTAATTACCAAAACCAAACTTGGGCTTTCACTATCGATGTTTTACCACTGATAGACTACCATGGGGGTAGGCGGGACAGTTTCTCGGGCTTCGGTGTAAGCTGGAACTTGATGGTTAACTAAGAAGACAGTCGATTTATACTGGTTCGGGCCCTCAAGATCGAACTCGAGTAACAGCCTTTACGTCCAGTTTGGTGTTACCCTTTGCATTGGATTGATCGGATGGCATGTTATGTTTTTCATTTTTCTACCGATCAAGGGAATCTTTCCCTCCTTTATATTGTCTAGAAGGCAAGAGTCCTAGTCGGTTTACTATATAGAGTACTAGTAGGATTACAGGATAGCACTACTTCTAAGATTACACGGGAGGAATCCTAGTCGAACTAATCTTCTTCCTTTCTTGTAGAGTATCCAGGGTACTATGTAGCGACACTTTCCCTCTCCAACAAACTAGCAGATCCAAGAATTAGTGTTGTATTAGTGATAATGGAGAATTGAAAACGAACTCTCTATATGTAAAGCTGGCTGATCAACAAGCCATTTTAGCGTCATGCGCTTCATCTAAGGTATAATTTTAGGTTTATTTCTTCTCATAGTTATAGATATTACCAAATAGAAGCACTGGAATCTAAATCCAATTTCCATTGCTTTTATTCCTATGGAAATAGAACCAAAATTCAAATGTTCCAATTCTTAGTATCCAAACGGGCTCAAGAAAATGAACACAAAAATCTTTTTTTAGAAAACATAGCATACAATCAGAAATTCATATAGGAGTTGTTTGGTAAAGCTTGAGCTGATTTGGATTGTTTATAGAAGTTGATTCTCTCATTGAAGTGATTCTATGGTTGAAAGTGGTTTTCTTTGGTTCTTTAGCATGAACTCTCAAAATCAAGATGGGGAATTACTTCACAGAACAAGCTAGCTACTTTTTTCAGCTATTAGCCTCTTAGTTCATTTCAGAGAATCACTATACAGAGTAAGTAAAGAATCACTTCCTTCTGAAAAAACTGTTTGGCAGAGCTCATTCAATAGAGAATCAACTTTGGGAGCTCTGCCAAACAGGGTCATACACACATAACTATATTCACCTTTTTTTGAACGTATGTACTCCCTTTGTTCTTGAATAGATAAATTCTTAGAGTTGAATTTTTATGTTTAATTAAATTTTAGAAAATACACTGAGTTTTTTTTAAGAATTATATAGTACAACGCATGCACACTCACCTTTTATAAATATACGTATGCAAATTCTACCCCTATGAGTACCTTCGAAGGACTGAGCCAGCAAATCACGAGATTTATGAAGTCACCACAGGCGCCTCGCTATCAACGGGATGTCACCTACCACTGAAATCATAGCGCCGTTAAATCCTAGAATAAATTGAGGAAAATATGAACACTCATACCAAGTCGAGGACTTAAATCTTGGTGGACAAGTTCCACCACGAGGAACTCAATTAGCTAATTTATGACCAGTCCGCAAAACAAGACTTTTGACACCAAATAGTATCATTATTAGACACCATACACTGTATTTTTATAATGTGCTCATTGATATCACAAATATTTGTAATTTTCTATGAATTCTATTAAAGACAAAAAAAACCTTAAGCATGTTGGTAACTCAGGTACCTCGTTGCTAATATTAATAACTAATAACCATCGTTGCCTACCACTGTTTCTTTATGAATATGAGATAAATTTATAGAAAATATAAACACACATGTTAATTGCTAAGTCTGGGATCTTAATAATTACTAGATATACTTTTACCGTCGTACCAAAAAGCATCTCGAGTCCAGTGCAAGGAAAAGATGCTCCCGAGTCCCGACCAAAATTCACTTGAACACTAAGTGGCTAAGCACATGCACAACGCATAGTTGATTAACCTTGTTTAGTTTCTTAAAAAAAATTTCACGAACTATTTTGAGACAAATCTTTTAAATCTAATTAGTACATAATTTAATAATAAAATGTTACAATAACACATATATTAATAATAGATTAGTTAGGTTTAATAAATTCGTTTTATAACGGATAGATTATGTATTTTGTTTTTTTATTAGTATCCAAACGCTATATATGACATTCCACCTGTCACTAAACAGGGACCATGTATATACTATTAATTTTAATTATTTATTGGAAGATAAATTGTAGAACAGGACACGACAGGGGTACTAGGTTCTGGGACGGTTATTGTCTGTATCCAACTCGCGCTTCTGCACACACATGACACATGAGTTGTACCTGAATTTGTTGGATGCGTCATCCATGACCATGACCATGATACATCGGCTGTTTTTTTTTTTTTTTTTGACAACGCATAGGCTGCTTCTATCTGGTGCAACTGCAAACACGCACACACACACATGGCTGGGCCCAACCTAAGCAAAGTGACGTCTGGGTTGAGCCAATGTGGGTTTGAGTCCAAAAGTTGTAACTCCACAAAAGAACATAATTCTCATTTATCAAAGAGTCAATCATTTTAAACTTAGATAGAAATTATATTAAAATACTAATAATGTTTTATACAAAATAAGTACTATTAGATTAACTATAGAATATATTTTCATCACAAATTTATTTAAATAAATACTAATATTATTTACTATAAACTTGGTCAAAGTTGACCGGCACGAATCCCATCATTATATTTTTTTGTGAATGAAGAGAGTACGGTAATAGTGTACCAAACATGTGGGCGTCTCGTGCAAACTCTTGTTTCATTGCCGCGGTGTTTTGGTCACAGTCAAACTTTGCCAAGTTATGCATACGGTTGCCACAAGAGTTTGGCTACCATTTAGTTTAACACATCAGTTGTAGCAGCCATAGTTTTTCTTAGACTAATTTAATTTGTGCTACAGGTGTGGCGGCTAGTTTTTATGCTAGTCTTCGGCGGCACCACAACATGTGTGGTTAGTGTTGAAGAGTTTTATGCGTAAGATTTCAAAAGGTTGCTAATAAATCTAGCAGAAAAGCCATGATTTTCGGAACAAGGTCTAATGTGATATGGTTGTAGTTGCAACTAACTTCATCATCTGGTAGATAACCTCACGGATCATGATGATCAGACCTCTTCAACTTTAATTTGGATGGGGATTGGGGAAGTAGAAATAGGATGGAAGCTTGAATCTCTTTATTGAGTAGTATTTGAACGTTTCTCTAACACTTTATGGTGAAGTGTGATCTAGGTACTAAGAGCGTGTTTTTCGAATGGCTAAACTCATTCACGGTTGAATAATGTTAGAGGATGAAATATTTTGTTTTTTGGAGACGGGATCTCTTTTATTAAATGGGAGGAAGAGCTTCCCACTTGAGGAGAGATATTGTCAGGTCCTACTAAAGACTGAGTTGGGAGAACCGGTCCATAAGAGCCTTCTTACATGCCACTCGCTCTCATTCAAGCGGGAGACGGATATGATCTAGCTAAGGTGATACCACTATTGCATATATAGGATGTAGGTGATAGTGTAAGGAGAGGTAAGGGTGTATCCTCTAACCCTCCTGAGATCACATGGTGACCAGTGAGAGGCTGGGTACTATGTTTCACAATCTCAGCGTGCCTACGGGGTGACTCAAAGCTGAGTTGTAGGGTGGTATCGTACCAGTTGGATGGCAGCTCAGAATTAGCCTAGGCGGGGCGCCGCAAATGATGGTGATCTTGTGGGTACAGGTGCATCCCTCTGCAGAGTTGATCGATTTATATGTATAATCATGTACACAGTTATGGACATTCCTATGTTTCTCACTTCACTTGACTAGAGAGTGCCAGAGTGGTGTCTTCTTCTCTTCCCCTTGGGTTGGATAAGGATCTGGCCCAAGGACGTTGAGGCAATGTCAACTAGAGAGCGTGGTGGTGAGATGTAAGAGTGTGGTGTGATTGTGTGGATTATGGATGGGGTGGATCGGTTAAAACTTGAGAATAACTAGTACATAATGATAAAATTTGCATAGGAAACCACGGCCAAATAGTAGGTTCTTTTCTCTTACCCTTGCAAACAACTTTCCGTAAAGCAAAGCAAAGCATGGTATGGGAGTCACTAGCCAATATAAATTGTACTAAAAATTATTTAATGGGTGATAAGCCTAAGTACGACTATTAGAGGGTCTTGTCCTATGTTTGAGTCTGCTTGTGGAGATGGAGTATTCACCCCTAAGGCGCTACGCATCTACTTGATGTTGTTCTATGTGATGTGTGATTCTGCTAATTAACGATGTAACAGGTATTCGATACATATGAACTGCGTTATCAGCTGGATTTTGATAATGTGATGGTATGATCTCCTGGGACTATCACATTATGATTTGTTCTGTGGATTTCCTTTCAAAGAAATTGTAGATCATTTCAAGTACAATGCATGTTCAAGGCCCACCTCACATGCATTGTAGGATCATTTGCATTTTTGCTCTAGATCCTAGTCAATTTACAATGCCTCTAATTTTTTTCATCTTTGGTAGACCTTGTGTTCAGACTTCATCTTTGCCTATTAAGTATGTATGTATGGTTTACAATTATGATGTATTCGGTGTCAAATCTTGGGAGATATGTGATGAAATCAAATGTAAAATTTTAGTTATCAACCCTAATCAAATGTAATAATAAAGTATGTAAAACTTGGGAAATGAAGAACATTGTTGGTTGAAGCTACTAAACTGGCACTAACCCCAATACTATCAATGTATAGAAGAGGCTAGACCTGATACTGACCCCAATGCTACCAATATATATAGAAGAAGCTAGGCCCGAAAAGTGATCCTACTGATATTGTACCGGGTGACCGACTGCCCTCTGTTGTATCCAGTTATAGCAGAGATATGTCCTATAATACAGTGCGTTCTAAAAATTTTAAAACAACTTAAGAGAATAATCAAATGACACATGTATCCATGGATTATTCTAATTGTAGAGTTTCTCCTTAAATCATGGCTTCTTTTTTAACAAATCTTACCAAATCTAAACATTATCATTATTTAGAATACATTGTATTTCAATATAAATTTTAGAAGTCACAATACACTCACGATAGTGATGTCCGGACATGTGCTAGTGATAGGTAGAGGTAAAAGGTCGACCACAATAGCTAATTTGTTAATTAGGAAGGAAATTTCAGCTGGTGTTCAGGTTGAAACAAATTAAGCTCTGTTTAGTTCCCACCTAAAAATGTTTCGCCTCATCACATCAAATGTTTAGACACATACATAGAGCATTAAATATAGATTAAAAATAACTAATTGCATAGTTTTCATGTATTTTGCGAGACGAATCTTTTACAAATGTGCTATAGTACCTAAAAAAATTTCTTTTCACGAACTAAACAAGACCTTAAAATTAAGTTGCAGAATTTTGTGACATGAAGTCTACGTTCACATGAATGGGAAATACAACAAATGTTTGTAGGACTGGAACAGAAAAGATCTTTTTGAGTTGTCTCGTCAGGAATTGCTTTATCTAAATTTGGATATATGTGGGTCCAAGTTGGGATCTGATATATTTGTCATGGAAGATCTTATGAAAAGCAGTCACTTCTAGAACTAACCCCTACACACGTTGTCTTTGGCAACATCTACAAAAAGGACGACGGTGATTGAATGGTCTCGATCTCACACGGTCGGCAGCCGACAGCTCGATCGCAGTCCATAGTAGCCAAATAAACTGTTTCTCGTAAGAATATTTATTGGCATATTATAGAAGTCCTCGTATGATATAATACTGTTATGAAATATATGTATTTAATTTCAGTCTGTTCGCTTAACTGATAAGTTAATACTATTTATTAACTTTTTATGAGAGAAAAATATTATTATAGAACTGACACATTTGGCAGATAAGTTTCGCGGACTACCGGCCGCCGCCCGTGACGAACTCAAAGCAGGACGGAGAGACGAAATCGGAGCGGAGAGAGAGGTGGCTTGGTGTAGTCCACGGAACAAGAATTAGCACGTTGCTTGTATTGGGAAGAGGTGGACCGGACAGGAAAAATAAAGGGACAAGGCATCTGCATGAGGTGTGGCGGTGGAAAGCCTCGATGGATCGCCATCAGAGGAGTGCTCGCTGCTCGGCCGGCGGGAGGAAAAAAAGTTAAGCGGCATCCGTGTGCCTACTACAAGTAGATCACACTAGATCATATATATCACATCTAGCACAGTTATGTGATGGGCTAGCTAACTACCTGACTCGAATATAACTTTCTCTGTTTCTCACCGCAAATTATAGAAACAACAGATGTTCTCTGGTGTCACCCCATGCCGACAGTGTAGCGGTCGAGCCGCCGCTGAAGCTGTAGATGAATGTAAAATAGGGGCTTTCGGCTGCTTTATGTCGACAATGGATCAACCTCGTCACTCAACTGTTCAAAACCTTCACTTTGCTGTTCCCGGCGGGTCTACCTACGAAGACGACGCCATCGTCCTTGACACGCGGTGCAAATATATATATATATATGTGAAGCAAGCAAATGGACGTCCTATCTTATCTAGAGTCCTTTAAACTGAGGGAGAGGGGGGGGAGACAGAGACAGAGATTCCAAGGTGCATTCCTCATCCACGTACCAAATATTTTGTATACTGAAATTCCGATAAAGATATGTGCGCCCGGCTCATATCTATCCATGGCATGGGAATGGGACAGCCTTTTCTGCACCCATAATAATGTTATGTGGTATGCTATGTTAAGTTACTAGCAGCTAGCTACTTTGTTCATTCATCCTATCGAAAGGATATATGCCCCTGACTCTGGAGATGGGCATGGCCATCTTTTGGACACGAGAGCGCCCCCGGCCGGGAATAACCTTCTTTTGCTGACAGCGAAACAATGCTCAGGTTTTAATTTTATATTGTGTATCAAAAGGGCATTCAACAAAGTGTCTAGTTCTCACTGTATGCACATATAGCAATAGTAACATTTGCACTCCATGGCGGAAACAGGGGGGCGGCAAAGGCCGTGACCACCCCCCACCTCCCCCTTCCCCCCAAGCACAGTGAATTTCTTTAAAATATTTATAAAAAAATTAATCGCATAGCTAAAAAAATATTATTCCACTCTCTTTTGATGAAAACAACCACTCCAATAATGATTGTATCAAAAAAAACACACTTATAGTATTGTGCTTTTAAAAAATATTATTCCACTCTCTTTTGATGAAAACAACCACTCCAATAATGATTGTATCAAAAAAACCACTTATAGTATTGTGCTTTAAAAAAATATTATTTCGACCTGACAAAGCTGAAAACAACCACTCCAATATGATTGTATCAACAAAAAAGAAAGAACAATAACCCTTTTCAATCTGCAAGTGTCACACTATTACATTCTGCGACCCTTAACTCTAAAATCATTCACTTTATTTATAGGCTTCAACCATTACAATCATTCATTTTTCAACCTTTTGTTGGTCTCCTGAGTGGCCTAAGTATGTATTGATATATGCTGGCACGCTATTATCTGATGATGAAAACATATACAGAAAGAGTTTGTTTCGAGAAAAACATATACACAAGAGAAGGCACGATGACAACACTTATACAGTACCCGAAAAAAACTAAAATAATAGTTACTTCAGCGTGTCTGGAAGGAAGAAAAAAAAAAGGGTTGATGCATGTGCATGCATATAGGCCAGTAAACTGGATATACCCCAACAGAAGAAAACCATCTAAATACTCTTTGTGGTTATACCAAGATCTCCACTTCTTCAGTATGTATTTCAACAAAACACTGCAAAAGTAATGCAATTTCTACACTAGGTATTTCAACCGTGTTGTCAAAGTAATGCAATATGAGACAGTTGATCAATGTTATAATACATTTTCATTCTTCAGCAGCTGCAATTGTGGATTCTTCACCAAATGCTACTCTGCTATACAGTTACCCACCTCTTGTTCCCAAAGCTAAAAAATGACCAGGTTTGGATGCCTGCAAGCAAAACTACATTAGAGTCAAAGAAATGGAGGAATAAAAACAATCGCACTCATTCATTTGCGAGTTGTGAAAAACATATTACAAGAGTTAATTTATGTTACTTTGTAGAAAAATCACATTGCATTGTAAAGTTTCAATGCAATAGATAACTCTTGTCAACAGAACTACAAGAGCACAGTTTTGGGATGATGTTGGTGAGGTACAGGATAATAACAAAGAGCAATTTATTGCTCTCATATTTAAGAAATAAGTCGATCATGCCACATGATTCTAAATTCGTATATTTGTGTTTCAAATGCTTACCTCACTGTAAACGAGTGATAGCTATTTCTGACTTGCAGCCTTGTCTTTAGTCTTTGCCTGAAGTCATAAGATGAATAGGTAAGAAGTAGACACAGAACACACAAGTTGAGCAGAGTTAAACAATGTATTTCTACGATGTAATATGGAATTAACATACCTCAGCAGTAGTGCGTCTTCGGAGCTTCCTAGTTGGGTTTCTCATTGTGACAAATTCCTCAGCAGTTGTTGGATGAACACCAATAGTGGAATCAAAATTTTGCTTCGTCAACCCAGCCTTAACAGCAATTGCAATACCCTGTATATTAATGTACATGCATAATGAATTAACTAAAGAATGGATATGAAGATATAAATCAATAGAAAATCAACACATGCACAAACCTGAATAATCTCAGGTGCATCTTCACCACACATGTGCACTCCAAGGACTTTGTTTGTTTTGGCACACACAATAACCTTCATAAACACACGATCAGGTAGACCAGAAAGAGTTGCCCTGAGGTTTGAAATTTGATATGTAGATGTCAATATCACCATATGTTTCAGTAGCCTGCAAGTGTAATGTTTTACTCAATTAATCATAGACTGACAAAAAGAAGTTATGAATTTCAAAATGATACAATTGTGCATTATATTACCTCATCTTCAGTAAGGCCAACATGCCCAATTGGCGGCTGAGAGAACACAGCAGATGGCACGGCACTATCAAAAAGCACAAGTACAAATTTATTTCAAAATTTATAGCCAGAAGTAGTTTACATGACTGACATTCAGTAAAAGGTTGGGGCATATGGGTTTTCATGAACTAACATGAAAGTACATCATATATACAAACGTACCTGTAATCTGCTCTGATAGGTTCATCGCCGAAAATGGTCCTTGCTATTGCCCCAGCTTCCATTAATGCAATTGGCGTTAGGTTCAATCTATTGGTGACATCCCCAACAGCCCAGATTGAATCAACTGAAGTCCGAGAATACTCATCAACCTAGAATGACAGATTTATTCCATGAGTTCCCAATGCCATTTAATGATGATCAACAGTCAGGAAAGTTTTAAGTTCAAGTCAATGCACAAAAATTGATCTCATTATATTACATACGTACCACAATAGCACCATGCTCATCCATTTTGACCCCGACATCTTCCAGACCCAAATTCTAAAAACATACGCTTTTGTATCAAGATGCATGCAAAGAGAATACTACATATATGTCATAAAACATAAGTAGAAATGACGTGGTAAAATGATATTAACCTTTGTGTTTGGCTTTCGACCTGTTGCAAACATGACATGTGAGAACCCACTGACAGTTTCTTTGTTTGTCTTCAGAGACAACAAACCATCATCTGACTTAGTTACTGCTACAGGACTTTGTGCTGTATGAAATTTGACACCCCTCAAAGACATCTGTTCTGCAACAAAATCCCTGACCTAAACAAAGCAGTTAAGATATAACTCAAGGCATAGATCTTCAACTCAGATTAGCACCTTCAATTTTGATATCCAAGTACTTTATTTTATGATACTTTCTCACCTCCTCGTCAAAGCCTCTCAGCACTTTCTTTTGGCGGATGAAAACATGAACATCACTCTTCAAGCCATTGAAAATACCAGCGAATTCCAAAGCAATATATCCACCTCCCACTATTGCAATCTTCTCAGGTCTGGAAGGCAAATCCAATGCTGCATCAGAATCAATGACATGCTCTATTCCTGGGATGTTTGGTTTGGATGGCCGACCGCCAACAGCTACAAGTATGTTTTTGGCAGTGTAATGCTTGCCATCCACGCTGACAGTATGTGGGTCAACAATCTGCATAATTTAAACAGACCATGTATCAATTGCTGTCATTATTGCATGAATCCCTCAACAGAAGTTATTCGTAGAAAGTTAATCTCCAGTAAAACATTACCCAACCTTTCCGCGGCCTTCAATTACAGTAACCCCTGAATTCTTCAGTGTATTTGTCTGAATCCCCACAAGACGCTGCAACTCCAAATTTTTGTTGGTTATCAGAGTTCTCCAATCATGCTTTGGATCAGTCCCATACACCCACCCAAAGCCACGGCTCTCTTCAAACTCATGAGAGTATTTGGATGCGTACACCAACAGTTTCTTCGGAACACAGCCACGAAGCACACATCTGAAATACAAATAAACTAACATCATATATGAAAAGTTTCGACACCAAAATGAGCTAAGAAGAGTTCAAGGAAAGACCGATCAATTAAACATAGTTATTATGAACATTATTTATATTGTAGCTACTAGGAGCCTGTCTTCAAGTTGGAGGGAGATGAAACAGCATACCTAGTTAAAAACAAAATCAATCAATAGGATTCTAATAGCAGTAAAATGTCATGCTAACTCAGTATATCATGGCAGTAATTAACAGTCTGTAGTAGTTTGCAAAATGTATGCTCTTTGTCACTTCTGCACCTGGCATTGTCGATTGATGTATGGCAAATTTTGTCTCCAGCTGAGCTCGTACACATTCTACATTTTTTTTTCTTCATAGCATATAGCTATAGTATCTGTGAATGCAACGATACCATGATGTTAATGGCTTCCAAAAACATGTGCTCTAAGTGGTGAATGTACTAATCGGTTTTCACATTCATATAGTGGTCACCTGATCATTGATCAGGATGTGCATAAAAATAGAAGAGACGAGATTGTGCTTAAAGGCCATGTCATCGTCTCCACTGATACTAAATTAACGATCGCAAAGCAACTGATCATTCATGGAGCTAAGTGTATTGAGCAGGAACGCATAAGGCGAACCAAACATTCGCCGTGAAAACAAATGAATTGTAAGTAATGATTATTACAGGGTGGGGAGAGGGTCGTCGTCTTACGTTCCACCAACGCCGCCAAGGGCGTCGGACGCGACGGTGGCGAAGGGCATCTCGCAGACGGCGGCGCGGGCGCCGTAGAGGGCGGAGGCAACGCGCGACGCCCGCATGCCCCCGCTCCCCGCGCCGATGGTGAAGAGGTCGTAGTCGTACTCCCTCTCTGCCGCGCGCGGTGCGGCGCCGTTGTTCCCTCCAGTGGCGGCCGCGGAGGCGGAGACGGAAAGCGGGCGTCGGAGGTGGGCGCCCTGGGACTTGGCGGAGGCGACGAGGGGGTGGGGGAGGAGGCCGCGGCGGGAGGAGGCGTGGAGGAGGAGGAGGAGCGGTTGGCGCGAGGACACGGCGCGGCCTAGGTTCCGGACCGCCGCCTTGGCGGAGGCGGATGGGAGCGTCGCTGCCGCCATGGGTAGATGGGTGATGCGTCGCCGGTCTTCCCCTCCCGGCGGCGTGGGCAGGCGAAATCAAACCGAAACGCCTCTCGGCCCGCCTTTTGCAGCTTGCGCTTGGGGCCCAGTGGAAGGCGGCGACGCCCGCCTTGCTTCGGTGAGGCGTGAGGTGGCATCCAGCCGCTAGCGTAGTCATCCGAAATTACGCTTTCTTCTGTTAAGAGACGTAGTTTTGAGTTTCGACAAAGCGGTGACCGTTGAGGCACTGAACCAGTGGAACTTTGTGGAAGGAAAGGATGGAAAAGCAACAAGATGGGCCGGGCTGGGAAGATGGACACTAATCTCAAGTTCTCAACACACCCGGTGGGTAGTTAGTCCATCAACTTTTAGGTGCTCCAATAATCAAAGTACCATTCCGGCCCGCATAAATTGTCACATAATGTCAGAAACTCGAACCTACATGAAGTAAGGGCTTACTTAGCATTTATGGCTACTTATATTTTTAGTGATAGACTAGGTAGCGTGCCCGTGCGTTGCTACGGGACAACAAAACATTTATACTAAAAACATGTGGGTCGCATAATAAGATAATAATATAGTGAAATTAAATATCATTATTAAAGTGACATTTAATAAAAAACAAAATTCGTAAAATTAATATAGTCACAGAGAGTGCGATGTCGTAGGCTCACAAACTCTACTGTAATCTTTCTCTAGTATATCTATTTCTTTCGTGCACTAATAATTCTACGAATAAGTTCCATCATATCTCTATATCATCCTATATACAGATTCAAATATATGTGCCTCTCACATGGGTAATATTGCTTCTCTTCTACCTTTTTTCTTAGACTATTTTTCCTAGCAGCTTCACGGTTTCGGGCCAGACGCCAGACTGTAACAACAAAAATCATCAGATATCGCTTCAGTGAATGTGTAGAATTTTAATACCTTTTGACCTAGTTTCTCCTTTGATTTGTTGCTGGAATAAGAAGTTGTAAGGGATACAAGCAGCCCAGTTCCAACTGATAAGTAAACAAGTTTATATATCAAGAATACAAGTAATGTTACTTGAAAGCAAATGAATGCAGATAAGTGATAGGCATGACTAAGTTTGAGACAGCCCAGTAGGACATCAGTATAAGTATTTGTCACTTTTACAGGTGGAGCAGCATTCCTGGAGTCTCATAACTATCTTGTGACAAATTCAAGGAATTGTGTATTATGTAAATATTAGAGACACGAGCACAAAAGAAAATATTAAAATAGTTATTCTGAAACAATGATAAGATGGCATAGGCTAAACATAGAGTACAGGCTAACAAGTATTATCGAGAGCAGTGACGAGATGGTAAAAGTACCTTTTAGATGAAAAATGGTCTTATGAAGAAGCAAAGCCGTCACCTATACTGATCTTCTAAGACGTTTTCTTTTCCTTATTCCCATTACCATCCAAGTTTTCCTCCACTTTGAACTCATCAGAGTCCCCATCTAGAACCGGTGACTCATCATTATTAGAAACTAAAGAAGTAAAGAGACAACTGAAGAATCATTGTCCATCAGTATCAGACCATCACAGAAGCTGGAGACTCTTGCTGCTGATAAGACGCCAGTAGCTTCTCTTTTGTTGCTTCACCTACTGAGTTCTTATCTATCATATTTCATTTCATTACCTTGCCTGTTTGCCCAGCCATGGTTGTTGAGACAGATTGAGAAGACAACAATCGCATAGGAGCAGTTGAACAGAAACTCAAAGTGCAAACTCTAACAAGCAAAACACCACAACTTCACCTTCTTCAAACTTTTAGCAGAGCAGCACAATCTCCAACTCTTGATCTGAAAATCAATTCACCATGTTAGCAAAAGAGTGACAGAAGACTAAAGGATCTGCAAGAAAAGCATATTGCAGAGCGTGCAATCCAACAAAAACAAAAGAAATGAACAAGAAAACACAAATCCACGACGAGCAAGACATCAAAAAACGAGATCTATGGCCAAGAAATCACATTGCAGGCTCCTGATAAGATTTTGAAATTATTCTTTTTCTTATTTGACAACAACCACAACTGACATATGATGAAAGATTAGGGGTAAATGAACAGGCATGAATCTGCAGTCCTTGGGGAGGAACACTACAAGATCGAGTCCATATGCACGTGAGCGGGTTGTGGCGTTGGTTCACCAGATTGTAGCGGTATTTCACGCAAAGCACTGAGACGGTTGTTATTAACGGATCCAAGAAGTCAGGGGAGGAGGAAGTGGAAGTGGAAGCCGTGCGTCTGCCATACCTTGGTTGCCGTCACGGAAGGCCTTGGCGATGTGCTTCGGCGTCGGGTGTAGCCCCTCGCGGTGGTCGTCCTTGCCGAGCCCCACCAGCAGCGCAGGCACCGCCGGCTCCATGGCAAGGGTGAGGGCAGCACATGATGGCAATGGTGAGGATGGCGGGTGATGAATTGTGTTTATCTGCAGAGCAGGAATCCAGAATGTGCAAGTGAAATATCCATAACCATATTTATTTAGATCATACACAATATTCTCAGGAATCAAGCCTCTAAATGCATTAGACTGAGCTACAGTATACCTTCTCATTCTTTGAGAAACCATCTACTGATTTGCACAATCGGGAAGCAAGTACCAGGGTAGGTTGAGTTAGAACAAGACCATACTCACTTTTTTGTATCGTGCTCTACTAATTTGCTCAAGCAGGTAAGCTGTTAGTTTTCTTACTATAGCGTTTTTGTTCCTTCACTGTCAGTCTCATTTGTAGAAAAGCATCTATATAGTACTAAAGAATGATATACGCATTCTGAACAATCCATAGTTCCGGTAAAAAACATATAAGGTCCTAATGAATCTGATTCCCATCCTAACCAATTATAGTTATACAGTCTGCAACATATGAAACTACAGTTCCTATCATCGTAAAGCATCAATTAAAATGTAATAATCCCAGGAGAAAATCGAAACAATCATGATTAAATTGCCTCAATAAATTGGCCCAAAATCAAAAGTAATATTAATCTCTACATTGACCCACTGATCATTATTAAGATGAATAGAGGCCTCAATAAAAAAATAAAAACTGGAATGGAGACCAAATTGCGACTGCTCTTCGCCCCTTTCCTCCGACCACTGCTCTTTTGTAAATTGGAATGGAGACCAAATTGCGAGTACAGATATTACCTGAGACGGCCTGCCGCTGGCGCAGCTTCTCCTCCGTGGCGCAGCTTCTCCTTCCCATCGACGCCCCCGACCATGGACGCTGCCTCCTGCTGCCAAGAGGCCACTGGCGGTGACTGTGGCGACAAGGGTTGCGCTTGCGAGTGCCGAGGCGAGGTCGCCACTTCTCAGGGCACTGAGGCGCAGGGGAGTCCCGGTGCGTGGGAGGAGAGTGTGCTCGGAAGCGTCGTCCTGTGCGGCGGAGGGCGAAGAGGCTGCGTCTCGGGAGGAAGGCGAGGGGGAGAATGCCTCTGCGATGCCCGCTGTCCTCGGAGGGGCTGCTCACGGTGGAAAGGGGAAGGGGATCGGGGAGGGGAGGGGATGGGGAGGGGACGCCGGTTTCCAAGTTTAGATTAGACGCTGGGAGACGCAGGGGACGCACGACCGAGCACGGCAGGACGAAACCAAATGCCGCACCAAAACAATGTCCCCTCTTTAGTCTTTTTAGTTGTACTAGGTAGCGTACCCGTGCGTTGCTACGGGACAACTAAATTTTTTTATTATAAATATACGGATCACATGATAAAATAATAATACTGTCAAATTAAATACCAACATTAAAGTGCCATTTAATATAAAAAGCAATGTTCATGAAATTAACATTATAACTCAAGTTTGACGTATGCTGTATCATTACAAAAAAAACAATGTTAAGAGTGTAGCTCATAATGATAATCTATATCACCTAATATACTCTCGCATCAAGCCACATCATCGAAATATCAGCCATTACATAGTTATACCAATTTCTTTTATCTACCCATCCACTAATCATACATGGTACATCATCTCTTCACCTGCTTGACAGAGTAATGTCCTTTGCATCCATGCTTTTGCTTCTTTGTGTGCCAATCAATGTTGCTTGGAGGAAAACTATTTTTGTGATGATGAATGGAATCAACCAATGTACAGCCACAGTAGTAGGTACATGACCACAAATATTAACAAATAAAACATATGGAGCTGCAAACCGCTCCTGTAAAACCAAATTAAATATGGACAAGTGAAAACAAGTGCAGGCTGGGTGGCTATAGGGAAATAAAGAATCATAGAAAAGATCACATATAGTTAGTTTTCAGCTTCATGCTATTGGCAATTTATTTTTCTCTCATTTCCTACTCGAAACATAAAATTAATGTGACTAATAAAATAAATCAGATTATATACTATTAGTAAAGAGATATATGCATGCATCATTCGAATGTCCAGTGCATTCAAATGATCCGCAGTATGTCAAAATCCATACATCTAGATAGACCATATATACATACAAGGAGTGTCTTTTTTTGGAACTCAAGTGATGGGACATGAGAAGAAAAACACATATTCGAATATCTCAGTTCTAGCAGTTCAAATTAAGTAGATCATATATTAAGCACCTCTGAAAGCTATCAGGCAACAAGTGAAAATACCATACTTCCTCCCTTCTATCTTAAAGATCTATCAGGTACCAAAAAAAATCAACAAATCTAGAGTGGAATTCAACTTTCAGTTGTCTGAAGAGTAACGGCTAATGCTTGCATGTAGGCACATTTTAGAATAGCCCTATCTATTTGCAAGAGTGTGGACAAGCCTCTCAGATGCAAGTTTATTTTACCATTAGGCGAGGAATGACTTGAAGAAAATAAATAAACAACAGGTATAAGAGGGCAATTAATTAAGGAAACTCATGGTTGTAGTTTCTGTTTTCACTATTCAGTATTTAGCAGTAACCTATGTATTTGTATTATTTGTATTCGGCAATTGTTGATTTTGTGCTAACATAATCAGTATTTATAGATTTCAGGTTTACAGAATTGTAGACTACATGTCATTGCTAGATGGTTGTATTCCTGAGAAAGGCATGTAGGAGGCCAGAAAAATAAAACAGAAAAGATAATTTTGAAGGGGTTTCTTTGAATTTTGTCTGAGCATACAGAAACTAATTGAACTTCACTGCAGCAGTTGTGGGGCAGGGTTCACATTCAAACTAACCTTCTTACTGTGTTTGGCGAGGTGTTAAAGGTTTCCTACAGCTTCTGGGTGACTATGCCACAGAGTAGACAGGAGATGATGACACAAATGTCTCACTTCTTGTATTTTCTACAGTATAAAAATAATTAAACTATAAACACCCACATGCTAGCAAAGAAAAAAATCATTTGGGAACACGTGTTAGTAAAAACATGAGCCAAAACTGGACATAGTTAAGATTTCTTTAAATTATTGCCTTCAAAATGATAGAATACAGACAGTATTGGCAAGAAAACATAAAAAAAAGAAACATGCTTTAAGATACTAAAAATTACAGGTGAAGTTCTCATCTGAGATCACAAGATTTAACCTGTAATGAAATCAGAATTTGAGTGTTATTTTACTATATAAAGCATCACAAAATATAACAAAATTGTATCCAAACCCGTATGCTATACTCAAACCAAATGCACTGATAAATTATACATTTCTCCTTTTGACATTTCACAGAAAATAAGATGCTATATATTCCATCTTAAAGAAATTTAGATCCTAAGCAGCCTGCATTTCTACCAACAACTAACTGTAAAGCAGTCCAACTGAACCAGCTACAAGTTGCAGTTGACCTCGCCTCTGTGTGTTTTGCTGAGTAAATCTATATCCAATTCAGTCATTCAGTCAATTGCCGGACCATGAACTGAAGGGCGATTGAACAGCACCTAGAATGGGCAGGTAGCCAGAGGTGATGGGCGGCGATGCCTGATTGCCAAGCTGTCCTCTCTGGCGATGCGGGCTTCAGGTCAGATGTATAAATATGACTGATGTGGCTTTTGTAGTAAAATAGAATGCATAATGCATGGCAGCTGAATGGCTTCTCCTATATAAGGGCAGAGGAGACATGATTTAATAATGGCTCGCAAGATCTAAGTATAGATATATAGGGTGGTATCCCCTGTATTGTAGCTTAATTAACTGATGTTACTACATTGGCTGTTGTTATCATTGTTGTTTAAAAAAGAAGATATATTGAGACATGTGTGCCCCATCAGTAGGCCTCGATCTTACTATTTAATCAATAGTGGTGCCCACCTTGATAATATATTTTCTTAGTTGGAGTAGTGGTTCATCGGGACAGTAACAGATCGAGAACTGACTAAATCGTGATAGAATGGGATTAATGAAGAAAGGACAGTGCACACAAGAAAATAAACCAGAGATTAGGATGGACCTCGGTGCCTATGCGTGGCCTTCAACGCTCGTCAACAATGCGTGTTGCCGCTACCGCTCGGCTTACGCGATGTCGTCGCCACTCCTAGGTCTTGTTTGTTCCCCACTGGCAATCTGTGATGGCGCAGCTTCCCCTCACGGCGACACCCTCAGCAATGGCAGCGACTGCCCGAGTTCCGCGTGGGAGAGATGGCCGGTGATGTGGGCCGGTGATGGTCGGAGTATAAAGCAATCAACCATAGACAGGTAATAGCAAAAAAGAAAGTAAGAGCAAAAAGCAATAAATGACCAACAAGTGTTCATTCTATTTTAAGAGAATTGTAAGCCAAATACTTCACAAATGCAACTGAACAAACTTCCTAAGCATCATGAGCTCTTCCCCCCTAAGCATGACCTCTCTCTCCATAAGTAAGAAAGGCTCTAGTCACTGTTTGGCTATTTCAAGAAATGTGTATCTCCAAATAACAGAGACAATTGTCACAACACATTGTGCAGTGAAAAAGGAAATTAATCGTTGATTGTGCAAATGCGTTGTAAATTGCTTCTCTCTGTTTCTCAGATGCAGACAACACATTGAGCTAACTAATATGTTGGACTCACGATCATCTCCAACAACACAACAAAGGTAAGATTAATTACACAACAAAGTTAGGGTTGGCCGATTTTGCACAGCAGGAAGCAAAAAGAAGGGGGTTGGAACACCTGGTATCAGCAATGGTTGAGCGGATGTGGCATTGGTCCTCGATGGCGGCGTGGTAGTGGACCTTGGTGGCGATGTTCCAGCTCTCTGGTAGTATGGTCAGGCCTGAAAAGATACTACAATAATGTGAAGCACATAATAGCTATACTGCCTGTTTTAGAATTAACAATTTTCAAGTAGCCATTCAGTCAAAAAAGAAAGTAAAAGGAAAATAAATGTATATACATTATTGCTATTATTTCACCAATGCATGCATGAGAAAGCAACACATCCAAGATCCATCCACTGGTAACACAAAGCAGCAATTGGAGATAGTGGGATACAATTTCAACTATCATAGTTTGTTAAAAAAATGTTTCTAAAGCAAACAAGAGAAAATGTCACAGAAAACAGCCAGCATTAAATCCTGCATTTCTCTTGTAGGAAAGAGCTCAAGAGTTGTGGTGGAAACCATGTGATCACTTCCATATCACACAGTCACCTCGCTTTCCAAATCCATCACTAATCCAGAACAAAACAGACTGCAGCCAGATGGATCCAGAAAAACAGAACCAGTGCAAAGAGCGATGCAACATACAAAAGGATAAAAAACAGAACTGCTTGGAGGAAGACAGAAGCAAAAGACCAACAATGGAATATGCAGTCCAGACCCTCCTGTCAGCTAATGACTGAATGGTCAAACAAAACATATGCTAGAACAACTTCATTGAGTTCACAATTTACTTCTAGATGGAAAAAAGAAGCAAAATACCAACACTCCAGGCCCTCCTAACAGTTGATATGGATGGTAAGAAGTTCCGGTTTGGGTGCTGACACTGATGTAAATTATCTGTAAGAGCATCTCCAAGAGATTAGCCAAAAACAATAGCCAAATTTACTGATTTAGCTACTCTCTAAAATAGATTTGACAAAAAATATTAGAGTACTCCAAGAGACTCTGTAAAGGATGGCTAGTGAGGTAGGCTATCCAAAAGTAGAGAGCGAATAAGGTGGGATGGAGAGCTACTAAATTTAAAGAGTCGTTTACAAAGTCTGTTAGAAACGTTTTTCCTTTAACAATAGCTAAATTTATCTTTAGAAAATGATTTGGTTAATCTCTTGGAGATGCTCTAAACAGTATGCATTTGAATTTGCCACTATATGATGCAGCTATATCTATGGTGCATTTCAGCGATATATCTATGGTGCATTTCAGCGATATATCTATGGTGCAGCTACAAGAGCTAAAGTGACACTTAATTAAATGATATTCAGCAGAATAAATGATGAAATAAACTCATGCTCATATTGAATTTGTAGGATTCACACCTCCAATAATTTTTCTTCAGGTTCAGCCTCTTGAACTACAGAAAAAAAGACCATCAGCAAAATGGACTGCAGAAAAAAAACACTCAGTCATTGAAACCCCTGATGTGCCCTAAGCAATTGAAGCAAAGATCCCTCAACTTTCTTCTTACTTTTAGAATTGGACAGATCGGATACAACACCACAATTTCTACAGACTTACCAGACATAGGTAAACACCAAAATTAATTAGTGTCATCTGGAATGCAAGACTTGCCTCAAGCACAGGCTCTGCGACTTCCTCATACACAAGTTTGTGTCTAGCTAATTTGTAGGATTTACAACTATAGAAAATAAGACCATCAATATAATCGACTGCAGAAAAAACACTTTTATACACTTCAAGCAATTGCCTTGACTGATGCTAGCTGCAGCTAGCGATTCATAGTAGAAAAATAATATCCATGTGCTCGGTTTCAGAAAACAGGAAGGGGAGAGAAGGGGTACGAATACCTGGTGGGTGTTGGCCGCCGCCGGCGGGTATACGATGCCTCTAGCACCACCCTATCGATGATGCCCTAAGACGCTGCATCCGCCGCATCACTTCAACTTGAGACGCGTAGATCTTGGGTCCGACACTTCAAACGCCGCTTTGCCCCGTCCCTGCCACGGCTCACGATGCCCGCCGCAGCAGCGTGGTTATGGTTAGGGTGTGGGCGAGGGCCGAGTGCGACGCCACCACCAGCGTGTGCAATGGAGACGATAACAACGAATGCGAGGGCGAGCGGTACCACTGTGAGGGTGAGGGCGAGCAGAGGAGATTGCAGAGGGGAGAGACGACGTGACGGCGGTGGCTTCTGCGGGCGAACGTGGGTTGGTGAGGCGGCGCCGAGGAGGATCTGGGAGGGGAGCGTCGACGAGGATCTGGGAGGGGGCGCCGAGGAGGATTTGGGAGCGGGGCTCCGAGCAGGATACGGGAGGGCCGAGGAGTATCTGGGAGGGGGGGCTCTGCGTCGACGCGGATCTGGGAGGGACGGAGGGGGCGGCGAGGAGAGGCGGATTTGGGAGCGGGGCTCCGAGCGGAAGAGAGAGCCGGGCGGGATGCGCGTCGCAGGGGCAGGACGAAACCGCGAGAGAAGAATGTCGCACGAAAAGTTTGTCCACGTTTTGGTCTTTTTAGTTGTAAGGAGATTTTTCAAACCATGGTACTCCCTCTATTTCTAAAAGTTCCAACTTCTAAAATCCGTGTCAATCAAATTTTTTTAAGTTTGATCAACTTTATAGAAAAGAGCATCAATATCTATGACATAAAATGAGTATTTTATGAAAATATATTCTATAATAAATCTAGCAGTACTAATTTGGTACTATAAATCTTAGCATTTTTTTCTAGAAATTCAGTTAGAGGTTAAAAGTTTGACTCAAAACAACTCTAGGAATTGAAGCTTTATATGTCTTTTTCAGTAAAAAGATGACGTGGATTTTTAGACTTGTTGTGTTAATCTCCAATCCGTAGATGGAATATTTCAGAGGTGTTCATAGAGATAAAATGTGTATATGTACATTCATAGCAGCTAATGTACGTGAGCATCTATATTTATGTATTTTTTCCTAAAGGAAAAAAGAATGCTGATGATTTTTTGCTTAAATCAAGGAAAAGTTGTTTGGGGATACTTAGGGACCCTTTAAAATGTAAGAATTTCATATGAATCAGTCCACTTTTACAGTATATGAAAATATGTAAGATCCAGGGCGGTGCCCTTAAGGGATAAAAGGAGATGGAATTCCCCATCTCTTATTGGATGAAGGTATAAAAAGGTGTTACATCTACACGTGGTCACATACTCACATCCTCAAAAACTTGATGATATTACCCATTTGTTGTCATATTTGGCTTTTTTCATGAAATGTTGGCGGATTATTTTTGTGTGTAGATTTTGAGCTCTAGTTGATTGCTAATATCAAGAGTAATCTAATTTATAATTGTCGAAGGTGTCAATAGAGGGTACCCTAGCAAACACTCATAATGAAAAAATCCAAAGACAACTCGAGGGTCAGGCTCGACGATCCAGTGCAAACACAGGTTCACCAAAGCCGCCGCTCGACCCACAGCACGATGTCGACCCTGGCCTTGAGTACGAAAATACGGTCGAGCGAATGGTCCAGGGCTCGACAGCCAGCGATCGTCGATTACGGAAAGGGCGTCGAGCAAATCGGCAGGCCTCGAGCGCAAAAGCGCTCCCCCGCAGCCTGTCGCGGGTACGGAAGCCAGGACATTTAATGCGACTGACATGCTCCCACCTAACCCGACAGTCGCGGGAAGCGTGATAGGGGAGTATGCACCCGTCAAATTCCCTCTTTCCCAGCTTTATCCTAAAAATCGGAGAAAGGTACAAACCAGTACAGTACAGCAGGCGTAATATCCCATCAAGACAGCCCTCGACACAACAAAGTCAGCGCTCCCATATAACAAGAGCCGCACGTGCCGCCAGACCCTCGAGTACGCACGCTCCTTCCCAGGGAAGGATTGAACGATAGAAGTCAGCGCTCCAACCACTCTAGACATGACGACCGTCGCGTACAGGCGTGTGCGAGCCTGAGCCAATACCAGACGATGTACACTCAGGAGATATACGCGTCATCATCACCAAAGTAAATTGTAACAAGACGGCTCGAGACCACGCCGGTACGGAGGCCTCGAGTAGGTCGGCACCACACCCCTATCGAGGCCTACTCAGACACCTATACCCTGTAACCTAGGCCTCCCCTTGGAACTATAAAAGGGGAGGCCAGGGATGATATAAAGGGAACAAGATACATAGAACACCATTCACACACTCCCACAACCAGCTAGGACTTAGAACCCTAAGTTTGATCCACTTGTATTCGCCCCTGTACAAGCACTTAGGTGCAAGATAATACACACTCTCCCCCCTCCCCGCTGGACGTAGGGCCTTCTTTTGCCCGAACCAGAATAAAATACTTGTGTCATTCTTGCATAACCATCCGGAAAAGGAAGCACGCATACAAATTCACTCGTTGGTGTTACCCCGGGGTCAAAACACCGACAATAATAGTGCAAGCGCCCTAATTTTCTAATAGTTCACGATTTTCATGTGTTCACTGGATAGGAAAGCTACACCACTTAGATCTTTGTTTGGGTGTTGAAGTTTCAAGAAAACCGTCATACTAAGAAATTGTAATTTTAGAAACCATAGACATATAAAAACATGGTTTAGGAAAAAAAGTTAGCCGTATCTAGATTCAAAGTTTTAAAGTATTTGATAAATAATGTGGTTTTGTAAAATACTTTAGTTTTCAAAGTTGTGAGGTGCTTTGATATAACAAACATCCAGTTTTTAGAACTATGGTACTGCTAAAAGCACATCATTTAGAGTTTTTAAAACTACACGTTAAACTTCTTTTTCACATGGTTTTACAGATTATTTTACTTATATAAAACCATGGTTATTTAATACCATAGTTTTCTTAAACTATCGTATCCAAACAGACTCCTAGTGTAGAGATTTGGATCTCTAAAAAAATATACAGTTTTAGCCATACTAAACCATGAGCCCTAATCCTAAATCCAAACACTTTATGGCGCTCTAAAATCAAAAAAGTATTTTACAAAACCATGATATTTTATAAAACTCAAAAAATATTTTGTGTCGAAGTTAGTTTAAGGTTGATTTTTGTACACTTAGGGCGTCTCCAGTGGTTCCCAAATAGTTAATCTAGGAGGAATTTTATTGGCTATCAATGACAATTTGCAAATAGCTAGCGAGATGAGACATAAATAAGAAAAAATAAATACTATAGTGAAGAGTTATATGAGAGAGATATTTCTAGGAGATCATACTAGATTGGCTATTTTGAAAGCGCTACCTATTTGGGAGTCGCTGGCTATTTGATCTCTCTCCTTAATAGTCAATGGAAATGTTACTTTTTTATTATTTCGATACCTCATCTAGCTAGCTATTTACAAATTACCATTAAAGACGTCCATATAGCCAATAGAATTTCTTCTATACTAGCTATTTGATTACTATTGAGGACGCCCTTAGAGCTGGCTTATAGCTTTTGCCTAGCTTTGTGATATGGCAGAGGTAAGTTGGACAAAGTTATTCTCGGTTTCTGTTTGTCTTTTTTTACCAAACAGGTCTAAGGGCTAATTCGAAAACTCAAATGCCCTTGGTATCCCTGACTTTTTCCAGGGTGGGAAATCCATAGAGAAATCATTTGAATAATTATTTAGTTCTTTATGAAGGGGTTTTGTATCCCTGGGCGTGCCTCCCTTTACTTCCAAGTTAGCCCTAAAAGTGAAATCATCCTAAACCTCAAGAAGCAAACACTACCTATAATATACCAATGCTTGGATAATCTCCTATTACCGAAGTATGTGCAGGCGACATAACTTTCCACCTCTGAAGTAGAAATGCCAGGACTCCATGCTGAGCACCATCACAATATCCACACTGTTATATCTGGAGCCAGACATGTCAACTCGCACAGCCTAATGTGTGCCCTGCGTCCTGGTTTGTGGTTTCTACGTGTTGATTCAGTAATTGCCTAATGTTAGTATTTCCAATTAGCACGTTAAACAACACTAGCATGGATCGGCACGTAGAAAACATCAGGCTGGGCACACATCATTCTCACTCGCACACCAGCAAAAATCAACACATACTACACAGGCTAGCGGCTAATCAAATTACAAGACCTTTGCAGTGGACGACACGCAGAAGAGAGGCACAGAAAGCTGCCGCTACCTTTGCTATCTTTGTCAGAGTCAAGTCGTGATCTACTGATACTTAGCTCCTAAGGATGTAACAACTCCATGCAGTGCAGCAGCAACCTCAGAGCAAGAGAATCATATATAGCCTGGAAGAAAACATGTTAATCCTACCTACCTAGCTGTGCAGACCATGCAAAAAGCCGGAACTGGGTAAGCCACTTTATCAGGTAAATAACTCAGTTAACAAATTTAACAAAGACCACCGAAAGAAGCTACTGCCCTGGATGTCAGGCACACTTTGTAAACATGCCACATCGCCAAAAAGATAACCAGGCGGCACGAGGCACCACATGGGGATCAAATCAGCAACAGCAGTTAGCACTTTGGGTACAGCTCACTTTTCCATAGCACAACCTTGCAACCAGACCATTACAAACATGAAACAACCAGACCATTGCAAACATGAAACTTGATTAACAAAAGCGAAAGCAAGAGTAAAAGAAAGGAGTTGTCTTGTGCTCTTCCAGGAAGAGCTGATGAGTTCATCCGAAATTGCCAGGAGCAGTCGATGGGCACGTGCAGACTACGACCCCAAGCTTACAAGGGGTGCTGCCCTGGACCTGCGTTGGGGAGCCTGGGCAGGTCCTAATGGCTAGGTCTGGGAGGCAAGCAGCAGCAGTGTATACAATGATGCACATCCTAGCTGCGAGGTATCCTTCAGTCTGCAGCCTGCCTACCCTTTTCCTGTTATCAGCAAGCATGGTTCTGCCCACCAGTGGCACTGCCTCCCCCTGCAAGAACCAAAAGCAGCAACGTCACAACTCTGCAAAGCAATGACAGCAGATGCTAGCACTAGCACCAAATAGAAACCACTTGTGATACTCAAATGTGCATAACTAAGGCTGTGTACGCTAAACAAAGGGGCACGCCTCTTGAAGAAAGTGGTTCAGTATCATCTATGGTCTATTTGGATAAACAAGTTAGGACTAAGTAGCCACTGACTAAGATGCAAGGATAAACGAAAACTATCTATCCTTGCTAACACATCCAAGGTCGATTCAGGTAAACAGGTCAGGACCACAGTACCACTGATTCACATGCAAGGGTAAACAAACTAGTGCAAAGATCTGCAGACCTCTCCTGCTGGCAGAAAGGAACGGTAAAAAAGGGTACCACATTAGGTTAGGCTGATAAGGAAAATCTATTGTATTGAAAAGCAGATAGCCCAAGGCACTTAAGGACTAAAGGACTAGAAACATTTGCAAGTGCCAGCCAGTATACTGGTACAAGAACATCTCTGCCTACTTTGCGACACTCGACAAGGTCTATATAATAGCATCAATCTCAGCCCAAGTATAGTATAGAGAGAGCAGCACCATAACAAGCTCATTTGGGAACCCCATGTAGTGACCTCATGTATCATGTAAGACCAAGTGAACCAGGTTAGCACATTACATGCATAAGATTCTTCGCATTCACTTCCTGCATCATCTATTCATCTTGCAATATGAACAATATATATGTAGTTGGTTACACCGTCACATATTTTCTGGGTATTCTTTAAATTTATTTTTCTATATTAAATATAGCCAATAGAGTGGATCTCCATAGGCAACACTGAAAAAACACTTCATCACATGCTAAACATGATATAATGCCTATATGATGATACACCAAGAATACCAAATACATGAATAGGAGTATATACATGATATGCATTAACAGCATAACTACAGCTACAACCTGCATGAAATCAATCACAGTACTAAATCATGAAAAGTCAGCACATTAGCTTCTGCGCTCCTTAGCAGATTTGACTTTTAAGGGAAATGTTATATCATGGAACATGTCAATCCCATATCACTTTTGGGCTTCTGGCTGCCAGCATTCTTAATAGATCAAGGAGCTTCGAGGTGCTGAGACTACGACTATCAAATGCAATTCGATTTCTACATTTACTTACATTATTTACCATTTGTTCATACAAATGAATACGAAATTTCATATGTGCACTAAATTGGTTCAATATTTTACTATTACCTTGGCGAATGTGAATTGCAGAAGAACTTAAAAAGCCAAGATTTTGATGGCACAAATATAAAAAATGATGATTATTCTGAAGATCTTATGTCATTGAAATATTTGCCTGAACTAGATGTGCAGAAAGTATTTGACAATGCAGGAAAGATGTATTTGGAACGAGGCATGTAAACTTCCATCTTATACAATTACATGAATTGCTAGGTCTACCATGGAATAGCCTCCGAAAGTTGCAAGCAGCAGGCACTCATGTTCATGGTTCATAAAGAAGTACCCTAAACCTGTACCTCCTTAGGTTAATTTCTTAATGCCATTCTTTGCAACAACATAAATTTCAGTCATGTGTGATAAAACATACAGTTCTATATAAAGTCTGAAACATCTAGACAGAAGTTCCTAGCAAGTAGTGGAAAAGATTTACCACCCTTTTCAAGAGGATAGATAACACAGATAGATCATAAGATGAAATAGTTTTTTGTTTCTATATAATACATCCAAATATCCAGATGGAAATTTTAGTTACTTTGTGAGAGTGAAAGAAGTGAAGTGCAATTATTTTGATCTGATATTTTTAGATGATGAAATTATTTTGATTTGATGCATAACTTCAAGAAGCATATGTCTGAACAGTGCTTGAAATTTTACCAGTATCTGAATGGTTTGGAGATTTATTTGTAATACTTGTGGGGATAATAATAGCTCCATAAGACTAAGCGAAATGGTCAAGCAAGTCCTTGCTTTGAAGTAAAGTTGAGCGGACCAACATGATGGGAATAGCGAATAGTACAGATAGGGTAATTACTCCAAGCTCTACCAATAGTGTTGTTATCTTCAAACTAAGGTTTCAGGCAGCATATCTTCAACAGCATAAGCTGGAAACCTTATTCAACTTTAGATGCTAAAAGTAAAAACCTACCAGATATTGATGGTATTGGTATTAGGCTAAACATTGACAGCCACTGCTTGCTAAGACCACGAAAGGAACAAAGGCATATTTACTTGTTTAGAGAAATTAGCAAATGTGTGGACACAAACTAAAAGCAGCATTCATCCAGTGAACTACCTTTCAGTGATTCTAAGGGAGAACTTTGTTCCAACTATCCAGCTAGAAATACAGGTGCAGTGAGATTAGCAATACTATTTGAATGTAAATAGAAGAAAATAAATATCATAGAGCACCCGTATATGCTTTCTAGCCTCATACAGTATTTTGTGGAAACATCCAACACCACAACAGAGATTAGCCTCCCTTACCCAAGTGGCCAAGTTGTGATAATTAACCAAAGCATGCTCAAACAGCACCCAAAAAATACTAGTAACGCTTACTCAAAAATAGCAGAATGGGGCCAAAAAGTTACTGCATCCAAAGAAAACTTTAATATGACTTCAATAAAATTAAATCGAGTTGGTGGTTTGATAAATACCTTGACTGTTCCAAGGGTAGTAGTGAAATCCTTGCGGTGTGATATATTTGGTATACACATTGCATCCATAACTAGGCCCTACAAATGTGCAAGCGAACAGTGATAATGTTTAGGTAATGAGAAAATGCAATGAACTCAACACCAAATAGGCCATGCGCAAATACTGTATCTTGTTCCTGGATGCAATCTTATAATGCAAGTTGCTATATAAAGAGGAGGGAAAAGAATGGACTCACTAATTAAGTTATTCAGGACGATTATGATAGCTAAATACAATAGATCATAGGGACTTAGTGAGCATAATTGATGCTAGAGATGCTGCACAAGGTATCAAACGCATTATTGAGACTCTTGTATGACCTCCAAGGAGTCAAGTCTCTCAACTCTCGAGGATCTGAAACAACTCTTTATATAGGAAACAAGAAGGCTTCACGACCCACTAGTAGCTTATACAGCCCCACTGCAATAAAACAATGACAACACCGACATTATTAGTGGAGTTGGTTTACACATATGTGTTCAGTGTGGACCTATGCAAAGAAATGGACATCACAGAGCTTAACAGTCAAATGCCATTGTCTAAGACAACATACAGATAGATGGATATAGAGGCAATTTATCAGTCATAAAGGCACCAGCAAGAAATATAATCATGGAAAATTCCAGTAAGAACACATGCAAGTCAGTGCAAAGCAGGTGAAAGTTGTTGAGCTGGTAGGTGCGAGCTGATTATCTTATAGGTAATTGGGACTGGCAATTTAAAATTTGTAGGATATTTTCAGCTGTTAGCTTGTAGTACTATAACAACTCAAGTAAAACAGCTAAAATGAACAAAATCAGTACTGGTGTGGTGCCATGATGTAAGCTATAACATATCATAACTGTCTTGCACGCATTCTTTGTAAAATAAACTAGACTAACAACACCAATGGATGTGAATTGCTGGAAACTTCTGAACAACTGTATGATATTAAGAGGTTTAATGACCATGGCATCGCATAGTAATATTGTAAGTTGTAACACAACAAAAATAACAACTACAAATATGCATTTGAAGATGGATTGGTGGAATGGTCCACAAAGAGTGCACAAACTAATGAGTCCAAACAGATGTTCAAGAAACACAAATATGAAATTTATGGACCATCAATGCACTGGCTCCACAGGCATGCCATGATGAAACTACCAAAATCATTTTAGTTATGCAGTTATGCTGCTTGGACACCATAATGTAAACGATAACTTTTATTTTGGATCAAAGTCAATGGCGAAATGCTGTTAAAAAAAATAACACAGCATAGCATATCTAGAATCAGATTAGCAAAAAAATGAACTAAATTAAAACCAATACAACACCAGTACAGCATAGGCATTTCCCTTCCCACCAAAACAAAATAATACTAAATAAGCATCCCATTCCCATCCACGTGTTGCACAATTCCAAGTTTCTAAATAAGCTAGGAGAATATGCATAGGACCAATCTATTTAACTTTGTCCAATCTTTCATGGACCCCAACATCACAACTACACCTATTCATTTACCTAATCCCCAAAGTTGGATGGCGAATGAACAACAACTTTAATGTGCATTTGGACAAATCAATACTTCCATAAACAAATTTGAGGATCAATGCGGAATACAGAGTTCTGGCCAATATTACTAATGGCATGCTCCTACGGTGCAAACCAGTAGTACCCCATTACTTATGTAGGTGGGGTGAACGGATCTCTAGCTAGGTTGGTTAGGTGGCTCTAGTAGCACTCCTCAGGTTCTGGATTCAACTCCCCGTGGGAACAAATTTTAGGCTGGGTAAAAAATTATTTTGTCTATCCAACACCAAAGCATAGGTCCAAAGTCCGGCCTAGGTTGTGATCGTCTCATATGGGCTACGGTGCCGCTAGTGTGCTAGTACTTCCCACAGTTACAATCAATAGCTTACAAAAATAAGTTGTCACGTTTACTGTTTCTGGCTTCAATACTAAGGTTGATTCGCTATTCCACCATGCCACACTTACCTATTTTTACCATTATATAGTCTAGCACAAACCTGAACTCACAGAAAAAAAAATCCCTGTATAAATGTACTAAACCAAGAATGGCCTCCCCAGTCCCCAGCACAAGCAGCCCATTGAGCTGGTAAATCAACAGAAATATTGGCTGACACTCAAAATCCATCCACTGCTGACAAAATATCGTTAACTGTGGCTGCCAAGCCTTTTCTTTGAAGCATAAAAGCAATTGGCATGATTTACAGGTTGGCTCAGCTGCACCACAACTGAATGGTACCACTAAGATGACTAAGACCATTACAGGGAATATTGATCTTCCTAAACTTAATCCAGTCTATTTACCTTTTCCAATCATTAATGGATTCCAACATCACAACTAACACTGATTCAGTTATTCATTTACCTAATCCCTGAAGCTGAGTGACAATTGAGGTACAAATTTTATGTGCTTTAGACAAAAAAAGAATTCTATAAACAAATTTGAGGATCATTCACAGGCATTCCAGAATTGGATCAACATTTCCGTGTTGTGCTTACACAGAGTAAACAAACCGAGGCCTGCATTAATATTTTGTCAGTGAAACACTTCCAAGGCTAAACCCAAGGAATACTCTTCTGAGGTACTTTGTAAATCATGGTTTGAGTAAATAAGTTATCACCATCTCACTTCCTGTTTTTGCCATTCCTCAAAAATTCCCCACAACAATGTACTAAGCCGAGAACAAAATCCGTAGCAATAGCAAGGGACAGAACTGCTTCTTACATACATTTCCAAATCACCAAATGTGTGATAACAGTGGTTCCCAAGGCATGTATTTCAACTGCAATCGGCATGATTTACAGGTTTACTCTGCTATATGATGACATCACCGCCCCCAACAGCACCACAGTCTACCACCTAGCTGCAGGAACGCGCCTGTTAACCGCATTAGAAAAACCAGGGCTGGACGAAACCTCCGCACCGTGCCGTACCCCGCGGGCGGAGAGCGGGAGAGGCCTAGGGACCCCAATCGACCTACCCACGGCGAGGAATCGGAGCGCCAGACCGGACCACGCGCGACGACGGCAAAGAGGAAATGGGAGGAGGCCCGACACGAATCGACGAAACCCTAACCCCCCTGGAGGCTGGGCTGGAGCACGGCTATGTGGGCGAGAGCAGAGCGACGAGCCGCTGCTTACAAGTTTCCCGCGCGAAAAATCTATTTGGGCCTTGTTTACTTCCACCAAAAACCCAAAATTTTTTCAAGATTCTCCGTCACATCGAATCTTTAGACGTATGTATGGAGTATTAAATATAAATAAAAATAAAAACTAATTAGACAGTTTGGTCGAAATTGACAAGACGAATCTTTTGAGCCTAGTTAGTCAATAGTTGGACAATAATTACCACAAACAAACAAAAGTGCTACAGTGTCGCGAAATATTTCCCATAGGAAACTAAACACGGGCTTGGTTGGACTTTTTGTTGTAGAAAAGCTCATGTACTGACCCGTAAAAAACTGTAAAGTCATGATTATGAGAAAGATAAAAGTCGCTCAGTTAAGGAGCTTGAAATGGTAAAAAAAAAATGCTATGTAATACTTCTGAAAAAAACTAAGCAATCATTTTGATCCCACATACCACTAACACATACAAATATAGGTAAAGTAGTATGGATAATCCTCCACTTCAATTCATTTTGAGGCCTTGTTTAGTTTCCAAAAATTTTCAAGATTCTTGGTCATATCGAATCTTGCGGCACATGCACGAAGCATTAAATATAGATGAAAATAAAAACTAATTACACAGTTTGCCTGTAAATCACGAAATAAATCTTTTGAGCTTAGTTAGTCTATGATTGGATAATATTTGTCAAATAAAAACGAAAGTGCTACAGTGTCAAAAACCCAAAACTTTAGGAACTGAACAAGACCTGAATCCGAATTTTAAGGATATAAAGAAGTGTTATGCGGATGCAGATAATCTGAATATGATTATATACTGATGAGGTGTAGGATACCATTCACAAAATATATAGCGGATATGGATTATCCGGTAATTGATCATAGATTATCCTATGCTTATAATCCAATAATCTGAATACTTTCAGGAGCCTAGGTGACAAGAATAGCGTAGCGCATGATACAAGCATGATTATATGTAACCCACGAACAAAGCTCGTCAACTGAGTAAATATACTAATTTAAATATTTTTTTTCACAAGACATGTGTCGGGTACGATAAATTAGGATACCCCAATTAACAATATAAAAAAGCTCAAAGCTGCCTTCTTAAGGCCCAAACACCCACAACGCATCCCCCGGCTGGGCCAGAGCTACTCCCTTTCAACCCAGGATGAGCGACGAGTTCCCCTTCTCGACCCACCTGAGATTTAGCCTAAGCCTCGGACGATTTCTCCGTCTCACTCGAGCTCGAGTCTTGGGCAAGTTCTCCGCCTCACCAGAGCCCGAGCCTCGGGCCATCTCTATGACTCGCCCGAGCCCCGGCCTTGGCCCCGGATCCCCTGTTTCTAGACTCCCCACGCACGATAACCATACCGCGAATGGGACACAGGGCACGCCTTTACCCATACCACGACAGAGAGTGGGGCTCGCTGTGCTACCTGCTCACATCATTGTAGCACCTGACGTCTGCCACTGCATGTGCGGAGGGTCAGAGGGAATGGGAGACATCGAGTCTTAGGCACTGCAGCCATGACCATTACTGTCGTGTCTGAGCTCAAATCAAGGAAGAGGCCTCATAAAAGTAGGCCACGACTGAAGGGTCGAGATGGCGGGCTAGAGGGGGGTGAATAGTATTTTTCTAAAATTTTAACGTGCCGGCTAACCGAAACAAATGTGGAATTAAAACTATCGGTCTAGCCAAGACTACATCCCTCTAAGTTTTCTAGCACCTTGTAAAAGATCCTACACAAGCAAATAAGGTGCTACCTTAGCAAGAGCTCACCTAACCAATTCTAGGAGCAAAGTCACACAAACCTATGTCACTAGTACTTTGCAAACCAGGAGAGCTCATACACAACTAGTAAGCAAAAACACAAAGCTCCTAAGCTCACTAGCAATGCTCAATAACAAGGCAACTAATGCCAAATTAGAGAGCGCAAATTACTTAGCTACACAAACTAAGCAATGTGACTAACAAGGTTACACAAACCAAATTAGTCACGCAAGGGAACCACTTCTAGCTACACAAGCAAGAAGGTAACTAGCAAGCTATAAAAGCTAACTAATTACAAGAGTAACTACACGAGCACAAGTATATGAAAGTAAATATAAGCTTGTGTTAGGGATTTGCAAACCAACGGGAAGAACAATGTTGACACAATGATTTTCTTCTGAGGTTCACTTGGTTGCCACCAAGCTACGTTCCTGTTGAGACAAGCTCTAAAGTTGCCACCGGTCCTCTTGCTAGTGGTGACCCGCAAGTCACACTCTCCCACGTGGAGTGCTTACCACAAACTCTAGCACTTACCCGACTGGACCACTTGTCGCCCTTCGCGTCTCACTCTTACTAGAGTTGCTCTTCGCGATCTCCACAGGGTGAGCACCGTACCCCTCACAATCTCTTCTCTAGAGCACTGCACAATCTTCTTGCGTGCTTCGACGGAGTCACAAGCCACCAAGCCATCTAGGAGGTGGCAACCTCTAAGAGTAACAAGCACCACCAACTTGCAACATGAACACCTAGTGCCACTCGATACAACCTCTCAATGCAATGTACTAGAATCGCTCACTCACATAATCAGATGACCACTATCAAGTATATGTGAGTCAAAGGCTTTACTAGCACTCTCCAAGCATGGAGACTAAGTCCCAAGGGTGCCAAACGTCAGATAAGGCCGGCCACCACTTCTATTTATAGTCCCAAGGGCTAAACTAGTCGTTGTTCCTTCACTAGGCAAAACACATGGGCACTAGACGCGCTGTAGGGAGCCACCAGATGCTCAAACCCAGCGTCTGGTGCTCAGACGACAGCCATATGTTACTATCTGTTTGAACTCGACCGTTGCTACCAACAGCTAACTCGCACGCGCGCCTAAAACAGTAGCACCGAACGCTTTGCTGGTCCGCACCGGACGCATCTAGTGCACACCGGACCCATACGCAGAGAGGGTGTTTTTCACGCAGGGTCACCGGATGCGTACCACCGGTCACGCCCCTCAGCACCGGACCCTTACTTAGAGAGCACTACAATCACGCAAGGGCATCGGACGCTAGAACAGTGTCCTGCCCGCATCCAATGTACACTCTACGCCCACGCCAGAAACTGACAACACATCGGACGCTCGGGCCAGCGTCCAATGCTGCCAACACCAGCGTCCAGTGAGTGTTTCTCAGCAAGAAACACTCATGTGACTTCTTCAAACTTTCCACCAGCGCAATAGAAAATATGTGTTTTGTTTTCTCAAAAGCGCCGAATCCACCTCCTTTGCAAATGTGCTAACACCACCAAGTGTACACCACCATATGCAAGTGTGTTAGTATTTTCACAAACATTTTCCCAAAGGAGTTAGCCTCTCAAACTTCCCACGCCACTCGATCCTAACACGCATGCAAAGTTAGATCGCTCAAGTGACACTAGAAGACCGATATGCAAACAAGTTTGCCCCTCTTGATAGTACGGCCATCTATCCTAAATCCGGTCATAAACTTCTCTACACACCTATAACCGGTGAAATGGAAATGCCCTAGGTTATACCTTTGTCTTGCGCTTTCCATTCCATCTTCTCCAATATTGATGTGACACATGCACCAAACAATCACCAAATGATATGATCCACTTCATATCATCATGTGACCATATTAGTTCATCGATCTTGACCTCAGTTGCTCTTCACCGTTGCCTCGGTCCATCGACGCCAAGTCTTGCTCAAGCTTCACCGTCACATGCGGTCTCTCGCTTCAAAGCCTCCGACTTGCCTTTCATTCTTGCAACCGGTCCATCAAGCCAAGCTCATCTTGATCTTCTCCACCTTGGTCACATGACTCCATGTCATGTCTCATATGCAATGAGATCCTCCATCATCACATAATCACCTGTGGACTAATCTCTTGTGTATCTCATATAAACACTATTAGTCCACCTAAGTTGTCACTCGATTACCAAAACCAAACAAGGACCTTTCAACGACGCTAAACAGGGCTCGGCAAGGCAGAAACAGGACCGAACATCAAGTCCACAGCATCAGGGATGGCCCGGCATGAACAACAAGGGCGCGACCACACCAAGGCTACGGCTCTGAGGATAGGGCACCCTGCTGCTACTGTACAGACACCATCCCCCAACCTATACTCCATGAATAAGCTATAACACCAACGTATGTACCCCTTCACTCCTCTTGAGCTATAAAAGGGGAGGAAGGATCCCAAACACAGGGACACAGACACTCGAATACACCTAGACACAACACACCTCCAGCCGAGACCTAGGTCACATACCCTCTCTTGCAACCCGCTTGTAACCCCTACCACAAGCACCTCGGGTGCAGGATAATATAGGTCTCCATCGTCACACTGGACGTAGGGCATCGTTGGCCCGAACCAGTATAAACCTCTTGTGTTCTTCTTGTATCACTATCTAGATTCTGGGACATGCAAACTCGTATCACTCATTAGTGTCTGGGTCACAGGTCCAGACACCGACAACATGGATTAGAATATGGAGAATACATTATCCGCTCCTACCTAATCCGTTTTCATCCCTAAATATTTAGCTTTGAAACCTGCTTTTACTTTCTCCCTATGAAAGAATAGAACTAAACCATCCTACTACAACAATCATCCAAAACATAAATCCCTATCGATAACTACAGAGATACCTAACAACTGTATCACTCCTGATGCACCAGCATCACAACGGAAGGGGCATGCTAAGAAGAAGGTGCTTACCAAAGAAGAAAGCGTATTTACATTACAGTGTAACCGTATGTGTATGACATGTGGGTCACTGGCCGAGACTAGGTTTTAAGCGTGTGTTCTATCAATTTGGAAACTATTGCTTATCTGATAATAGAATTTAGACAAGAGGAAACTTTCCTCTATCAGTTCTACTCTTTTGCTACCTCGTTTGATCTCCTCACGTCGATGGCTACCGTCGATGGCAACGAGATGTGACAAACCGATTTACACAAACTACATATTTCTAAATAATTGAAATGCATTTACTAGTACAAAACCATATTACCACATTAACATTCATTAGCACAATACAATTTCCACATATATCAACTACTAAGATTCATGTAACTAATACTTTATGATGAATATGTGGGCAGAGTCTATCATAAAGCTAATCTAGGTACCAAATACTACAAACCAGCGCAAAAAAACATTCACCTTATCTCAATTTCACAAACCCTAGGTATGAAATCAACCAATAACATGACCAAGAAATCAAGGGAGAAAAGGACTACTACCTAGCTTGTGGAGTAGGTAGAAAGTCCCGGGCCCTAGCAACGGTGCCAACAAGAGACTGCGGCAATGCACGTTCAGTGCAGGTGATGTACATGAGTGAGCGAGGAAGAAAGGGAGTAGGAGAGAGAGGAAACGAAGTGGCCCGAGCCGCAATTTCTATGGGCATGTTTGATTTCTGGCCTTGAATGGCACGGCCAGCTGGCCTAGCTATGGCCAGAAGCTCGACTCCCATGGTGCAATCCCGCTTGTTTGATATCCATGATCTTACTGACCCAGGCCAAATTAAGATTGTGTTTGTAGGGTTTATAAATGGATATGATCACCTTGCATCTGGAATATGGTGACCTTAATTACCCCCACATTTTTCTCTTGTTGCCATCCATCGAGCACTTGTTAGTCGATAGCGAGGAACACGAGCAGGACTAGAACCACCTCATAATGGCGCTGATCACATCGTCGCCGCACTACCGGCGCATCGCCTCACACATGTGGAAGCTTTGCTAGCCGTCGGTCGACCCCGCCACTGCACCCGATGCTGCTCCCATCCGTCGGCGTCATGCATCCATGCCTGACTTAAGTACCGATAGAACCTCCCTGGTTGGGACATGTCCACCCATGGCCGGACATACGACTGATGGCTATCCTTGGGGGACACTTGCAGGACACCACACGGCTACAAAGGCATCCTCATAGGCCTTCTGTTGCTCACGCACCCGTCTGACATCTTCATGGTTGCCGACTCCCCTAGCCCATGGCCAGACGCAGTCAACTGTAGGCCATCCTCGCAGGCCTCCTACCGCGCATGCACCCCTTCAAGCCCATGCCCGCCCAAGGCTAGCCATCGGCTACAGGCCATCCTCGTAGGCCTCTTGTCGCTTGTACACCCGTCCCACCCCGTTCACTGCCGTCGATGCCCAAAACCATGCCCATCCTTGGTCAGACATTGTCGGCTACATGCCATCCTCGCAAGTCCTACGCGCAACTCTCGCATAGACACTGGTGAAAGTCCAAGTTTGGTTTTGGTAATTAATGACACCAAGTTGCTAATGCCTTGTGTTTAAGTGAATTGAGATAGGCATGACAACACATGTGATGAAGGAGCAAGGTGGCATGGAAAGGTGGCCACATGATTACAAAGAGATGAAGCATGGAGTAGAGATCATGGTGGTGGACAAGGAATTAAGTGATCAAGGCAAAGGTATAAACATAGGGTTTTACTTTTACCGGTCTAAGTTGAGTAGAGAAGTGATTGATCAGATTTAGGATAGATAGCCGACTATCAAGAGGGGAAATCACAGTCATCTCTCGAATCAAGTGCTACTAGGTCCATGTCTTGAGCATATGCATTAAGATCTAGTAAAGTGCTAACTTAACTCCTTTGATGAAAATTTTTGTGAAAAGCTAACACACATGCACTTTGGTGGTGGACACTTGTTGGTGTTAGCATATTTGCAAAGGAGGTAGAGTTCCTAGGGTTGAGAGGGGTTTGGGTTCCTCTCGGGATTCGACACTTTTGAGAAAATTAAGTGTATATTTTCTATTGCACCGGTGGGAAGTTTGGGGAAGTCATGGGAGTGACCGGACGCAGTGCGCGGAGGCACCGGACGTTGACCCTAGCATCCTGTGTGCTGTCAGTGCCTGGCCCGGTTAGGGCTAAGCACCAGACGCACTGCACCAGATGCAGGGTATTCCCTGTTTGCGTGTCCGGTGTGGCTTGTCTTCAGCTGAGGTTTTCTAACAAGGCACCAGACGCACCGAAGTGAGTCCGGTGCTCAGCGTCTGATGTTAGTGTGTTTTACAGACCTCTCTGCGCACGTGACCGGTGAGTACCGGATGCGTCCAGTGCTCACTTGGTCGTGTTCGGTGGTCCGCAGGTGACCGTTAGAGTTTGACGCGCAAGATTCAAAGGTGGACACGTGGCTAACTTCAGAGCATCGGGCGTAGGGGGTCGAGTGTCCGGTGGTACCCTAGTGAAAGCCCAAGTTTGGTTTTGATAATTAATGACACAAAGTTGCTAATGCCTTGTGTTTAAGTGATTTGAGTTAGGCATAGCGACACATGTGATGAAGGTGCAAGGTGGCATGGAAAGGTGACCACATGATCACAAAGGGATGAAGCATGAAGTGAAGATCATGGTGATAAATGAGGAGCAAAATTATCAAGGCAAAGGTATAAACTTAGAGTTTTACTTTTGTTGGTCTTAAGATGAGTAGAGAAGTGATTGACCGGGTTTAAGATAGATAGCCGACTATCAAGAAGGGAAATCACGGTCATCTCTCGAATCAAGTGCTACTAGGTCTACATCTTGAGCATATGCATTAGGATCTAGTAAAGTGCTAAGTTAACTCCTTTGGGTGAAAATGTTTGTGAAAAGCTAACACACATGCACTTTGGTGGTGGACACTTGTTGGTGTTAGCACATTTGCAAAGGAGGTGGATTTCCTAGGGTTGAGAGGGGTGTGGGTTCCTCTCTCCCTCCCGCTGAGCTTGCGAGGCGGGATTCAGCGCTTTTGAGAAAATTAAGTGTATATTTTCTATTGCGCCGGTAGGAAATTTGGAGAAGTCGCGGGAGTATTTTTCGCTGAGAAACACTCACCGGATGCACTGCGCGGAGGCACCAGACGCTGGTCTTTAGCGTCCGGTGTACTTGACCAGAGGAAGCAGTGTGCACTAGACGCACCAGAGTGAGTCCGGTGCTCAGCGTCTGGTGTACAGGGCATTTTGCGAACCTCTCTGGGTTTGAGTCCGGTGAGCACCGGACGGTCCGGTGCTCAGCGTCCGGTGACCCCGAGAGTTTGCATACCTCCCTGAGTTTTAGTCCGTTGAGGACCGGACACGTCCGGTGTGGACCTGCAAAGCGTCTGGTGTTTCGCAGGTAGCCGTTAGAGACTGACACGCAAGATTCAAGGAGGACACGTGGCCAACCCTTGAGCACCGGACGCTTGGGGTCGAGCGTCCAGTGATCACTTGGTAGTGTTCGGTGCCCCCGATTTCAGCCCAGTGAAAGTGGCCAACGGCTAGTTCTTTGAGGGAGCTTATAAATAGAAGGTGGCCAGCTTTGGGAGGTTATCTCTTGCACATTTGAGTACTTGAGACATACATTGAGCTAGAGAACACTCCCTCCACTCATCTCCTTGCCTGATTGCTAATCCTAGTGAGATTGAGTGAGATTCAAGTGCATTGCATTGAGAGTTGCATCTAGTGGCACTTGATCCTTGAGTTTGTTGTGGATTTCTTGTTACTCTTGGGTGTTTCCCGACACCCTAGACGGCTTGGAGCAGCGGTGGTGTTGAGCTCGTGATTGAAGATTGTTTCGAGCCTCACCAAGTGATTTGTGAGGGGTTCTTGAGCCTTCCCCGCGGAAGATCGTAATTGGCTACTCTAGTGGATTGCTCGTGGCTTGGAGGATCCCCATCTTGTGAGTGGATGTGCGACATCCACTGAGGGTTTGGCTTTGGATTGCCAATTAGCTCGTGATCCATCAAGTGGGTGTATCGCCACAACGAGCAGTAGCTTGCGAGAAAGCAAGTGAACCTCGGTAAAAAATCTTGTGTGATCTCTTGCCGAGGTCTCTCTTGTGATTGTGTACGTGATTGATTGGATATATCTCATCTCTACAACGTCGGTATAACAATCACTCTCCTCTCTTTACATACTTGCCTACCTTGTTAGTTTAACTTGTGTAGCTTAGTTCTTGTTAGTATAGAGTTGTTGCATAACCTTCTCTTGTTGTTGTGTTTTAGTGTTTATCCTTCTTGCTAGACTTGTATAGGTGGCTTGCATAGCTTAGTTGTGCTAGTGCTAGAATAGCTTCGCCACTTATTTTACTAACTCACTTGTTTAGTAAAGTTTGTAGATTTTTAAATAGGTTATTCACCCCCCTCTAGCCATTTGGACCTTACAAGTGGTATCGGAGCCGAGGCACCATTTATTTGAGGCTTAACCTTCGGTGAAGAAATGGCTCTTAGTTTACATATCAACAACACCAAGAAGGCACCTTTCTTTGATGGCACCAATTATGCATATTGGAAGGTCAAGATGACCGCTCATCTTAAGTCAATCAATAGAGAGGTTTGGAAGGTGACCGAAACAAAGTTTGAGGTTGCAAATGAGAATGCACCAACACCGATCGAAGAGAAGAACCTTCAATGCAATGACATTGCAATTAGTGCTCTTCATGAAGCTCTTGATGACAAGACATTTGAGCAAATCAAGAACATTAAGATTGCTCATGATGCATGGGCAAAATTAGAAGAAATATTTGAAGGCACCAAGGGAACCAAGACCGCCAAGGCATACATCCTCCAAGAAAAGTTCTCAAGCTTCAAGATGCAAGAAGATGAAAGTGTGCCGGAGATGTTTCACCGGTTGCAAGTCATAGTGAATGAACTCAAGGCACTTGGGGAAGAAGTAAAAGATAGTCAATTCTCTATGAAGTTTTTGAGAAGCTTGCCTAAGAGATTTGACACATTGATCACCGTTCTAGTCAAGATAACTCTTAGTAAATCAACTCCACAACAAGTCTTCCAAGAGGTGATGACCGATGATGCTTATAGAGAAGATGATGAGAAGGATGAGTTAATCAAGAAAAAGAAGAAGGATGGTGAGAAGAAGGATGATGAGAAGAAGAAGAGTGTGGCATTCAAAGCCTCCACATCCAAGGGCAAAGCCAAGCAAGAATCATCAAGTGAAGAAGAAACAAGCTCTTGTGATAGTGATGAAGATGAGGAGATGGCTCTTCTTGTCAAAAGATTTGGCAAGTTTATGAAGAAGAAGGGCTATCAGGCAAGAAGGAAGAAGAGCTAGTCCAAGAAGAATGACCATTCCATGAGATGCTTTAGATGCCATAGCAAGGATCATCTCATCGCCAAGTGTCTTTATGATAGTGATGATGAAGATGCTATCAAGAAGGAAAGAAAGAAGCAAAAGAAGAAGCAAGAAAAGAAGGAAGGCTCAAACAAGAAGAAGGGTGATGCCCATGTTGCAACTTGGGATAGTGATGACTCCTCAAGTGATGATGAGAGCACCAAGAAGAAGGCGCATGCTAGCATTGCAATTCAAGAAAAAAGCTCCATCTTTGACACTCCATCATGCTTCATGGCTAAGGCCACTAAGGTATCATCTGATGATGAGAGTGACCATGCTAGTGATAGTGATAGTGATGATGATGAACCAACTAAAGATGAACTAATCACTATGCTAGAAGATTGCACTCATCACTATAAAGAAACTAGAAAGGAGTGCAAGGCATTGCTTAAGGATAAGAAAACCCTTGAGCAAGAACTTGATGAGCTTAGAGCATCTTATGAGAGTCTAAAGGAAGACCATAAGAAGCTTCAAAAGGCTCATACTAAGCTTGAAGAAGCTCATTCCTCTCTAGTTAACAAATGTGAAAATGAGCCAACTAAAATTGAAAGAGCTCAAACTTGCAACATAGGCATAACATGTGATATCTTGAGTAAGCCTATTGTTATTGCTTCTACTAACCCTTCATGTAGCACATCTACATCATCCTCATCTAGTAGTGATGGTTTCACTTGTGACACCACACTAAAAGTTGAGAATGAAACACTCTTGGGTGTTTTCCAACGCCCTAGATAGCTTGGAGCAGCGGTGGTGTTGAGCTCGTGATTGGAGATTGTTTCGAGTCTCACCAAGTGATTTGTGAGGGGTTCTTGAGCCTTTCCCGCAGGAGATCGCAATTGGCTACTCTAGTGGATTGCTCGTGGCTTGGAGGATCCCCATCTTGTGAGTGGATGTGCGACACCCGCTGAGGGTTTGGCTTTGGATTGCCAATTAGCTCGTGATCCATCAAGTGGGTGTATCGCCACAACGAGTACTAGCTTGCTGGGAAGCAAGTGAACCTCGGTAAAAAATCTTGTGTCATCTTTTGCCGAGAATTCTCTTATGATTGTGATTGATTGATTGATTATATATCTAGTCTACAACGTCGGTATAACAATCACTCTCCACTCCTTTATATATTTGCTTATCTTGCTAATTGTTTAGCTTGTATAGCTTAGTTCTTGTTTAGAATAGAGTTGTTGTGTAGCATTCTCTTGTTGTTGTAGTTTAGTGTTTAGCCGTATTCTAGTTTGTATAGGTGGCTTGCATAGCTTAGTTGAGATAATGCTAGAATTGCTTCGCCACTTGTTTTACTAACACACTTGCTTAGTAAAATTTGTAGAAAATTTAAATAGGCTATTCACCTCCTCTCTAGCTATTTGGACCTTTCAACTGGGTGCCGCGCCATCGTGAATGCCACTCCCAAAAAAGCACAACTCCTGCATGTAGCCCCGCACCACCACTGCGAACTCTATGCCACCAGAGGTGACTCGAGCGTGCGCACATAGCTCCCGCAACGCTCAAGTCAGCTAGGCCGCCTAGAGCCAAGTGCAAGAAGGTGTTTTGCACCTGGCGGCCCTAGCTCATCGGTGCTCTCAACAAATCAAACACGACATGTTGCACTCCACGAGCTTAGGTCTTGTTTAGTTCCAAAAATTTTTAGGAAAACAACACTGTAGCACTTTTATTTTTATTTAACAAATATTGTCTAATTATGAAGTAACTAGATTTAAAAAGTTCGTCTCGCGATTTACAGACAAACTGTGTAATTAGTTTTATTTTCATCTATATTTAATGCTCCATGCATGTGCCGTAAGATTCGATGTGACGTGAAATCTTGAAAAATTTTAGATTTTTGGATGAATTAAACAAGGGCTTAATAGCCAACAATCAAACACGCCCTATCGTGTCAGCCTCCCGGTGCGATAAGTTTGTCGTGCTCAAATCGCAGACACGCTACCCGCGGTTCGGCATGTAGCAATCAAACACACTGTTTTTTAAATATTGTTTTGAAAATGATTAAAATAAGAATAAAATCGAGCCGTGGGAAAACCCCTCTTTTCTCTAGCCTTGTTTAGTTGGCAAAATTTTAGCTTTTTGGCTACTGTATCACTTTCGTTTTTATTTGACAAACATTATCCAATCACGGAGTAACTAGCCTCGAAAGATTCATCTCATAAATTTCAGGTAAACTGCGTAATTAGTTTTTATTTTTATCTTTATTTAATGTTCTATGTATGTGACCAAAGATTCGATGTGACGGAAAATCTTGAAAATTTTGCGAAGTAAACAAGGCCTTTCGCTCTCTTGCAAGAGGCTGCAGACGCCGAGGGATGATGGCCTGGCTCGAACTGCGCTAAGCCGAGCTGGACTTTTTAGCTCGTTTTAAGGCCCTGTTTAGTTCTCCACCAAAAATTTTTTCATCCATCCCATCGAATCTTTGGACACATGCATGGAACATTAAATGTAGATAAAAAAATAAACTAATTACACAGTTTAGTTGAGAATCACGAGACGAATCTTTTAAGTCTAGTTACTCCATGATTAGCCTTAAGTGCTACAGTAACCCACATATGCTAATGACAGATTAATTATGCTTAATAAATTTGTCTTGCAGTTTTCTGACGAGCTATGTAATTTGTTTTTTTATTAGTTTCTAAAAACCCCTCCCGACATCCTTCCGACACATCCGATGTGACACCTGAAAAATTTTCAAACCTAATCTAAACAGGCCCTAACATAAACAGAGCCGAGTAAAAACGAGCCAGATAGTAGAGCCGAGCCAGCCAGACCGATATCCAACTCTACCATCTAACGAATGGTGGTTCTGGTCAAAGTGTTGGTCACCTGCGCCAAATTCTGCTGCCCGGCGGCGAGTTTACTCCTCTCGGCCTCTACTTCTCGGGCTCGAGCTCTACCCGGCGGGCCACTGCTGCGGCGCAGGTCAGTTCTCTGAAAAAAGTTCTTCTTCTTCCTCCTTCTCCTCTTCTTTTCCCATAAAAAATCTCAGAGTCTGCTTGTCTGGGAGGAGCGGAGGCGTCGAGAGAACCTGCGTCGGCGCTTCGAGAGGAAGAGCGGATGGAGACGGAGCGAACGAGGGAGGGATAGATATTTTTAGGCCTCGTTTAGTTCACCCCAAAATCACAAAATTTTTCAAGATTACTCGTCACATCGAATCTTTAGACGCATAGATAAAAAAAATAACTAATTGCATAGTTTGACTGTAATTTGTGAAATGAATCTTTTGAGCCTATTTAGTCTATGATTAAACAATATTTGTCAAATATAAACGAAACTGTTACAGTAGCCAAACCCAAAATTTTTTCACCAACTAAACAAGGCCTTAGATGCGGAAACAGTAAAAATTGGTGAGGTGGCTGAGGTGGACCAATGGGAGGGGGAGAAGGTGAGGTGGCGCTGAGGTGGACCAGTAAGAGATTTCGGGGCGATGTGTACATCTTCCCCTGCGACGGTGAGCCTCCGGCTTGTAGAGTGTGGAAGAATCTGCATTTGAAGGCCTGCTTGCCTTATCTTGATTGCTAGGTTCAGTTTTGTCACGTGGGTGATGCTGATCTAATCCCTTTAACTACCACAGAACTAGCAAGGTTTCATTACGCTCAATTGCTATGGCTACCACACAAGCCTCAGATGCAGCGGCTGACAAAGGATTACCTCTGGCAGTGGACGCGACCATGGCTGACGAGTATGCCTCACAGTCAAAGTTGCTGCAAGAATTTGTTAAAATCCCAACTATTGGCAAGGCTTGGATCTTTAATTCCAAGGATGGTATGCATGTTTGTTGCTAATCTTTTGTTTTTTCTTTCATGAAATTTAGGTTTCTTATTGTTGTTTGTGGGTCTGCAGATGACATGTCCAAAGCAGTGGTTTCGATTGGCCAAACAGATCTTTTGGCCAACAAGAGGAGACAATTCCTTCTGAATTCTCACATTTCAAAGAGTCCAAAATCTGTTGATTTCAAGTGGTCCCCTTTCCCGACTGAAATAAGTGGAGCGTCAGCAGTAATTCCATCACCATCTGGAGAAAAACTTCTTCTAGTACGCAATTCTGAGGATGATTCCCCTACAAAACTGGAGATTTGGGGCCCATGTCAATTAGAGAACGAGATACATATTGCAAAATCTGTTCATGGATCACTCTATACTGATGAATGGTAAATTCCCCAATCCTTTTCTTTTCTTCTTTTGGAAGAGGAAGAGAGTGCTTTACCATTGCAACTTTGCCTTGCGCTGAAATGCTGCTTTGATGCAGGTTTGGAGGGATATCATGGAACCAGGAGGAGACTTTCATAGCTTATGTTGCCGAGGAGCCTCCTCAACCAAAACCAGTGTTTAATGATTATGGATTCAAGAAGGAAGGCTCATCCGAAAAGGACTGCAAGAGCTGGAAGGGACAAGGGGATTGGGAGGAGACCTGGGGAGAAACGTATTCCAAGAAAAGGATTCCTGCGCTGTTTGTCGTCAACATATCCAGGTGTGTTTATAGCCACCCTGAAGAGATAGTTAATATTGTGTTTTTATGAGGAATATAACGTGTTCTTGCAGCGGCGAAGTTCGACCTGTCAAGCAAATACCTAGATCATTAAGTGTTGGCCAAGTGATTTGGGCTCCATCTTCTTCATATAGCTTGGTTTTTGTTGCATGGTCATCTGACAATGGTTTCCAAGAGACGCCAAGGAAGCTTGGTATTAAATACTGCTACAACAGACCTTGTGCTTTGTATGCTGCTCCTGATCCTTTCAGAGAAGAAGCTGAGAAATCATCAACTGAGTAAGAATATCAGTCCCTTAACCTCAAGATAATTATGAAACAAAAATGGACAACGGTAATACATGTTTTTTCTTCATTAATCCAAATCATAAAATGAAAATGCTGAACATATGGTACAAAAAAATTGCCTTGTAAGGTATAGTAAGGCTTATGTTTTATTTTCTGATGTCATGTTTCAAATATTGGCATAGGGGCAATAAGAGTGAAACTACAACTATGATCAAATTAACAGGAGACCTGATCAGTGCTTTTTTCCCACGGTTCAGGTAGGAATACTTCATACTATTCAGCTTTGGTTAATCATTTCAACTGGATATACTGGAAGCAACATCTACGCCATTTTGTTTTTATCCATTAAATTATGATTTACCATTTTGTATTAGGATTGTCTTGACTGTCATCTGTCATGGTTACTGGTTTGAATTGATAATCCTATGGGTTCATCCATGTCACAAACTGATTGACTGTTCATATTGTCAGGTTTAGTTTTCTGTGTTGTAAAAAAATCCATAAATGACACTGTTAGAAGTCAACCTACCTGTTTGGTTTAATCTGGAAATTAGAAGGCTTATCATTTCCCTCTTTTGCAAGGACTCTGGAAGCAGTAGATGTGAATCTCACAATGACCTAAGTTTATTGTACATACCAAAAGGAACTGTGTCTTTTATTTTTGTTTTTGATGCATTCACATTAACACTACATTGCAACATGAAATAACGGAAACTTTTATTTATAGTCCGGACGGGAAGTATCTTGTGTTCATCTCAGCGAAGAGTGCTGTAGATAGTGGGGCACACAATGCCACAAATTCAATGCATAGAATCGAATGGCCTGCAGATGGAAATTTGGATGGGAGCCTTGGAATTGCTGATGTGGTATGCTCCCCCCCCCTCTATTTTCTTTTAACAGAGCTGATATCAATTTTATGATATACATTTACACAGATGCATCGTATCACTTTTTGAGTAAGCAGTGCTAGATGACGACTTGTATTGGGGTCATTAAAGTGTCTGAATTCAATATTCTCTAAACTTTCACTAGAGAGTAAAAGAAAGCGTTTAGATAATGCTTTGGTTTTATTATGGGTACTTCCTTGGATAGATAGATTGGCTGATATCATATTGTTAATACTTGTCTATTATGTAGGTGGCCGTTGTGATGTGCCCCAAAGATAACTGTTTCCCTGGGCTGTACTGTTTTGGCTTGCTTAGGGATCCATGGCTTACTGATGGACAAACTATGATTATATCTTCTGTTTGGGGAAGTAGGGAAGTAATACTTTCCGTAAATGTTGTGAGGTGATTCCAAACATCTGTTTGCCTCTGATAGACTGATATACGTAGTGCACTTGTTATTTAAATTTAAATTATTCTTTTGTTAGCTGTGAAGTTTCAAGAGTTAGTCCCCAGGATTCAGATTATTCATGGAATGTTCTTGCAGTTGATAAGAACAACATTCTTGCAGGTAACCCCATGCTCATATAGGATTACTGAATAATTACATAATTCTCACTTTGTGAGATAATGTTCCATGTTTTTCTGCATTTTCCATCTTTTCCAGTTTCCAGCAGCCTTATTACACTCCCTCAGATGTACTATGCGATTAAGGTTCCTCAGACTGAAAGCAATTGGGAGTGGCAGGAAGTTTCAACTCCTTTTCCAAAGCCATCTGATAAGGTTTTGTTAAAACGAAACACTTAATGTTAATTGTATTCAGGAAAAAGTGCAGAGTGTGTAGTTAATAAATTGTGGGTGTATTTTTGACAGATCAGCTCCATATTAGCAGAACATAAGTTCAGCATACTCAAAATCCCAATTAGCAACCCTTCCGACAAACTTGCAAATGGTATGGGAACAACTCAAGCTTACTTATTCCTTCTGCAGATTAATATTAGCAGCATCGATTTTCTAATTAAATTTTTCTTTCTGAAGTTGTTAGTTTCTTCCTTTATGAACTATTTCTGCATTCTTCACTAGGCTCTGTTACTTTTCTTGAAACTAGTACATTGCCACCCTTGTAAGCAAGTACTTGCTCTACAGATTTTTGTGAGGCACCCAAACATTTCTATATTTATAATTATAATTATATATTTGACCTACAATTTGGTCAACAATGCATATGTTTAGACACAAAAGTGGTGCTGTTGGATTCTTGTTAGAAAGTATTTTTTACATGGTTTTGTTTCTGTATTCATTGACAAAAAGAATATATAAATAGTAAAAGCAATTCACTGTCAAAATTCAACTTTGGAGATCGCACAAGTCAAAGGCACCTATAGAAATCAGCGGAGGGTAGAATATAGTGAGTTGCGATGAAATGTATCTTTTGTACCCAAATCAAGGTAGGCATGTCCAAAATTGATGTATACAAAACAGCTCTTATAGCTAATAATATCAATAAGTGCACTGTCCTACTCTGGTTGGTTGTGCTGGCTATTTTTAAAATATATCTTATGATAACTCTACCACTATTTATTGAAAAGCTTTGATACATCTTCACCAATTTATTCTAAGATTTTCTGCAGAATTTTTTACTAAACAGGTTTCTTTCTCCATATTTTTTCTGTACCAACTCAGGGGCTAAGCTTCCTTTTGAGGCTATTTTTGTATCACATAAGGATTCTGCAAGTAATCCAACAATTGTTGTTCTTCATGGTGGACCACACTCAGTTTATCCATCAAGTTATTCCAAATCCTTGGCTTTTCTTTTTTCGCAGGGATATAATCTTCTTGTTGTCAACTACAGGTAAATTTATCTTGCTAGTAGTTTGTCTGTTCTAGCTATTGTATAATTTGATCATTATCTATTTTCTGGGTTTTGATTTAATATTTGTATGGAACATACACCCTTTGTGACATTAACATGCATGTGCATCTTTCGGTTCCTCAGGGGTTCGTTAGGCTTTGGGGAAGAAGCACTACAATCCCTTCCTGGCAATATCGGTTCTCAGGTGCACTGTCATTAGTTTATTTCCGTGTGTAAAGATCATTCCTGCAAATGCCGAAATTTATCATGAACCATGTCGTTCTGTGCACACTTACAAGCAGGATGTCAATGATGTATTGACGGCATTGGACCTTGTTATAAAGAGAGGACTAATAGATCCATCTAGAGTCGCCGTAGTTGGAGGTTCACATGGAGGTTTCTTGACCACTCATTTGATCGGCCAGGTTCTCTAATCGACCTTGTTATTTTGTATTCTTTGAGTATGCAGTCACTCTCTTATTTAGAGTTTATATTTTTAATCAAGATTATTATTAGCTTTTGGACTTCGAACATTATTATCTTAAAGTATTATTACACATAATTTTGCGAGCAGGATTTTTTTTTTCAAACATGCACCAGAGCTGTGTATCATTATATTAAGAAGAAAACTGAAGTCTAGTGAGTAGTGACTCTGTTATGACCAGAATTCCCTATACCCGCCGCAAGCCCAGCAGCGGCTGAAGGAGGGGTGCTGCGGGCGGTCAGGGGCTATAAGCCCACAGTTATCTTTATTATATAATTTTAGAGGGTGTTAATTATTATTTGTGAGAGAGGGATATAAATACTTGTAAAGACTATCGAGACAGGTTTAAGCAGAAACATATTATTGTTTCCGGCTTCCTCAGGAAGTCGGGAGAAACCCTAGCCGCTGCCACAACACCCGCATGAACAGTACCTGTGGGCACTGTAGCTCCGCGGGTAAACCCTAGCCGCCCACCTCTCTTGCGCCATCTCCTTCCCTCTCGCAGCGACGGCGCCGCCGCGTCGTCTCCCTCGTTCGCTCAGACCTAGACAGCCTCCCTCGCACTCATACAACCTCCGTTCATCGTCCGGTAGGGCTAGGATTCCTACCAGCTTGGTATCAGAGATGTCTGGTCCCCCGGCCTCCACCACCGTTCCTCCATCGGCCTCCACCACCGCACCGCCGGCGTCTTCTCCGTCCTTGGTCTCCGGCGCGCCTGTCGCGGGCGCCCAACCGCTAACCCTTGAAGGGCTGGCCGGGCTGGTCGGCCAGATCGCCCAGGACATGGCCGGCCTGAAGGCGGCCTGGGCGAGCTCCCAGCCGCCACCGCTGCCCAACCTACCGGCTAGGTCCGGCGTGCCGCTTCATCGCATGCGCTGGCCACCGTTGCCATCGCCGCTGCCGTCATGGGCCATGAGTGCCCCTGTTAGAGTGGAAAGATTAGATTTCTGAGCTTCTGAAGACCTTTGAGAGGTTGGAATTGGCGCAGGAGCAGATGCACGAGAGGCCTGCTGAGGAGCAGGTGCTGCCGGCGCGGGAGCGCGCTGTTCGATGGAGGGTTCCGCAGGACGTGGACGGCGAGTATAGACAGCCGTTATAGGCGGCTTGGTGCTGTAGTTGTTTGGTGCCGATGAAGAGGTGGCTGCACCAGCAGCGCCGGGCGTGGAGGGGCCGCACGTGGCGTGCGACGTTGACGTCGAACCGGGCGCGCCGTGTATCGGGGCTGGCCTGGTCAGCGACGCCGGCACCCTTGCAGCGGCTTGCGACGAGGATGGCGCCGGTTCAGTCGCGTCAGGCGACGGGGCAGGCCCATGCGGCGCGGGAGATCCAGGTGTGCCTGGCGGTGGGGTAGGTCCTGCTGCCAGCAGTGAGCCCGGCACGCCGGGCAGAGGCGCAGGAGCACCAGGGAGCACCATATCATCATCTGCAAAGTCATCCAAAAAACGAATACGAAGAGGCAGGGGTGCTGGTACGAGCAACATAAGGGAATATGAGCTCGTCGAACACGACATGTCGGGACGTGATGATTTTGTTAGACTTGAGATCAAGACAGCGGTAGCCCTTGTGATCGGAGGGATAGCCGAGAAAGATGCACTCGGTGGATCGTGGCGCAAGTTTGTGAGGAGTGGTAGCTGATAGGTTGGGATAGCAGCGACACCCAAAAGCCCGGAGGTGGGAATAGGATGGCTTCGAGCCGAACAAGGCCTGGTGTGGTGTGCTATTTTTGAGGACTTTTGTGGGGTGGAGGTTAAAGAGGTGGGTGGCTGTGTGTAAGGCATCGGCCCAAAAGGCAGGAGGAAGACCGGCTTGAATCAACAATGTTCGAAGAATATTGTTGATTGAGCGGATGACACGCTTAACTTTTCCATTTTGTGGTGAAGTGTGTGGGCAAGAGAGTCGGAACCGAATTCCCTGGGAAAGAAAAGGAGCGAGCAGCATGGTTATCAAATTCACGACCATTATCGCATTGGACGAAACTGATACGACACTGAAAATGTGTTAACACGTAGGTGTGAAAGTCGCGAATAGTGGAAAAAGTGTCAGATTTCAGTTTCAAGGGAAAAGTCCAGAGATAATGAGTGAAATCATCTAAACACACCAAATAATATTTATTGCCAGACACACTGGGAACCGGAGAAGTCCATAAATCACAATGAATGATCTCAAAAGGGCGCTGAGTGCGCGTTAAAGATGTAGCAAACGGCAAACGAAAATGTTTTCCTAACTGACACTCATGACAAGGAGTGGCAGCTGTTTTATTTGGGGCGAAGGAGATGGCGTTGGCTGACTTCAGTTGAGAGAGAACTTTGGCGCTGGGATGGCCGAGGCGCCGATGCCAAATGTCTTCTGCAAGAGCCAGCAACACGACGTGAGTGGAGGTGGGTGTCGTGAAGAAAGGGTACAAATCGCTGGAGCTATTGCACCGATAGAGCAGCGCCTTAGTTTTCAGATCATTCACAGACAAACCAAACGGGTCAAACTCCACAGACACAAGGTTGTCAATGGTAAACTTGCGCACAAAAATAAGATTGGTGACTAATTGAGGAGAAATTAAAACATTGGATAAAGAAAATTGTCGGTTAGGAGAGGGAAAAACAACACTGCCACTAGCAGTGATGGGAATGGAAGAGCCGTTGCCGACAAGAATATTTGTGGGTGTGTGGGAAGGTGAAGTGGAGGAGAGAATACCCTGATTGTTGGAGAGATGGGAGGATGCGCCGGAATCCATGAACCAGTCGGGCTGCTGTAGGGTCATGGAGTTCAGCGTGTTGATCAAGGCAGTGGGATCCCAGGTGTTCGTGGCGGTCGTCGGTGCAGCTGCTGCAGGCGCGCCGGCAGTAGGGAATCCAGGAGGGGTGCCAGCGAACATGGCCTGATGCGGAATGCCGGGACGTGGACCAAGCACGCCCTGGGTAGGCTGCATTGTCCACATCTAGAAGGTGCCGGTGTAGGGGTTCAGGAACAGACGGAAGCCGCCGAAACCGCCGGGCGCGCCAGACCTGCTGGAGGATGCGCATTGCTGTGATTCTTGTTCTTGTACCGGTTCTTGTTGTTGTTCCGCGGTGCAGAAGAGGACTGCTGGGGTGCCGAAGGAGAAGCTGGCGGCTGGGGCGTCGGCGGTTGAGGCGCCACCACCAGCGCCGTTTGTTCTCTAGGCTGCGGGGTCTTGAGGTCTGCCTCCTCAAGTTCCAGCATGGAGCACGCAGTGCTGAACGTCGGCAGGGGATCTCAGGATTTGATGAGGGTCCCCATGTGACAAAGAGTCGGACTTAGGCCTCGAATGAGCGTGAGGACCAGAGTCGGCTCGTTGACGGGGAATCCGAGATCGGCGAGCCTGTCGGCGTACGACTTGAGGCGCTCGATGTAGTCGGAGAAGGAGAGGTTGCCTTGCGCGAGATTGCGGAAGTCCGCTTCGAACGCAAGGGCCCGCGGCGGCTTGTTGTTCCAGAACTGCGCCTCGATCGCTAGCCAGATGGTGCGGGCGTTTGCGCCGGGCGTCATCACCTTGTTCATTAGCTTCGGAGAGATGGACGAGTAGAGGAGGGAGCGGACAGAGAAATCCGTCGTCGTCCACACCGGTGTGACCGGGTCAGGCACCGGCATACCATCGATGTGGTGACCAGCGCCGAACTTGTCGAGGAGGGTGGTGAAAAGCTCACACCAGGCACGATAATTTGGGGGGTGAAGTTCCAGGGTGATGGGGAGGTGAGTTTTGATATTGATGGTGGCGAGAGAGGTAGCAGGATTGGGAGGATGAAAGGTCCTAATATGGCTAGAGGGGGGGGTGAATAGCCTATTTAAAAATCTACAAACTCACTAGAGCAAGAGGTTAGTAAATAACAAAGTGAAGCTTTTTGCTCTAGCTCTAATGGGGTGTTTGCAAGCCACTCATTCAACAATTCTAGTTGATATAATCACTACGCACATAAGAGCTATGTCACTACAAGCTACACTAGTGAGCTATACTACAGAAGGCAACTAAACTAATTACACTACTTTGCGGTAAGTAAAGGATAGGATGAGATATTTATACCGCCGTGTAGGGGATGAATCAATCACCAATATAGACAATCAAGCACCGGGAGAATGCCAATCAAACACAATCGAGACACCGATTTTTCTCCGGAGGTTCACGTGCTTGCCGGCACGCTACGTCCCCGTTGTGTCGACCAACACTTGGTGGTTCGGCGGCTAAAAGGTATAGCACAAACCTCGTCCTCACTAGGACACTGCAAGAACCTACCCACAAGTGAGGTAGCTCAATGACACGCGCAATCCACTAGAGTTACCTTTCGGCTCTTCGCCGGGGAAGGTACAAGACCCCTCACAATCACCGGGAGATGGCCACGAACAATCACCAACTCGTGCCAATGCTCCTCCGCTGCTCCAAGCCGGCTAGGTGGTGGCAACCACCAAGAGTAACAAGAAAAACCGCAGCCAAAACGATCCCCAAGTGCCACTAGATGCAATCACTCATGCAAATGCACTTGGAATCACTCCTAATCTCACAAAGATGAATAATCTATAAAGGAGATGAGTGAGAGGTGTTTGCTTAGGCTCACAAGGATGTCAAGTATGCTAGAATGCCAAAAGAGTGAGCCATAAGCCGGCCAACAACTATTTATAAGCCCCTCAAACAAATAGAGCTGTTGGCTCTTTCACTGGGCTGAAATCGGGGTCATCGGACGTGCCGCAAGGAACCACCGGACACACAGACCCTGCGTTCGGTGCTCCAGAGGAAGCCACGTGTCAACCTTTTGAACTATGCGCGTTGATCTCCAACGGTCAAGAAAGAACCACCGGACACGCTCAAGTTGGCACCGGACGCGTCCGGTGCACACCGGTCATGTGCGCAGAGAGTTCTGCAAACACACGACCCCACCGGACTCGGAGCACCGGACGCTCACCGAACTCGTGCGCAGAGAGGTCTGCAAACCGCACTAACACCGGACGCTGAGTACCGGACTCACTCTGGTACGTCCGGTGCCTTGTCAGAAAACCTCAGCTGAAGTCAGGCCACACCGGACGCACGAATAGGGAATACCCTGCGTCCGCGTGCAGTGCGTCCGGTGCTTAACCCTAACCGGGCCAGGCATTGACAGCACACCGGACGCTCAGGCCAGCGTTCGGTGCCTCTGCGCACTGCGTCCGGTGAGTGAGAAACACTCCCGCGACTTCTCCAAATTTCCCACCGGCACAATAGAAAATATACACTTAATTTTCTCAAAAACGTTGAATCTCGCCGGCGGGAGGGAGAGAGAAACCCAAACCCCTCTCAACCCTAGGAACTTCACCTCCTTTGTAAATGTGCTAACACCAACAAGTGTCCACCACCAAAGTACATGTGTGTTAGCTTTTCACAAACATTTTCATCAAAGGAGTTAAGTTAGCTCACTAGGTTCTAAATGCATGCATGTGAACAATGACACCTAGTGGCACTTGATAACCGCTTAGCTAAAGAATTTTCCTCTTTATAGTACGGCTATCTATCCTAAATGTGATCACACCCTCTATGGTGTCTTGATCACCAAAACTAAAACCCTAAGCAATACCTTTGCCTTGATCTCCATGAGTTTTGTTTTTCTCTTTTTTCTTTTCAAGTTGAGCACTTGATCATCTTGTGGTCATCACCATCATCACCATGATCATCTCTTGCTCCATCACTTGGCACGTACCAACCTCATTAAGTCTACACGTACTTAGTATAGAGGTTAGTACTAGGGTTTCATCAATTATCCAAAACCAAACATGTGTAACAATATTCCAACAGCCCCGACTGTCCCAGTGTACACGATGGCCACATCACTGACCCCGACGTCGGGCCTGTCCATGGCGCTCGGCTCCGGCGCTTCCTACGGCGGCGCTCCACCGCCGCCTTCCACCAGCGTGTTCTACGGCGGCGTCGACGGCAGCCTACTCTACGGGGGCGCTCCGTATACCGGGGCGTCCTCGTCCTTCGGCAGCGGTGGCAACCCTGTTTTTCCGACCTAGGACCACGCCGCGGGTGCCCAGGCTGCCCCAAAATTCTACAAGCTCAAGTTCCCGACGTACGACGGCAGGGTTGATCCTCTCAATTGGCTGAACCACTGCGAGCAGTTCTTCCGTGGTCAACACACCCTGCTTTCGGATCGCACATGGCTCGCTTCGTATCATCTTCGGGGCGCAGCGCAGACATGGTACTACGCACTGGAGCAGGACGAGGGCATGCCCATGTGGGGCATGCCCGTGTGGGAGCGTTTCCGCGAGCTGTGTCAGCTGCAGTTCGGCCCTCCAGTGCAGGGTACCAGGCTGGCCGAATTGGCCCGCCTTCCGTTCCAGTCAACCGTCCAGGAGTACGCGCAACGCTACAATGCCGTGCTCTGCCACGCTCATGACCTCTCCCTGCGCCAGAAGGCGGAGTTGTTTGTGGGTGGGCTGCCGAGCACATCAAGGTGGATGTGGAGATCAGAAATCCGCCCGACCTTCAGACGGCTCAGTACCTGGCGCGGGCCTTCGAGCGCCGCGTGGCGGCTTTTCTGCCGGCCCCGCAGCCGCACGGGAACCGTGCTCCCAGCCAGCCACGCCCCCCTCCGTCACCTGCAGCGGGGTCTCCAGTGCCGTCTGCGACAACAACCGCGGCTGCCCTAAGATTCCATCACCTCTCACCAGCCGAACAAGCTGAACGGTGCCGTCAAGGACTCTGCTATAGTTGTGATGAGCCCTTCGTCCGTGGCCACGTATGTCAGCGTCTCTTCTACTTGGAATCAGACGACTATCTCGACGACGACATCCCAGCCGACGTGGCGGTGGCGGCCTTGGGTGATGAGCTGCCCGCCGACCTAGCGCCGATGCTTGCAGCTGGCCACAGCCCCCTCGCCTCACATGCGGGTGCTGGTGGCTAACGGCGACCGCGTGCCATGAAGGCGTCACCCGGCAGTAGGCTCGGAGGAGTTTACTATTGACTGCTTCGGCATCTCCCTGGGCGAGTTCGATCTCATCCTGGGGGTGGAGTTCCTTCGTACGTTGGGGCCCATCCTCTGGGATTTTGAGGACCTCTGCATGGCCTTTACGCAGGGCTCTCGACGCATACAACCCCCTAAAAGGATTCCTACCAGACTCATCATCCGGTAGGGCTATGATTCCTACCAGACTCATACAACCCCCTAAAAGGGAATGACCCAGGACTTCCAAATCAAATATTCCTAAACCCCCCATGATCAATAGGTCTCTTGACCGAATTAGGATGGCCACCATTCATCTTCTTGTGACCTTTCCATAAAAAAGCCCTTCTTAGCTTATCAATTGCTTCAATTGCCTACTTAGGAAAGTCCAAAGCAATGAGTTGATAAATAGATATAGCAGTAAGTACAGCTATCCCAGCCGAGTTCATCATTGCTGCTTTCCAGCCAGGTAATTTATGAGCTATCTTCTCGATTATACGTAGAAATTGGCATTAGAGAGGTTCTTGACTAACAGTGGAAGTCCAAGGTATTTGTAACTAACTAAAGAGGGGTTCCATGGTGGCGAAGGTGGCCACCACGTACATCATCATTTAACTAACTGCTACTCTACGAGTGACTTCTGTACTTGAAAAATCAAATTAGTATGGTACCAGGTTATATTACTTTATGTAACATTAATTCTCACCAAATGTGCTATGAAAAAAGATAAATCCCATAAATTCTCACAATAATCAGAAACATCTGGCCTTTAATTTAATTTGGTAGACTCTAATCATCATTGCCAGTAATAGCCATTGGATCTATTCCATTTCCTAAAATTACCCACCTCTGCCATTATTAAATACATAAAGTGACCCCCTAAATTTGCATTTGAATTAACCACTGCTACCATTATGAATGGTAATTGAAAATAAGCCCCTTTATTGGCATCTAAATTACTAAATTATCTACTTTTTGCCATTACATAGAAGATAATGCAAGGGAACTCCTAAATTTGCTTTTAGATTACCCAGAATTTTTTTGAGGGGAAATTACTCAGATTTGCTGTTCTGAAAGATAATCTAAAGTAGCCATTTTAATTTGTAAATAAATTACCTACCATTGCCATTATGAAAAACGAACTAAAACATCCCTCAAATCATGTCTAAATACTAATATAAGCTATTATGGAAAATAGCTCAATAACCATATTGTCCACTATATATGTTTATAAATGATGCACTCCTACCACTATTGAACTAAAAGTAAGCATAAATGCTATGTGCCTCCATGTAGAGCAAGTACACATGCGTACATTTGTCAATCGTGAATTAAAAGCGAGCATAAATGCTAAGTTTTGTAATTGTAAGTTGTTACTTTAGATAAGTTTATACATTTTGACCTAATCATTATGACATAAATACTAATAGTTTAATTGTAAGCACTCTAATTGTACTACTACACATCTTGAGTGCTGTGTTTTAGGTTGAAACAGTTGTTTATGCCATTATAGTATTTAACATTGGAGCCTAGGACCTTAAGTTAATAACTAGCATTTGTGTTAAAGAAGTCAGTGGAGCCTAGGACCTTGAATCCATTTGTTAATAACGGGAGTTTGAACTTAAAATGTGGATAAAAAGTTGCAACAATTAATAAGAAAAAAATGAAAGATAAAATATAGATATGTCACAAAAAGGGTTGTGACAAGAGCTGACATAGCTTGAGCTAAGGTTTCAACTAAATACATATTAAAAACTCATATATGTGCAATGCAAAGAATGAAAACACATATAGGTAACTGGTAAATTTATCACAACCAGATAAGACTATAGAATTGGTATTGTGTCTGGAAATGTATAGACAAAAAAAAATGTAAAGATAATCAATTTTGATTTGTTGTATGTCCTAAATTTATCCACGAAACTTTTGACACTTATGTAACACAAATTCTATGCCATGCTGCAGGATGGGTTGATAGGTTGGGGATACCTAGCAGTAAAATGCTAAGTTTGGGCATATGTCCTAGAGAAATACTCCTCTGATGTATGCCAGTATTCAGAAAACTAGATCTTGAAGCTACTGCTTTCCATGGCCATGAGTTTGATATGGTTTTGCTGTCTCATGAGCATAAAGTTTGTCTATCAATATCCAAACATGACTTACTGAATCTTTAGGAGCTGAGTTTTGATGCTTGCATGATTTGTTTCCTGGCACCAAAAGCCAAAAATTGTATTGCCTCCAATGGTTGCTTAGAATCTTCTTTTGTGCAAGCAAGTTCATATTCCACTCCAGGATATGAAGAGCTTAAGGGCGTAGACAATTAGACGTACATCACATGAGATGATTTATTTATCAAGTCTCTGCACTATAAGTCTATAACACATCATTGATCTGTACATATTTGATTGACTGCAGGCTCCAGACACATTTGTTGCAGCAGCTGCTCGAAACCCAGTATGTAACTTATCATTGATGGTGGGTACCAGTGACATCCCTGATTGGTGCTTTGTTGAGATTTATGGAAAAGAAGGGAAAAAGTACTTCTCAGAGTCTCCTTCAGTAGACGATATTTGTCAATTCCACCAGAAGTCACCAATTTCACATATTTCAGAGGTACATGTGCGGATTTTGCATTTTCGTATAAGAGCAGTTTCTGATATCTATGCTTGCGAGAGTAGAGTTTGCACGTGCAAACGGAAGATACTCTGGATGTTATGAATAGCCCTTTGCTTGATGAATCTATCAATCTGCAGGTCAAGACACCAACACTCTTTCTCCTTGGAGCGCAAGATCTCAGAGTTCCAGTTTCTAATGGCCTGCAGGTGTTTCTTTATGCTTCTCCACTTATTTATGGGCAAACGGAGGCCTCTTTCATATTTTCAGCTGTCAAAATATTTACCATTGGCATTTCTTTTATTGTCAGATAGGAACTTTGGTTTTGGTCACACAATCTGACAATTAGGGATCTTTTTTTCTCTCGTTGTTTTGTTGTATATGGTTGTTAGAATTAATTATGTATTTATTGTACTCCTAGTCCCTATGCGCCACCTCTGGCTGCGCAGGCCCTTTGGGCTGCCTCTATCTGCTATATATATGTGTAATCACCCCTGGAATCCTTATTAAGTCTTTTGTCTATTCTCTAATATGGTATCAGTCTAAACACGATCCCTTCCGCTCCCTCGGCGCCCGCCTCGCACCGCGTCCGCGCGGTGCCTCGTGCCGCGCCCGCCCCATTGGCTGCTGTGCGGGCCGCCTTCCCGGCCGTCGCCGCGCCCCCATGGCCGCCACCTCAGGCTCGGCCGCCTCTGCTGTGGCCGCCGCAACGAAACTCCGCGACGAAGCTGCCACCGCCGCCCAGAAGCTCGAAGACGAAGCCACCTCCCTCCGCTCCTCCGACATGGAGCGCAGCCTCCAACTCCAGGCGGAGGCGGACCTCCTCAAGTCCGCCGCCGCGGCCCAAGACCGTGTCCGCGCTGCCGCCGACGCCCTGGAAAAGGAGCGCGCCCAGGCGGACCTCCTCGAGCAGCAGGCCGCGGACCTCTGGGAACGGCTTCGCCCCGAGCCTCGTCGTGATGACGACCACCATGAAGAGGACGACGCCCGCTCCTTCTCCTTTGAAGCTGCTGCCGTCACTCATCTCCACAGCCAAGCTGCCGCTGTCCAGAACATCAAGAACCTCATTCCCATTGTTCTGGACCTCAACTCCAACTACTCCAAGTGGCGTGGCTACGTTCTGCTCATCCTCGGCCGCTTCGCTTTGAAGGACCACGTCCTCAGCGACGCCGCCCGTCCTGATGATCCGGCGTGGGCTCGCATGGACTGCGTCGTCGTCTCGTGGCTCTTCAACACCATCTCCGCCGATCTCTTGGACGTTGTTCATGAGCCCGACGGTCTATCTGCACGGGCGGCATGGCTCGGGATCGAGCAGCAGTTTCTGAACAATCGCGAATCCCGTGCCATGCTCCTCGACGCTGAGTTCCGCACCCTCACCCAAGGCGCCCTCTCCATCGACGATTTCTGCCGCAAGATGAAGGGTATGGCGGACGCTCTTGCCGACCTCGGCGAACCTGTTCCAGATCGCACGCTCGTCTTGAACGTGCTGCGCGGTCTGAACGAGCGGTTCCAGTTCATGGCTCAGCTTGTCACCCGCCAGAGGCCGTTCCCTTCGTTCACCGACGTCCGCGCTGACCTGCGCCTGGCTGAGCTGAACATGACGCCTTCGTCGGCGGCTCCCTCGGCCCTTGTCATTTCGGCGCCCCGCAAGACCAACGCTCCCACGCAGGCGTCTGCTCCTGTCCTCCCGCGTCCTCCTCAGGCAGCCGGGGCGACCGGGGGAGCCTCGCCTCCCAACAACCGTGGTCGCCGTCGCCGCGGCGGGCGCGGCCAGGGAAACTCCAGTGGCTCTGGCTCGAGCCCTGCTCCACCAGGCAGCACGCAGGGTTCCACTCCATGGCCCTCCTTCCTCAATCCGTGGACCGGGTCCATTCACATGTGGCCCGGTTCCACCCCTGGTGGTCAGCGTGGCCCCCCACCTCACGTCGGCAGCTCGCCTCATCAAGCTATGGCGGTTGGCGCACCCCCGAAGTTCTACCCCCCGGCGCCTGGGGCGTACTATGCAGCGCCTCCACAGGCGCCCCCTCCGGCTTGGTCGCCTTGGAACCCGGAGTCCCTGGCCAACGCGTTCAGCACGGTCTCCCTCACCCCTCCCCCGAACCCTTCGGAGTGGGTCATCGACTCGGGTGCCTCATCGCACATTGCTGCGAATCCTGGTATGGTCACCATGTCCCCTACCTCCTCCTTTCCTTCTTCCATTGTTGTAGGGAACGGTGCCACTCTTCCTGTTGTGGGCTCCGGCTACTCAACACTCCCTGGCCCGTTCCGCCTCAACAATGTCCTTGTCGCCCCCGACATAATCAAAAATCTTCTGTCCGTTCGTCAATTTACTTCCGATAATCTTGTTTCTGTTGAGTTTGACCCACTTGGTGTTTCTGTGAAGGATCTTCGTACCAGGAACCTCCTCCTTCGCTGTGACAGCTCGGGCCCTCTGTACACCCTGCAACTTCCGTCATCACCTTCCGGTTCCTGCGCCCTCGTTGCCACTCCTTCATCAACCACTTGGCACTGCCGTCTCGGTCACCCTGGGTCATCTACACTCCAGCACCTCGCCAAGACGTCCTCCATTGTCTGCAACAGCACACCCGGTGATCCCTCCCTGTGTCATGCTTGCCAGCTCGGACGCCATGTTCGCCTACCATTTTCTTCTTCATTTTCTAGAGCGTCCAAAAATTTTGACTTGATACATTGTGACTTGTGGACGTCACCAATTGTCAGTGTATCGGGTTTCAAATATTATCTAGTCATTATTGACGACTGTTCGCATTTTGTTTGGACTTTTCCCCTCAAGCTAAAGTCTGATACTTTCACTACTCTTTCCAATTTTTTCTCGTACGTGCTCACGCAGTTCGGTTGCACCATCAAAGCTGTGCAATGTGACAACGGCCATGAGTTTGACAACTCTGCGTCTCGCGCTTTCTTTCTTGCCAAAGGTGTATCCCTTCGCATGTCTTGTCCCTACACCTCGCAGCAGAATGGCAAGGCCGAGCGCATGCTTCGCACCGCCAACAACGTCACTCGCACCCTACTCTTCCAAGCATCCATGCCACCCTCCTACTGGGCCGACGCTCTCGCCACCGCCACCCACCTTATCAACCGTCTCCCCACTAAAACCCTTAACATGAGCACCCCATTCTTCGCCCTTCATGGCACTCTCCCTTCTTACCATGATCTTCGAGCCTTCGGCTGCTCATGCTACCCTAACCTCACCGCCACCACTCCCCACAAACTCGCCCCCCGCTCCTCGCTGTGCGTGTTCCTGGGGTACTCCCCTGATCATAAAGGCTACAGGTGCCTTGACCTCACCTCCAACCGGGTCATTATATCTCGCCATGTTGTTTTCGATGAAACAACATTCCCTTTCAGCCTTCGCCGGCCCTCACCTCCTGCCCACGAACTTGATTTCCTCACTGATGATGACTCTCTGCCAGCTGTTTTCTCACCCCCTGCAGGTACTGTACCAAGGGCACCCCCTCCTGGCTTCATGGCGCCTAGATCATTGGGCGCCTCCCTGCCTCTGCAGGCCCCGGCGTCCCCTGCTCAGGCGCCCCTACCGGCGCCCCCTGCACCACAGCAGGTGCCCGTGACGACTCAGGCGCCCATGGCGGTGCCCCCTGCCCCGCAGCAGGCTCCTGCACCTCCGGCGCCCATGGCGGTGCCCCCTGCCCCGCAGAAGGCTCCTGCACCTCAGGCGCCCCCGGTGGTTCCCATGGAGGCGCCCCCTGCCCCGCAGCAAGCCCCTGCCCCGCAGCAGGCTCCTGCGTCGCAGGCGTCCCAGGTGGTTCACTTTGAAAAACCACCAGTGGTTCATGTCTACTCCCGGCGCGCCCCTGCTCCCAGCACGCCACCGCCACCCCCGTCCCCCGCCGGGGCGCCTCCTCGTCGCTCCAGCATGGTTCCATCTCCGCCGTGCTACGTCAAGAGTGGTCCACCTCTTCCCCCTGGAGCTGTCCCCATTCCCCCGGTTGCCAACACTCATGGCATGGCAACCCGCGGAAAGATTGGGTACCGGCAGCCTCGCCTTGCTATGCACACTGAGGCTCTGTCTCCTCTGCCACGCTCCTGCCGTGATGCTCTCTCCGACCCTCATTGGCGCAAGGCAATGGAAGAAGAACATGCTGCCCTCATGGACAACGGCACCTGGGAGCTTGTTCCCCGGCCAGCTAAGGCAAATGTGGTCACCGGGAAATGGATCTTCAAACACAAATTTCATGCTGATGGTTCTCTGGACAGGTATAAGGCTCGTTGGGTACTTCGTGGGTTCACTCAACGCCCTGGCATCGATTACGATGAGACGTTCAGCCCCGTTGTGAAGCCCGCTACTGTCCGCACTGTTGTCACCTTGGCTCACTCTCGGGACTGGCCAATTCACCAACTTGATGTGAAGAACGCTTTCCTTCATGGCACCCTGTCAGAGACGGTCTACTGCTCTCAGCCCACAGGATTTGTTGATGCTGCTCTTCCCAATCATGTATGCAGACTCAATAAATCTCTATATGGATTGAAGCAGGCCCCGCGTGCTTGGTACAGCCGGTTTGCCTCCTTCCTGTTGTCTCTTGGATTCACCGAAGCAAAGTCAGACACCTCTCTGTTCATATATCGCCGGAGCACTGATACAGTTTACTTGCTTCTATATGTGGATGACATTGTCCTCACAGCTTCCTCCGAGCAGCTCCTCCACCGTGTGATTGCAGCTATGAAGAATGAGTTTGCTATGAAGGATCTTGGCCCTCTGCACCATTTCCTTGGCGTGGCTGTTCACCGCACCAAGGACACTCTTCTCCTCTCTCAACGGCAATACATTCTGGACATCCTTGCCCGTCATGGCATGAGTGACTGCAAACCTTGCTCGACCCCGGTTGACACTTGTGCCAAAGTCCCTGCTGCTGCTGGTTCCCCTGTGGCTGACCCCACCGCCTACCGCAGCCTTGCAGGTGCCCTGCAGTACTTAACCTTCACAAGGCCCGACATTGCCTATGCTGTCCAACAGATTTGCCTTCATATGCATGACCCCCGGGAGGTTCACCTTACTGCTGCTAAGAGGATTCTTCGGTACCTTCAGGGCACTATTGGCTATGGTTTGATCATACCCCGTTCTGCACCCACACAGCTCATTGTGTATACCGATGCCGACTGGGTTGGCTGCCCCGACACTCGCCGCTCCACCTCCGGATATGCTGTTTTCCTTGGTGGCAGCCTTGTCTCTTGGTCATCCAAGCGGCAGCCAACAGTCTCTCGGTCAAGCGCCGAGGCTGAGTACCGCGCCGTCGCTAACGGAGTCGCTGAAATTTCATGGCTGCAACAACTTCTGCAGGAGCTCCACCACCCTCTGAAGACTGCATCCCTTGTCTACTGCGACAATGTCAGCGCCGTCTACCTCTCCTCCAATCCCGTCCAACATCAGCGCACCAAGCACGTGGAGATCGATCTTCACTTTATCCGTGAACGGGTGGCCATTGGCGCTGTTCGTGTCCTCCATGTGCCCACCACGTCGCAGTTCGCTGATGTCTTCACCAAGGGTCTTCCATCCTCCGTCTTCACCGACTTTCGCTCCAATCTGAACGTCCGCTCTACCGACGATCAGCTTGCCGGGGGGTGGGTGGGTGGGTGGGGGTGTTAGAATTAATTATGTATTTATTGTACTCCTAGTCCCTATGCGCCACCTCTGGCTGCGCAGGCCCTTTGGGCTGCCTCTATCTGCTATATATATGTGTAATCACCCCTGTAATCCTTATTAAGTCTTTTGTCTATTCTCTAATAATGGTGCTTCTGTTTGGTGTTCTTTTCCCCGTATATATGCTTTGCTTTGTGCTTATCTCTTGTTGCAATATTTGCAGTATGCAAGGGCTTTGAAGGAGAGGGGAATCGAATCCAAAACTATTATCTTCCCAGAAGATATCCATGGAATCGACAAGTTCGTTACTTTTCCATTTTAATTTTATTCCATGACTACCACACACGTCTTAAAAGTTACAACATCTGTGGTCTGACTAAATCACCCCATCCCTGGTGCAGGCCTCAGTCTGATTTCGAAAGCTTCCTCAACATAGGAGTTTGGTTCAAGAAGCACATGAGCAAATAAACATTAGTGCTTCCTATTAGATTTGTGATTTAGTTTTTCATTGCCATTGAGTGCTTGTAACTGGGTCAAAGTATCCGATAGCATGATTTGTCTGTCCAATCTGATGTTGCCAAGATGGAATAATTCTTGAAGACAAAATCTTGTTTGTTCTAGTAATTTAGGCAATATGCTTCTAATAAATGATGCTTACATATTAATGTGAAAAGTTGGTTGCTTTTGAATTGTAATGAGAAAGAATTACATGGCCCAGCTGACCAGAGCACTGCTGTTCATACTTAAGACTCGTAGAGAATGGTGTTACCATCTGTCCGTGTCTACTCGTCAAGATATAAATTTCTGATGTCACAATCAAACTCTAATCAGTAATTCAGTATTCCCTTGACATTAACTCGTTAATCCTCCAGATTTTAGGTTCTAGCAAAATGGTATATTCAAGTTTGACACGATATTTTATTGGCTAAAGTTGCACCAATAATGTGAAGAAAAGGACAAGAATAAAAAGTTGGGAGTTCATCTTGTCATTTTGTGCATTCTTTAGGAGTGACAGTTACAGATCTGACGCTACCTTTTGTTTGATTCCCTTCGTGTCTTTCTTCCTCTGCTGTGGCACATGGTCATTTGGACATTTGGGATTTCTTGTTGGATGTATTCTTAACAAGTATCTTAAGACCTCGGTGACAATCTGGCACAAAATTAACAAATTTTGGTGCCATCTGATCAAATTCTACGCTAGAGGGGTTCTTTCCAAAGGAACTGCTTTTCTCAAGTACTCCCATGGTGTTGCTACTTCACTGCAAAAGCAGAAAATTCTATGTAAGCAATTTCCATTTGCTGTCTCTCCCTCGAAGGTTGCTATGAATTTGTATATGTTTACTGTTTTGATGTTATGGACAATTTTATGGCTATATCGTTGCTTCCTTCTGTACTTGGCTTAACTCAATCATCTGCTTACTCTAGTTCAAGATGAGTTCATGTCTACTGCGATCAGTTTAGCCTAGTAAGTAGAATTACTTGACTTCCGACTTCATGTAACTTTTGCACTCATGCAGCAGGTGAATTCGGGAGGTCAGGTGGCAATACAGGAAGTTGTATCCAGTTAGTCTCACTCAGGCACTATCACCGACACACAATGATTTTTATCTTAGATTCTTTAGTGTTTCATCTTTTCATGAATTTTGTATATTGAAAATGCAAGGTTTTTAATGGAATTCGTGAAGAAGTTTGTTTTGAAATTAAACTAGTCAGAACCTTTGATACTGCAAACCTGTGTAACCAAACAAGAGTTTAGGTGAGACTGATTAGTGTGCTTAATGGAGTTTAACTGCTATCCAAACATTGCATGTGCCCTAATGTATTGGCAGCAAAATTTGCTCAATCCTACAACATGTGTAACATATGTCTTTGTAAAACTGCAGATCTAGCTTAGCCTAGTAAATTTTGTCCCTCCAGTGGGTGTGGGTCATAAAAGTGTGCATGTCTTGGGAGAAAGAGAATCCCCTCAGAATGGATGCAATGACATCTGAAGAATATGCCTCCCAATCCAAGCTACTGCAAGAATTTACCAATGTCCCAAGTATTGATAGTGCTTTGATCCTCAAAACCAACAATGGTATAGACAGTCTTTTCACTTTACTTCCTTTGTCCATAATCATCATATCTCTCAGAATTCATATCAAAATGGTGGTTATCTTAAGTTCTAAACAGTACTTAATTTTTTATTGCAGAAGACAGATCCACAGCAATGTTCTCCGTTAGTCAGCCAGACCTACTGGCGAACAGCAACAGAAAATACATTTTGTATTCTCATATTACAAGAGCTGGTACCAATTCTCTGGATTTCCAGTGGTCTCCTTTCCCCACTGAGATAACTGGAGTGTCTGTCATTGTTCCATCCCCTTCAGGATCGAAGCTTCTTGTAGTACGAAACGGGGAGAAAGATTGCCCCACTAAGCTTGAAATTGTTTATCAATCACATGTGGAGAAGGAGATACATGTAGTAAAGTCTATGCATGGCCCTCTTTATACCGATGAATGGTGAGGAAAAACTAAAAGTAAAACATAGTGGTTGCATTTACTTCTGCCTTGACTTTCCACAACTACAGTGGCATAACAGTACAGCACTATTCTTGTCGCTACAGGTTTCATGGTATTTCTTGGAATCAAGAAGAGACCTTGATAGCATATATTGCTGAAGCTCCTACCCAACCAAAACCAGCTTTTAATCATTCTGGATTTAGAAAGGAAGGTTCTTCTGAGGCAGACTGTAATACCTGGAAAGGACAGGGCGATTGGGAAGAGAACTGGGGTGAAAGGTACTCCAATAAAGGGAGACCCTCATTGTTTGTTCTTGACATTGCCAGGTCTGTTCCATGCCTATTAATCAACACAACAGTTTGTAAAAGCTAGTTCCTAGATCAGGAAATATGGCTTCAAGCCTAAGACCCACTGCTGTCTTTGGTGTATGCAGAGGACAAGTGCGAGCGGCTAAAGGCATTTCAACATCATTGAGTGTTGGCCAAGTCGTTTGGGCTCCAGCATCATCAAGTGGCAGTCAAAAGTATCTGGTTTTCGTTGGATGGTTAGAGCACAACGGGTTCCAGAACACTGCTAGAAAACTTGGTATCAAGTACTGTTCTAATAGGCCATGTGCTCTTTATGCAATTCCTTGCCCTTTTGAAGGATCCGAGCCTGACAGTACACCAGCTAGGTAAGCATCCTTCTTAAAAATCATGATTCATAACTTTAGAGTTTGTACTCTGCAGTTTCAGAGTCAGCCTATCCATTACCAATTGCTATGTTGAAATAGAAAGAACAGCTTTGGGCCTTTGACTCTGCATTTGCCAGTACTTAGTAGATCATCAGGTACCATTTTGTGTAATATGTTATTTCCTTTTACCAGTGATGGTAAATCAGACTCCAGTATAGTAGCGCGCAACTTAACCACAGGCTTTAGCAGTGCTTTGTTTCCACGGTTCAGGTATGTTTGTACTAGTATTCCGGTAGATTTGATGCTGTACCCCTGATGGCCTTTATCTGAATAGTAATACAAATTAACAGCCGGGATGGAAAACTTCTGGTGTTTCTATCTTCAAAACAAGCTGTAGACAGTGGTGCACATAATGCAACGGATTCCCTGCATATAATCAATTGGCCTTCAGAATGGAAAATGGATAAACAACTCGATGTTAATGAAATGGTATGCCCATCTTTTTTTTTTATAAGTAAATGCCCACCTATTTTTTTCTTGATTTTTTTTTGAGGAAAATTTTCTTGACTAAATTATTCGTTATGTTCTGCAGCCTGTTCACTGAGTAGTTTTTGAACTGTCCCAGGTGCCTATTGTAATGTGCCCTGAAGATGGCTGTTTTCCAGGCCTCTATTGTTCATCCATGCTATCTGATCCTTGGCTCCCTGATGGATGCACAATGATATTAACATCTGCTTGGAGAAGTACTGAAGTGATATTATCAATAGATGTTTTAAGGTAAATCATAGGTTGTTGGTGTAATCCTATTCCAGAGCTCAAAGAACCACTTTGATATCCTATATTGATTCATTCTACAGTGGCAAAGTAACAAGAATAACTCCAGAAGACTCGTATTACTCATGGAGTGCTCTTGCATTAGATGGCAACAATGTTCTTGCTGGTAATTATAGTTGTAAACTGGTCGGTCTTTCAAAAATTATAGTTGTAAACTGGTACTGAACTCATGCTTCAAAATTTCTAAAATCAAATGTATTTTTCTCTTACGGTTTATAGTGTCAAGTAGTCCCATCGACCCTCCTTACATCAGGTATGGACATCCCGTGACACCAGAGGGTCAAGGATGGACTTGGGATGAAGTTACTAGTCCATTGATGGCATCCAACAGTAAGGTTAGCTTTTAAGTTGCTGTGAAGTTTGAGTTGCATAAATGTTTGTCTTGTCAGCTTTCAAGAGCGCAGTTATCTTCATGTATTCTCATCTCCGGCATTGCCTTCTATTGCAGGTTAAGTCCTTGTTACTGCATCACAGTGTCAGTATACTTAAAATTCCTGTGCCTAGCCCTTCTAATGACCTTTCTGATGGTATAACCCTGAACACTAGAGATATCATTAGTTAAGGTGTAATATTTTTATCCACGTAGTAATTTTTTTTCCTGTTCTGTAGGTGGAAAACTTCCATTTGAGGCCATATTTGTGTCCTGCAAGGATAGTTCGCACAGTCCAACTGTTGTAATCCTTCATGGTGGCCCACATTCAGTGTCTGTATCAAGCTATTCAAGATCTTCAGCATTTCTTGCTTCGCTTGGATTTAATCTGCTTATTATAAACTATCGGTACTCTCTTGGGATTCCAATGCACTTTACTAGCTATGTATGATAATACTTCCAATCTGACTATTATCTTATAAAAAAGAGGTACACCAGGTTACGGAGAGGAAGCTTTGCAATCACTTCCTGGAAAAGTTGGATCCCAGGTACATACTCTAGTTGAATTCAGCATTTTTGTTCCTCCTGAACCAATCTAGTCCCAACTCTGTTGAACAGGATGTTCAAGACTGCCTTACAGCACTAGATTTCACCATTAAGGAAGAGCTAGTAGATGCATCTAAAGTAGCTGTTGTTGGGATTTCGCATGGTGGATTCCTGACAACTCATTTGATCGGTCAGGTTAGCATGCTAATGGATTTCAGAGTCGGGGTAGCTGATACTCCTGTTTATTGTTCCTAGTGTAATTTGCAGTTTGGCTGCAGGCTCCAGACAGATTTGTCGTGGCAGCTGCTCGGAACCCTGTCTGCAATCTGTCACTGATGATTGGCACCACTGACATCCCAGATTGGTGTTACATAGTGGCCTGCGGAACTGAAGCAAAGCAATATGCCTCTGAAGCCCCTTCGTCCAACCATCTTCATCTCTTCTATCAGAAATCGCCAATTGCCCATATCTCTAAAGTATGTTTTCCTGTCTCAACTATCAGGTCAATTATCATTTTGGTGGTATGGTTAATGGAACTTTGCTGATTGTGCAGGTGAAAGCGCCCCTTCTTATGCTTCTTGGTGGAGCTGATCTTCGAGTACCTGCTTCTAATGGCCTACAGGTACATGAATATCTCTTGAGATCTGCTTCAGCGGATCTATTCTAACTCATCAAGGAAAGATGTGGTAACATATTTGTTGACATTTATATATAGTTTACAACTACAAATGGTCTCAAGTTCCACGCACTGATGTAAAAGTATTTTAGCTAGTCTTATTTATACTATGATGATAGAATTTCATGTGACCAAACCTCCCATACTAATTTGTCTCTGTATTCCCGCCTTATCTTCTCAGATGCCTCTTGTTTACATATTTGATTTCTCATAATTTCAGTACGCAAGGGGCCTGAGAGAAAGAGGAGGCGAGGTCAAAATCATGATGTTCCCAGAGGACATACATGAAATCAATTTGTAAGCTAATTCTGTTCTTCGGTCGCATGCAGCAAGGCTTGTTTGGCCATTCCTTTCCCCTTTTTGAATTGGGCTCCGATTTGGTGATTGTTCTCTGCAGACCGCGGTCTGATTTCGAAAGCTTCCTCAACATTGGAGTATGGTTCAAGAAACATCTGAACGCGGTGGCATGAAGCAGATCCTGGTGGTTCATTCGGTCAAGTAACTAGGCGACCATGAACTTCAAATATTTGTATAGCAGTGCTCCTATAAGTTTGGGAAGAATCTAAACATTGTTGTGAAAAAAATAAATGCTGATTCGTACCATTTTCATACATCGTTAATCATACAGTATGATTCATACTTTTGTGGGCTTAGGAAGAAGGTCGTTGGTCGCAAGCCGAGTTAATCATTTTGCCTGATATATAACGGCATTAGGAATGATAGCTTTGAGTGTGGTTTGAGCCGTATGTGGTGTGGTGCAGGTCTTTTTTTCTATTTGTTTTTACTATATTATTTGTGGGTTGTTTTCCCTCCTCTAAATGAAACATGTGCATAGCACATTCTCTAAAAAAATCGTTACACGCACTACTGCAATGGCGGAGGAGCTTGGCAACGAGGGAGAATACTCAAATTAGTTTTATCCAAATAAAGAATAAATTATTCTTACTTTAACCAAGTTTCTAGAAAAAATATATTAATATCTAATAGTTCAATGAATAGCCCTATCAAAGCATATTCAATGGATAGTTTAATGAGACTAATTTGATGTTTTAGATCCTGAAAACTTTGATTTAGGAAAAAAAAATTAAGACGACATAATTTGGAACACAAATGTTTTTTTTATGCGATGGGGAGCCAAATCGTCCAGGGTTAAACGGGCCACAAGCCCACAATTTTTTAGCTTGGCCTATTAATTTTCTCCTAACGGGCCACAAGCCTACAAAGAAAATAAAAATTGCTTATTTTCACTCTATATTTATTAATATATATACTTATCTCTACACCTAAAAAGATTATAACATCATTATCTACCCAGTGATACTAAATCTCAATCTTTGGTCATGTGTCCACGTCCGCGTCCCATACAAATCATCCTCCATTTCAAGCTCACGCATCCATATCCTAACTGGTTCTAATACAAAGACTAGATCCATGTGGCTGCGTCCAATTACTTAGGTACATTAAAAAAATTCATAATATTGGTGGCCACATCCGATTACTAAGGTTCATTAAAAAAAAATCTTAAAATCACGGATATATATCTAGTAATATAATATACATTAGTACTTATGTCATTCATACACCGGAGCCGCAAATTTACGGATAACCCGAGGGTGAAGGCACGGTTTCAAAATGTGACCGGCAATGTGCTGTCAGGACGTGGGTGTGGGGCTTGCTCTAACGACGCGGGGGCGCCACAGGCGCTCGGTGGTGGTTCATTCGGATGAGGTATTAGACGATCATGGACTTCAAATATTTGTGGAGAGCTCCTAAATATACTTTTTTTCATCCTATAAAGAAAGTCGTTTAGGATAACGATACGGTCTTCAAAGTCTAACTTTGATTTTTTATTTTTATAAAAATATTTTATCAAAAAGTGGTATATGTATATTTTTATAAAAGTATTTTTCAAGGCAAATCTATTCATATGATTTTCACATTTCCAAACTCAACAACTTAAAAGTCATTTATGATTCGTATTTTCAATGTTTGATTCAAACCTTATAAAAGACTATGGAGAGAGTATCTATGACTTCCAACTTTCTTGTGAAAAGAAAAAAAAAATGATTCATACTGGCTTGGCGCTTCAGTACCTCATACTCCCTTTATTCCAAATTATTCTAAATTACAAGATATTTTGGCTTTTCGATATACATTGTTTTTACTTTGTATCTATATCTAGTACACAACAAAAGTTATATCTTCTACACCTAAAAAGCCAAAGGAGGTTTCATACACAAGCAACATTGTGCCTGCTCCTGCGCTTCTCTTCTCTCCAAAAACAAATATGCTACGAGTCCACATTACCGTCCACGCCATCGTCCCGCCGTGGAGCCCTGTTTACATACGCCCCACACTCCCTAAAAAATTATACCGGCCGTTTGGCTGATAAATCATGACAGACTGATTTGTTATGAAAGAAAAACACTGTTGAATAACTGGTAGATTCGGCTGATAAGCTTAAGCGAACAACATGGCAAATATATGTATGTGCCGATCAAATACCAAAACATTGCCATCCATGTCCATGACGAGCACCCTGGTGAGATCAAGGCCTCGTTCGGTTATTGCAATTTGATTTCCAGTCTCATGGCTGCCTTTTTTTGCTTGGTGTTTTCTATGGCCGTCCAGGCCTCCAGGGCCATGGCAGTGGCGAGAAAACCCTTGGCCAGCCATACCAGCCATTCGATTTCATCGAGAGTATGTGAGTTCGTGATGTAATTCAGCAAGGACCTGATGGCAAGATAGAAAAAATGGAAGATTCTAGGTGAAAAAATATAAAGAAATATAAACAAAAAATGAATAGTATATCAAGATTTAAATAGACTTCAAGGTTCTCAATACAAAGTGTTTTTTTAGCTTGTTGTCTTATTCCAAACAATGCACAGATTGACTAAAACTTATAAAATCAAATCCAAAAATTGTAATTCAATTTTTTTCAAGTTTCTTTCAACCAAAGAGTGTAACCGTGTCATTATGTGTGAAATATAAATCCTGAAAAGCCTAAGGACATGTACAACCAATTGACATTCTGCTCCAAAGTCGGTTTTAAAGGTTTAAAAATTGTAAAGTCCAAAGTCAGCAATATAAATCCGTATACAGACCGAAAGAGGCTCGATGTCGTGTCCATACTCGATCTGGAACAAAAGAATTAGCATACACGTGATTTAGTTCTAACATGATCAAAAAGCCTAAATGCATTTGAAAATAGTTTAGGTTCTCAATGCAAAATCATTTAATAGTTTTATTATTTTTTGAAAATGATCAAATCCTTTGCAGTAGACGTGGACAAAAAACATCTTATAATTTGGATTAGAGGCGTACAACATTCTGTCCTTTTACAGAGACTTGATTCTAATGCTATGAATTAGAATGAAACCCTTCTACCTATTCAGCTATGATGCCTTAATTCATGACTTCACATCTTTTAAAGTTTTCTTTAACAGTCTAATCCCTCCATTCCAAATTGTAAATTATAATTTTTACTAATACCTTCATATAGGTTATGTCTAGATATATAGGCCCATTCGCTGCAGGCTTAAACAACCGCGGCTGCAAGGCTTCTGGTTTTTAACGAGGGGCAGACAGATGTAGGCAGCTGTAGAGGCTTGAAGCCGCAGCGGGCAGGCTCATAGTAAAAGCGACTTACCATTTAGAATCGAGGGAGTACCAAATTCTGAGTAGGTTACAATTTAGTTCTCCAAAGATGCTGAAAAACATCTTTACCCATAGGTGCTGGAAACTACAGAATCTCCTCAATCTATATTAGTAGGCCCGCCAGGTTGAACCCCAATACGTAAAAATCAGTGTCCCACCTGGTTAAAATAAAGAGCATACTAACCTAAAAGTTCATCGCCGTGCCGAACATTCAGCAAGGCGACAACTATATCAGATACAACTTAATAATCTTACAACATGCATGTGACAACAGTGTCCAGCGAGCCCACGCCAGTCTAGCTCTTGGTTGAGGCTTGTGAAACCAGTGAAGCAATTTTGGTTGAGAAGAAATTTTCAAGCCTGCATGACAAAAAACAATAAAATCGATAGTCACATGGTGGATTCCGAAAACTTGAGGTAACCAGAGGCCAGAGTTGCAAGGTTTTCAGCCCTAGTCTGAAAGCTGGCATAAACTGTATCAGCCAGATTTAAGCTGGGCATTGTGCCATTTAGAAGATAGAATGGCATGGTTGATTATATAGGTTAGATAATGTGAACATGATAAAGCAGCCAACTAGAAAATCTCCAAAAACCAGATGTCACTCAGTTCCCAGCTGATTGGCCAGGAACATACCCATCCCTGGCTGTGAGAACAAAGTCCGTAAAAAGAACTCACCGTGTTGCGCATTTGTAATAGATAGTATCTGGAGAATTGTAAGTTCTTGCATTGCTGAACATTCTCTTCATGTCGGCTACAAACATCTCTAGGGTCACATAATATTGCTCAGAGTCAACTCTTCTTAACATCGTCTTTAAATCTGCAGACAGGCGTGCATTTTAAACACTGGTTGTTCACCTAAATAAAATGTCACTTTGATTGTATAAAGGAACTATAGCCCCCTGCAATTCAAACTCACCAATAGGATCTTTTATGATATCATAATAGTCTGGAACATCTCGTGAATCCACAGGCTCTTTAAATGGCCAAGCATCAGGATGTTCACTCAGATTCTGCAATGGGATATCCGTGATACAAGTAAAAACAAATCATTTGATGTCTTTCTCGATTTTATATGAGTATGTATTTTTAGCTGATTTGTCATATTTTTTGGTATGAAACTACATAAATCTATGGTTGGAGTGCAATCAACTTGTATCAACTACTCTCTCTGTTCCAAATTGTAAGTCATTTTAATTTTGTCCTAAGTCAAACTTCTCTAGCTTTGACAAGTTTATAGAAAAATATGTTAACATCTACAGTATCAAATAAATACACTATCAAAATATTTCATGGTGTATGTGATGGTTTGATGTTGCAGATGTTTCTGCATTTTTTAACAAACTTCAAAGTAGAGAAGTCTAAATTAGGACAAGGCTAAAATGACTTGCATTTGGAAGAGGGAGTACTATGTAACATGCACCATCTGCTAAGGCTAAAATGACTTGCATTTGGAAGAGGGAGTACTATGTAACATGCACCATCTGCTAAGATTTGTGCAGATAAATAGATAACTTACCTTCAACAATGTCCGCATAAGGTTAGCAAGTTGTTGTCTGTAAGTATTATAGTCCGGGGAGAACGCTGATCGTGATTTAGAGTGACCCCACTGATCAGGCGTCCACCCAGCTTCCCCTGCATCACATTAATGGCCAAGTTTAGACTTCTATCATTACTAAATCAACAGTAAAGACATAATAAAAAATGGAAATAAACAGATTTCTCTTACAAAGATAGGTATTGTATGTTTAACAGTCCCTAGTATTTACTCCTGATGTTGTTGCTTATTTGAGATTTTCAAAACAAACCAACACTAATGCACTCAGAAATTGAAACACCTTTTGAATATATCAGCTGTAGATAATTCAGCATGCAGCATGTTTAAAATTAAAAATACAACATCCAAGATAGACCTCCTAAACGTCAAAACCTGATCATAGAGGGTGAACAAAAAAATATCTAAGATAGTCTTCCTAACTGTCAGAACCTATCAAGGGTGAACAATAAAACAAGTCTGAATATAACAACTTACTAAGACCAGGGATATCTTCTGGCTTTATCAGTCTTCTTGGAATGCCAGCTTCTTTCTACAAAGAAGCAAATATGAGCATACTTATGAATGCTAGATCTTACTATTCTTCATTTGTATTCGTATACTATCTAGCACAAACCCAAAGAGAACAAAATATGCATGGTGATTGGTTCGGGCAAGCAATATTCATAACAAGGTGAACCAGCCTCTTTTCCTAAAGGTAATTTCTGTGCAGCTGACAAAACAAATTATTCCTAGGAAGTAATTTCCTCTACAAAGAGAATCAACTACCAAGTCTCTTTATACCTAGCAATCTAGCAGTATGCAAGTGTACTGGTGTTGTGTTGTTTCGGGGAGGATTCTTTTCTTCCTGTGTACTCTCCTTCTTAACAAAATGATATGAAATCCTCTTGTGTTCGAGAAAAAAAAATCTTCGTACCTAGCAACCTAGCAGTTCCCCCTCCCCCCGATGTTCTTCCAGAGTACATTAAATAATGGGAGGGTGTTTAGATGAAGCACACCCCAATATAGTTGAGCCCATGAGGGAAAAAGCTAACCTTCTGGAAATCAATTCCGGGATAAACAATATGGCAGTTAGAAAGGTCTCTGATCTTCTCATCAATGGCCTGTAGAAATGTAATAAAGTGAACGATAAGAACAGACATTTAATCACGAGCTGGATGCATTCTGTTTTGTGCAGCCATTAGCCTATTATTACTTTACCTGCCTTTGACGTCGAATCATTGTTGCCAGATCAACATATGGCAGCTTTGGGTCAATTTTACACTGCATCAATATTCCTCCGTCATAGTCTTTAATGTACCTAGAACCAGCAAACTGTTAAGTTCAACATTTGCAAATAAACTCCTAAAAAGAATATGGAACGATATAATTGGAAACAAAGACATGTAAATGACAGGCTTACCCTTGCCATCTTTCTTTGTCCAATGTGATCTCCTTTGTGAAACCCTATATGTTGCCAATGAGAGTAAGAAAAAAGGGGCAGATCACGTCCTTTTGCAATGCAATTTTACTAACAAGTATGAAAACAATTAATTTGGATGTTGTACCTAAGAGAATTAATCTATATGACTAAGAAATTGCTTGCAGATAAATTGGGACATTAAAGTTTGAATTGATGTCAATGATTATCAGAAACATTGTGCCCAATATTGATTATACAGGAAATTCCATCCAACTCATCAATACTCCACAACCTTCTAAAGCATAAAGAGGTCTTTAAGTATTTTGAGTTATATCTATTGTGTGAGGTTAGGTGTACTATGTATGTCACACATGTAGTTTCCGAAGTTTTTCAGTTACTGATACACAAAAACAAGAAATTGAAAGAAATAGATTATATAAAGTAAAAGGTCAGGCAGCTATACCTGCTTTACAAAATAGCCAACAGCATTATTATCAGCATAGGTTAAGAAATGTGTGAGCCCATCAGCATCCCGTGCATGTTGCTTCAAATGATTCATTAATCTTGTTCCATAGCCTTTAACTTGCTCATCAGCTGTGATAGCACAAAACGCTATTTCTCCAAACCTCTGGCTATGATTTCCAGAATAAAAATTAGCACAATAAAAAAATGCAGGATAAACAAAAGCACACACATGTTTCCATCCTACATTCTAACTTGCCAGATGTTTTAATATTATAAAAGCAGTGGATTTCCTGAATAAGTGTGAAGTTACATGTTACAACACAATATCTTGATCGGGCAACATTTGCTCATAAAGTTAGTGTCAGTTGCGAGCCATTTGCTTTTAGTTGCAAAGAACTATTGGATCTTGAAATAGAAAGAGCATATATGAAATATCATGAATTGGCCATTAAGCACAACAAATATAGAATATCGACATAACAAATAGTAACCAAAGTGGCAGCATTACCTTGCATAAGGGCGATAAGTAATGCCTCCCACGACAATATTGTTCCTGATAACCATCATTGACTTGTGAGTTCTGTGGCATATGACACAAGGGGTGAAGGGGTTAACTACCACAGAAGGAATTTAATCTTATTCCCATTTCCAAAGCCACAAAGATTATGAGTAAATGCTAAACTGTAGGCGGATTATATTGGGCATTACCTATCCATGACAAGGCGCACAATATATTCTTTGGGCATATTTGGAAGCTGCCGAGCGAAGATATTCTTCAAACCTACTAACCTGCGAAGACACATAATTCATAAAAACTAGCACCATACTACTCAACAGAGTTGTCAGAAGTGCTACGAACCATATCATGTGTTCATCAACACCATCGTTAGAATAACAGAGAAATTTCAGCCTTCCCGAATCTTCCTGAACAAATTCAATTGTCTCAGACTCAGCCACATTCTAATCAACTGATACTATCAGCGGGCAGGGAAAAGTGAAACAAAATGAAGAGAAAAGAAGCCTTGACCTCGCGTTTGAGGCCCTCCTCACGGGCGCTGTAAGCGCCGCTGGTCTGGAGGTTGTCCGTGAACAATCCCTTCGGGTCCTCCTTCCCGTCGCCGGCGGTCGCCGAGCCAGGCTCCAGCTTGGGTCCTCCGCCCGCCGCAGCCGCGGCGGCGGCCGACGCAGCAGACACTGATGAGGAATCCGGCTTCGGAGGACGGCCGGAGGCGGAGCCCCCACCCGGCGCGCCGTCAAGGCGCGCGGCATTGAACGTGTGGAGCGAGTCGTCCTCGTCATCGTCGGAGTGTGAGGAAGATGGAGAGGAAGGGCGGGAGGGCGAGGATGGGGCCGTGGAGGGGGATGACGGAGCGGTGGTGTCGTCGTCCTCGTCGGCGGTGGCGTCGGAAAGCGACGACGGCGGGAGCTTCCGCTTGCGGTGGGAGGCCCCGCCGCCGGAGGTGGCGCCGGAGTGGGACGGCGACGGTGCCGCGAGGCCGTCCATGCGGGGAGATTCTAGAAGGTTGTGGGGGGTTAGGGTTCTTCGGGAGATCTGGGAGCCGGATGCTTCCCAGGTGTTCCGCTTGTTCGTGGTGAGAAGAGGCAGAGAAATGATGCTTTCGAGTTTGGACATTGGTTGTCTCGGCCTACAGATGACCCATCAAATCTTACCATATTGTTTAGTTCGAAAAGTGAAAAAATTTCGGCACTGTAACACTTTCGTTTATTTGTGACAAATATTATCCAATCATGGATTAACTATGATCAAAAGATTCATCACGTGATTTACAGCTAAACTATGTAATTAGTTTTTATTATCGTCTATATTTAATGTTTCATGCATGTGCTACAAGATTCGATGTGACGGGGAATCTTGAAAACTTTTTGGTTTTCAGGGTGAACTAAACAAGGCCCAATTTAGGCCTGGTTTACTTTCACCCGCCCTGTTTAGATTGGAGATGAAAATTTTTTAGGTGTCACATCGGATGTGTCGGAAGGATGTCGGAAAGGGTTTTTAGATACTAATAAAAAAACAAATTACATAGCTCGTCAGGAACTGAAAGACAAATCTATTAAGTATAATTAATCTGTCATTAGCACATATGGGTACTGTAGCACTTAAGGCTAATCATGGAGTAACTAGGTTTAAAAGATTCATCTCGCGATTTTCAACCAAACTGTGTAATTAGTTTATTTTTTATATACATTTAATATTCCATGCATGTGTCCAAAGATTCGATGGGATGGATGAAAAAATTTTGGACAGGGAACTAAACAGGGCCAAAACCCAAAATTTTTTAAGATTCTCTATCACATCAAATCTTTAGACACATGCATGGAGTATTAAATATAAACAAAAATAAAAACTAATTGCATAGTTTGGTCGAAATTTACGAGACCAATCTTTTGAGCCTAGTTAGTTCATAGTTGGACAATAATTACTACAAATAAACGAAAATGCTACAGTGTCACAAAAATTTTTCGTTCATCAACTAAACACGCCCTTAGAGGTTACTTTACATTATTTTTAATAATGACATAGGTGAGTAATTCAAATATAAAGCTAGAGAGTTATTTTAAATTATCTTTCATAATAACAATTGTGGGTAATTTATATATGAATTTAGAGAGTTAATTTTGATTACCTTCCATAAAAAAGACGTGGGTAATTTAGATGCAAAATATAAGGGTTACTTTATTTATATTTATGATAACAAAAATGAGTACAATATTTTTTGTAAAACATAATAGATCTAATGATTATTATTCATGATGGTGTATCAAATTGAAGGCCAAATTTTTGTATTATGAGAGTTATATTATGTAATTCATAGCGTATCTTGTGAGAATTATTATGAAGTCTCCATTGGAGCTCTAATAGTAATAATAAGATTGTTTTTTTAAATGAATTTATAAAGGATTGCTTCGAAATGTGATAATGATATGAAGTTCTCTCTCAGATTGACGCATGAGATTTAACCTAAAAAAACATCCTTGCAATTGGCGGGTTTTGTGGTCAGCCTTTGATAGCAAATACAAAAATATAAAGCCTTATTTGATACGGCTTCTGCATCGGTTTTAAGAGCCGTTTGGAGCCATTTTGTACCAAATAATGTAAAATAAAATAGTTTTATCCAAAAAGTCCCTTAAGTCGTGGTCTCACACTAAGATTTCATGTAGGATCGAGCCAAAAGTAATGGCTTCACCTCATCCTAGTGGGCTCTGTATGGGGTTCTCTACGAGTATGTTTTAAAGAGTTCTATATGTAAAGCTATTTTGCCAAATAGTTTATCAGAACGGCTCCAGCTCCACTGAATGAAACTATTTATAGAGCTTAGAAAAAAACGACTTCACTAGTAAAATAGAGTCATGCCAAACGGGGGCCTAAATAAACTTTGACATTGCTAGCCACTCTTTATGTAGTGAGGCAACCATGCTAAGGGCATAAGGTAAGTGATGTTTCTTCCAATTACTCTACTATTACATATTTCAGTTTCATATATACATAGTGCGTGCAGAAATACATTATTTTTCAAATGATGTTATCATTCCTTTTCAATGTATTATTTTTCTCCTTTCGAGTCAAAGTTGGTGGTAGCCTAAAAGTAGAATCTCTATCACATATGTTCTGTTTGGTAGAGCTCTACCTAATTGATTCTCTACCGGAGCTCATTCTTTGAGAGAAGTAATTTTATGATTAAAAGTGTTTCTCTTTGATTTTTAACATAAACTCTCAAAATTAAGATGTAGAATTATTTTTACAGAATAAGGAGAAGCTACTTTTCTACCTCCCATCCTCTTAGGGGGTGTTTGGTTAGAAGTATTAAAGTTTGATAGGTATTGTAGCTCTTTTGTTTAGTGTTCAATCATGAACTAATTAGGCTCAAAAGATTCTTCTCACAAATTACTCTCTACTTGTGTTTTTAGTGTCGTAAATAGTATATATTTAGTACTCCATATATATTTCTAAATATTTAATGTGACGGGAGTTAAAGTTTAACAATGCAAACCAAATAGGGCCTTAGTTCATTACAAATAATCAGTTCATACCATTGCACCTTCTCTCTAAAAAAATATTTAGCAGAGTTTTCTGCTGGATTCACCAGAGAATCAGCTCTGGTAGCTTTGCTAAACAGAGCAATAGATTGACCAACTTAGGAGGAGAACTAGACGATTGAGACTTTATATTGAGAAGAAACTAGCACCTAAATTCGAATCAAAGAGAACTCAACCTTAGGTGGTCTAAGAGAACTGAGCGTACTTCAGCTAGTTGGGTTCTTTGTGGTAGAATCTGCCTATCCGAGATCAAGTCCCTGACTTGATATGGGTAGTCGTATTTTTCTAAATTTATTTCAGGATTTAATAGCATTGTTTTTTCAATGGTAGGCGACGTGCTCGTCGACAGCGAGACGTCTGTGGTGACTTCGTCAATCTCAAGATCTGCTGGTCTATCTCGATTCTTCGAAGGTGTTCATAAGGGTAGGATGTGCATGCATGCATTCATAGAGGTGAGTGTGCACTTATATTTGTGAGTGTTACATCTGTAACTAAGTCTGAAAAAAACCTTAGATGGCCTAGGCATCCATCCAAACATTCAGTCAATTTGCTAAGTTACTTTCATTCTTTCAACCTCTGCCCTGACAAGCCTAATTCTTAGACCTGTGTTGACTAGCTTTGTCGGGTTCATGGCCGTTCCAATGCCTATTCCGCTGAAACTAACAAAGAGCAGAAAAAGTCAATGATTTAAAGAAAGAGTCACAATTCCTCGTACGTTCTCTAAGATATAAAAGCTAAAAAGACAATGATGTATTTGACCTCAAAGTCAACTTTATGTTGCATTATTCAGCCTATTTGGCTGCGCTTATTGTAGGTCTACTGCAGCAGCCGAATGCTAGTCTCAACAAAATGCCAGCGGAATAGGCTGATTATGTACCTATAGTCCTGGCTGCTACTGCGTCTTTATTCTAGAAGTGCGGTAGCAATATTTGCTTGTGTTAGAAATCGTTCACCGAATTGCTCACAATGCACTCAAGAACACAGAAATTTGGGCACAGAGAGATGGGAGAAGAGTGATCTTTCTGCTTCTTTGTTTCTCTTTTCTGGTGTGTATTACAAGTATGAAAGTGACCCTCTATTTATAGGGGACAAAGAGAATGGATACAAAGATTTTACAGTGTTTGAATCCATCGACTCCCTTTCTCTTCTTCATAAATTTAGCCACCATTCAAAGTCCTCTTTTCATATACTGTAGTTGGACTTTGGTTTTCAACACTCCCCCTTGGCTAAATTTATGCTATGTGTATGCCTCGTTAAAAACTCCCCCCCAAAAAAACCATGTGGGAAAAAAGGTAGGAGAAAAGAGTACATCACACGCGTCGCTTATGCTGCACCTATTGCCTCGTTAAAAACCTTGCATGAGAAAACTCAGTGGGAAAACTCATCAAGGGAAAAAGAGTACAACAGTTGATGTTCAGGTCGGCCTTCAAGACCGACTCGTGATCTTCAGGACCACGGGCATGGATTGTGTCTTTGGGGCTGATCTCCCCTAGACCCTACAACTCTCTAAGTCGCCTCATACCAATTCTATGGACACACTTATAGAAGCTAGAGGTGGGTAGAGATTTTGTGAAAAAATCGGCGAGGTTATCGCACGATCTTGCTTGCAGGATATTTATCTCCCCGCTCTTCTAGAGCTCATGGGGATAAAAGAACTTTGGAGCAATATGCTTTGTGAGATTGCTCTTGACATAACCCATATGCATCTGTGCAACACAAGCCGTATTATCCTCATAGATAATGGTGGGGGTGTCAGCGACGTTCAAACCACATGACTTCTGGATGTGATTAATCATTCGTCGCAACCAAACACACTCTCCTGCAGCCTCATACAGAGCGATTATCTCTGAGTGGTTGGTCGATGTGGCAACTAGGGTCTGCTTTACAGACCACCAGGAAATGGCTGCACCACCACAGAGAAAGACAAAACCAGTCTGTGATCTGGCATTATGCGGGTCAAACATATAGCCAGCATCCACATATCCCACCATGGTTAGAGCTTGGTTCTTCAAGAACCATAGATCAAGGTCTTGTGTACCTTGTAGGTACCTCAAGATGGTTTTGACACCAACCCAATGCCTCCTGGTTGGGGTAGCACTGTACCTTGCCAACAGATTTACTGCAAACGCAATGTCAGGTCCAGTGCAGTTTGCAAGGTACATCAGTGCTCTAATGGCGCTTAAGTATGGAACTTAGGGTCCCAATACTTCCTCATCATCGCCCTTGGGTCTAAATGGGTCCTTATCCGCTTCTAGGGATCGGACCACCATGGGGGTCTTAAGAGGGTGGCACTTGCTCATATTGAATTTTTCAAGTACCCTCTTAATGTAAGTGGACTGGTGTACAAACACTCCTTTAAGGAGGTGTTCGAGCTGCAGCCCCAAACAAAACTTAGTCTTGCCCAAGTCTTTCATCTCAAACTCCGCCTTGAGGTAAGCCATCGCTTCCTCAATGTCCCTTGTAGTCCCAATGATGTTCAAATCATCGACATAGATGGAGATTATGCAAAATCCATCATTGGATTTCTTTATGAAAACACAGGGACAATCATCATTATTGATGTAACCTCTCTGCAGGAGAAAGTTACTTAATCGATTGAACCACATCCTTCCAGATTGTTTCAACCCATACAACGACTGTTGCAGGCGGACGCTGAACATGTTGCGGTTTTGATTCAGTCCAGGGATCTTGAGTCCTTCAGGGACTCTCATGTATATTTTTGAATCAAGTGACCCATACAAGTATGCGGTCACAACATCCATGAACTGCATTTTCAAATTCAATTTAGCTGCCATAGATATAAGATATCGGAACGTTATGCCACTTATAACAGGAGAGTAAGTTTCATCGTAATCGATGCTGGGTCTCTGCGTGAACCCTTGTGCCACTAGCCTCGCTTTGTATCTTACCACCTCGCCATGTTCATTCCTCTTCCGGAGGAAGACCCATTTGCATCCTACAGGGATGACCTTTGGAGGTGTTGGGACTGCAGGACCAAAAACCTCTCTTTGGCAAAGCGAGCGCAACTCAGCCTCAATTGCTGCTTTCCATTTATCCCAGTCCGAGCGCTTCTAGCGCTCTATCATGGACTTTGGTTCTAGATCCAGATCCATTAAGTCAGCAATTTTTGAGGCGAAATATATCTTGACAATAGTAGCCTTTCTATGATATGACTCTTCGGATTCCACATAGTTAGTGGCGATCTCTTCATGATCGTCTTCCCACTCATCGTGATTTCCTGTAACGATTGAGTTGGGGCGTTCCGATCTTCCAATGCGATGATGTGCACGCGACGCATTGGGATTTCCATCTTCAGGATGGTGTCCTTCAGGGACCTCCTCAACTTCAGGTTGAGTTGCCACTTCTAGGGCATTCTTGACTTTGGGTCGAGCTTCTTCAACTGATTCTTCGAGTTGTGCAAGTGTCTCAGACCATCACCTCGGCGAACGTCTCCACAAGACCTTGTCCTGAGCACCTAGAGGTCTCCCCCTCTTCCTAGGATTAGGGGAGACTATAGAGTTGGTAGCCTTCAGGGGTACCTGAACTCTCTTCGACGCATTTATTGTAGGTATATGCGGCCTTGTCACCCTTTTGTGATCAGTGAAGGCATCTGGCAGCTCATTTGCAAGACCTTGCAAATGAATAATTCTCTGATCTTCCAGTTCAGATTCGCTAGTGCGTGGGTCTAAGGATTGCATCCTGTGGGGGTATAAACCCCTATACCCTTACGGCTAGACTTGGGCTAGGAGGCTTGGCCCATTACGAGACAAGTTCAAGGCTTGATCCGACAGCTTGGAGTTTTACGCAAGGAAACAAGACGTGGAGATCAAGCAGGATTCTAGTCAGTTAGAATAGGAATTGATATCGAACTATCTATGGCAGCTATAACCGACTAGGATTAGTTTCCAGATCTGTAACCCTGCCCTCCGGACTATATAAGAAGGGGCAAGGGATCCCCCTAGGACAGATTACTCTCTCAACACAAATCAATACAATCAGACGCAGGACGTAGGTATTACGCCAACTCGGCGGCCGAACCTGGATAAAAAGCTTGCCCGTATCTTGCGTCACCATCGAGTTCGTAGTTTGCGCACCGTCTACCGATAAACTACTACCGTGGGTATACCCCAAGGTAGACTGCCGACCAGCTTTCGTCGACAGTGGCGCGCTAGGTAGGGGGTGTGCGTGCAACTTCTCTGGCGAACAAGATGGTCACAATCCCAGCTTCCGTGGCCGTTCCTGAAGGCCCCACGTTCACCGTCGGCCAGATCACATGGACGACGCGCGGCGGTGGTCTCACGACCACGGTTTCGGAAGGAACCCAGATCCAATCTGGGATCACGTCGGCTCCGACCACTCGGGTGACGGCTCCGAGCGCCCGACCACCGCCCCCGCTCTACAAGGGGAAGAAGATCGACTGCTCAGACCTTCTCCAAGCACTTGACCGCGCCGATTCCAAGCTACTTGAAGCTTCCCAACTAGTAGATGGAATCTTGCGCCAGCCTGATCAAGCTGCCCCAATGGATTTTTTCAAATCCCACCGGCCAACTCGTGTCGTTACACACGAACGGCTGGGAACGTCTCTGACGATAACCTCGACTCCCTCAGGACGATCTGTCAAGACCAAGGTCAACCCGGAGGAAGATTATCCTCGCGGTCTGAACAACTCGGCTTCTCTCTACTCGAGACACGTCCGATCCCTCTTTAACAAAGCTGGTTGGTTGCCAAAGGGGAGCGGTCGACCAGTTCGTCATTACGTCAACATGGTGACGATCCAAGAGCTACGGGACGGCCAGGCTTCCAGCACAAATTCGAGCACTGATTCCGTCCCCACTGAAGTCATAAATTCCGAGGACGAGGACTACGACTTGGATTTCCCGTCACACCCTCCGGGCTTCCCTCGTTTCCCGGTCTTCCCACCCCGGCGAGGAGACATCGTTTTCAACGTCAGCGCCGACGAGCCGGTCGTTGACGGAGAAACAGACGAGCAGCGGCAGCTCCGCGAGCAGCGTAACGCCGATCGCGCCCGACGACGCGCGGACGAGGAACGCCAAATCCCGCTGCATAATCTCAGCGACGCTTTTGACATGGTCGGAGATCAGCAAGTTTATAAAACGCCGAGCGCCAATGTGGCCGTCGCTATGGCTAATCTAGACCGGTTCCCTGATACCCCTGAGTGCCAAGGGGTCCGAACCAGTGTCCGAGCACACCTGATCGCCGCAATGGGACCGACAGCCACTCTGCTCAAAAGAGTCCAGGCCGTCTCCTATACAGAAGCCACCTCCGACCAGACTCACCGTAGCCGGACCTCACCGCAGCCCAGCAGGCACCACCGTAGCCGTTCCCCCAACAACCATCGAACAGATTCACGGCGTAACGACGGCGGTCGGGATGCTGGCGGTCACCGCGAGCAGAATCGCAGGCGTGGTCAAGAAGTAATCCAGCACAGGGATCTTCGATATAACATCCCTCCCAAAGATGCCCGGGACCGCATCAACAGGCGCGCCACGGAGAGAGCAGTCCACGAAAACCTGTGCCGTATTGAGTATGATGCAACGCACGCCCCCCCCGGGCCTGAGACAGTTCTCCTCACACCTCCGCCAGGTCGTGTGGCCCCGCAATTTCAAGCTCGAGAAACTCAAAAAATACGACGGCAAGGAAAATCCAGAGAACTAGATCACTCTCTACAAAATCGCCGTCCGATCAGCAGCAGGGGACGAGCACGTCATGGCCAACTACTTCCCAGTAGTCCTCGACCAGGCTGGTCATCAGTGGCTCCTTGGCCTGCCCGAGGACTCCTTCGACTCTTGGGAAGAGCTACGCCAGGCTTTCATCGACAACTTCATCGCCACATGCGAGCAGCCTAGAAACAAGTACGACCTCGAAAGGATAAGGGACAGAAAAAATGAACCTCTGCGCGATTACATCCGACGATTCTCGGATATGCGCCTTAAGATCCCGAAGATTTCCCACGACGAGGCCATCTCTGCCTTCATTAAAGGCCTGCGTTTCCATGAAGCACTGAGGAACAAGCTGTTGCGCAAAAGGCCAACAACGATGGCTGAGCTCCTCGCCACGGCTAAAAATTACGCCGATGCCGACGACGCAGAAAAACTAATCCGGGACGATGCGAGAGGTCCCGACCAGCCTCCCCGGCGAGATGACGGTCGCGGTCGTTTCGACAACAGGAACCACCGCCGCCCCGACAACCGTGATCACAAAGAGGTTGGGATAGGCGGCGCGACAATCGCGACGATTTCAGAGGAAAGCGCCCCCGCGACCACGACCACGAAGTGAATACGGTCAAGCGTCCCAACGGGCGGCGGGACTACCAAGAAGACTACAACAAAACGTTGAAGGGACCGTGCCAATTGCATCCAAAGTCTAATCATACCATGGAAGAGTGCCGCGTCCTAAAAAAACATCTATACGCGGCGGGCCGCCCAAGACGACTCTGCCAAGAAAAATGGAAAACGAGACGGGCACGACCACGAAGACGAGGACGATGACCAAGACAGGGACCCTCGACACCAATATGTCAGCCCCACTGACGTGGTCCACTCCATCTTCGGGGGCAAGGTCTCCATCGAATCCAAGCGAGAAAGAAAGCTATTAAAGAGAGCCTGCCTCAACATAGACAGCACGGACGACCTGATCGCAGACCCGAAATTTCCCCCGTGGTCGCACAGGGAGATCTCCTTCAGCAGAAAGGATCAGTGGGCCGCTATCCCAGAGCCAGGTCGTTTCCCTCTAATCCTGGACCCTTGCATCAACAGCATCAGATTCGAGCGCGTGCTCGTAGACGGAGGAAGCTCCATTGACATCCTCTTCCGCAACAGCCTGCCCGCTCTCAAGATATCTCCGGCACAACTAAAACCCTACGATGCTCAATTCTGGGGAGTTTTGCCAGGTCAGAGTTCAGTGCCCCTCGGACAGATGACACTGCCTGTCCAATTTGGCACGCCCGACCAATTTCGGATAGAGTTCGTCAACTTTGTGGTCGCCGACTTCGATGGAACCTACCACGCCATACTGGGCCGACCATCGCTGACAAAATTCATGGCGGTCCCGCATTACTCATACCTGGTCCTCAAAATGCCTACGGAGAAGGGCGTCCTGACCGTCAGAGGCAATGTTTACACCGCATATACTTGCGAGGAAGAGAGCTTCAAGATCACCGAGGCAATTGATCTCTCGATCCGGATGGCAGAAACAGCAACCCAAGCCGCACAGCTACCTCCCGACCAGCTCCGACTACCCGAGCAGGAGACCGCCAGGAAGAATTCAAAATCCAAGGAGTATAAAGAAGTACAACTGGTCGACGGCATCCCCGAGAAGACGACCCTCATCGGGGCCAACCTGGACCCCAAATAGGAAGACGCGCTCGTGAGGTTTCTAAGGGACAACGTGCGCGTTTTCGCATGGAAACCCGCAGACATGCCCGGCATCCCATGAAACCTAATCGAGCACTCCTTAAACGTCTCGAAGACCGCAAGACCAATCAAGCAAAAGTTGCGACGGTTCGCTCGTGACAAAAAGGAGCCTATTAGGACAAAAATAACACGGCTTCTAGCAGCCGGATTCGTAAAAGAAGTGTATCATCCCGATTGGCTCGCCAATCCGGTCCTTGTACGCAAAAAGAATAATGAATGGAGAATGTGCGTTGATTACACTGATCTCAATAAACACTGTCCTAAAGATCCTTTTGGTCTCCCTCGCATCGACGAGGTGGTCGACTCAACGGCCGGATGCGAACTCCTCTCTTTTCTAGACTGCTACTCTGGTTATCACCAGATCTCGCTAAAGGAAGAAGATTAGATAAAAACGTCTTTCATTACTCCTTTCGGCGCATACTGCTACACGACCATGTCGTTCGGACTCAAAAACGCCGGAGCCACCTATCAAAGGGCCATCCAGCAATGCCTCCACGACGAGATCCGTGATGACCTCGTCGAGGCTTATGTAGATGACGTCATCGTCAAAACAAGGGATGCAAGTACCCTAATCGACAACTTAGACCGAACCTTTAAGGCGCTAAACAAGTACAAGTGGAAGCTTAACCCCAAAAAGTGCATCTTTGGTGTCCCTTCCGGTCTACTGCTCGGCAACGTCGTCAGCCGCGACGGCATACGCCCGAATCCTTCAAAAGTAAAAGCAGTACTCGACATGCGACCACCTAAAAATGTCAAGGATATTCAGAAGCTCACCGGATGTATGGCCGCACTCAGCCGCTTCATCTCAAGACTAGGGGAAAAAGGCCTCCCTTTCTTCAAACTCTTGAAGGCATCGGAAAAATTTTCTTGGACAGAGGAAGCCGACGCTGCTTTCACCCAGCTTAAGACTTTCCTCACTTCACCGCCTGTTCTTACAGCGCCTCAGCCCAATGAAGACCTACTCCTTTACATTGCTGCAACCGATAGGGTTGTTTCCACGGCAATAATGGTCGAGCGAGACGAGCCAGGTCATGTCTACAAGGTCCAGAGACCCGTTTACTTCATAAGCGAAGTCTTAAATGAGTCCAAGGCCAGATATCCACAAATACAGAAGCTCATATACGCCGTTTTAATAACATCGAGAAAGCTAAAGCACTACTTCGACGGCCATCGAGTCTTGGTAACCACCAGTTTCCCTCTTGGGGACATTCTGCGCAATAAAGACGCCAACGGCAGAATTGTAAAATGGGCAATGGAATTATGCCCATTCTCCCTGGAATTCCAGAGCCGCACCACAGTCAAGTCTCAGGCCCTGGTCGACTTCATTGCAGAGTGGACGGATCTCAATGAGCCCCCCGTTCCCAACGTCTCCGACCACTGGTCGATGTTCTTCGACGGGTCCTTGAACATCAACGGCGCCGGTGCGGGGATTCTTTTCGTGTCGCCTAACAAGGACAAACTGCGTTACGTCCTTAGAATCCTTTTTCCGGCATCAAACAACGTCGCCGAATACGAAGCATGCATTCACGGCATACGATTAGCCGTTGAGTTGGGAGTCAAACGCCTTTATGTCTATGGCGACTCCGCTTTAGTTATCAACCAACTCAACAAGGAATGGGACGCAACCCACGAGAAGATGGATCTCTACTGCAAAGAAATTCGCAAATGGGAAACCAACTTCTACGGCATAGAGTACATCCACGTGGTCCGGGATAAGAACCAGGCAGCAGATGCGTTGTCAAAGTTAGGGTCATCTCGGGCCTAGATCCCGCGAGGTGTTTTCGTCCAGGACATCCATGAGCCAAGTGTGGGCAAAGACCCGGCCGAAAAGCAACCTATTGAGGCAATGCTCATAGACGACGTTACTCCGGCAACCGGTAACCGCGATTGGCGCACCCCATTCATTAGATATATATCGGACGGGTCAGGTTTTCAGGATAAAACAGAGAACGAGCGCCTCATTCGACGATCAGAGAATTACATACTGGTGGACGACAAACTTATGCGAAAAAATGCAAGTTCTGAAGTGTTGCTCAAATGCATATCCCAGGACGATGGCATCAAGCTCCTAGACGACATACATGCTGGATCCTGCGGCAATCATGCTGCCTCCAGAACGCTTGTCGGGAAAGCTTTCCGAGCAGGTTTTTATTGGCCAACCGCGGTCAATGACGCAGAAAAACTGGTCCGACATTGTGAGGGATGTCAGTTCTTCGCTAAAAGGACCCACGTACCTGCTCACGAGATTCAAACTATCCCGTCGTCCTGGCCTTTCGCCTGCTGGGGGCTCGACATGATCGGGCCATTTAAACCGGCTCCTGGTAACTTCAAGTTCGTTTTCGTATTAATCGACAAGTTTTCAAAGTGGATTGAATACATGCCACTGGTCAAAGCAACCTCCGAGAAGGCTGTGGAGTTCCTCAATCAAATCATACACAGATTCGGGATCCCAAACAGTATAATCACCGACCTGGGTACTCAGTTCACTGGCACCACATTTTGGGACTTCTGCGATGACAGAGGCATAGTCATAAAATACGTGTCAGTAGCTCACCCACGGGCAAATGGCCAAGTTGAACGTGCAAACGGAATGATCATCGACGCCCTAAAGAAAAGGTTGTACACCGAGAATGACAGAGCACCAGGTCGATGGATGAAAGAGTTGCCGGCCGTGGTCTGGGGTCTCCGAACACAGGCTAGTCGGAACACCGGGGTGTCACCCTATTTCATGGTTTACGGCACCGAGGCAGTGCTGCCATCTGATATAACCTTCGGATCTCCAAGGATTGAAAACTTCGACCAGTCAACGGCCGACAACACCAGGGAACTCGAAATCAACTGCATGGAAGAAAAGCGTCTAAATTCATGCCTTCGAACAGCAAAGTATCTTGTGGCAATCAAACGATACCACAACAGGAACGTTAAGGACCGTTCCTTCGTGGTCGGCGATCTGGTACTCAGGTGGAAAACAAGCCAGGAAGGAATGCACAAGCTATCCACTCCCTGGGAAGGACCCTTTGTGGTCGCCGAAGTCACACGACCCACATCCTACAGATTGGCATATCCAGACGGAACACGCGTGCCTAACTCTTGGCGCATAGACAAACTGCGCCGATTTTATCCATAAGTTTTAGTAACTTTTGCTTGTAAGTCTCTTATAGTTGGCAATAATAAAAGTTTTTTTCTTTTTTGTCTATACTTTGTTTACACGCAGAGCTTTCGGCAAAGAGCAACAATGTCCTCTGCGACAGAAACTCTTAACGACCATGAATAAAGCACAGTGACACGTCACTCAGATAATTGTACAGCGCTCAAAATAGCAGTCATGACAAAAGCAAACTTTATTACAAACTTTACATACAAAGTTTACAATAAATACCCGGACGGGCGGACACTAGTCTACTCCTACAGACTACCCTACTGGCCTACTGCTCAGGCTGATCACCCGCCTGGCCTTGCTGCCCGGACGAAGGGGTCGGGGCCACCGGCGCCTGGCTGGTCGAGACCGCAGGCGTCGACCGCCCATCTCCCGCAATAGACGTGCCAGACAGCTCCCTGGCCGACCTGTCTGAACCCGGCTGGTCGGGGGGAGTGGCCGTTCCGCATAGATTGATGTCGCCGATCACCGTCGACGACAAATCCAGCAGACAACCCCGAAGCTCGTCCGCCTCTTGCGGGCCGACCTCCTTGGGATACCCCTTTTCCAGCCTGGTCAAATCGACCAGGGGGTAGTGGGCGCGCACCATGCTAAGGATATGCGCGCCAGCAAACTCCCCGGCGTCCTTCACGAACTGCTGGAGCCAGTCCCACGCCCGTTGTGCCTTTTCAACTGGCGTCAATCTCGGCACGCGGGGCTGGCTCTCCGGAAGCTCGGGGCTGATCAAGTCCAGGACCGGGGCTACTCCTTTCCATATCTTACAACAATTAGCCTTCCAGGAGTCCCAATCCTTGACCAGCTCGTCCAGGTGCTTCTTGGCGTTCACCTTGAGCACTGCAAATAAAGCAATATGTTAGTTCAACATATCGAAAAGAGCGATAAGCGGCAGATAACGGGGGCGGCGCGTATTACCAGACAACTCCCGGTCCCTCCGGCCCAGCTCCTCTCCTGCTCGGCGCCCGGCCTCCAGCGCACCGGCAAGCTCTTGGCTGAGCTGCTCTTTCTCCTGTCGAAGTCGCGCGACCTCCTCCTCCAAACCTGCATGAATAATCCCCTGGTCAGCGAAGTCAACCAACGCGGCTACAAACAGCTGCCTCGGAGTACGAGACTAACCTTCTCGCTGCCGAAACTGGTCGGCCAAGCGTCGGGTAAGCTCGAGACGGTGCTCTTCCTGAGCGCTCATCTCGGATACTTTCTCTCCAACTTCTGACTGAAGCCGGTCCACCTCTGTGGCCAGGGTCTTGTTCTCGGCTACAATGCCTTCTATTTGGTCGAAGCACCTCTTTCTATACTTCGCCGTTTTCATTGCGCCCTGCAAGACGAACATATGTTGACCCAGCAAGATAACATAACAGTGTCGAGCAGCGCAAAGAATCACTTACCTTGACTTCGTCCACGAGACGCTTGGCCGCGCGCTCTACTCTGGCGGCCTCTTCTGTCTCCGCGAGCTCCTCATGCCCGATAAAGTGGTCCCCGCGTTGGCGCCACACATATACGTGTTGGCGGCCATCACGAGGACGACCTTCAATCTCCTCCACCTCGTCGCTGGAGGCCGCCTGGGTTTCCTCGCTCGCTGCATCACCCCCGGCGGTGGTCGCAGGCATCACCGGCCCCTGGACCAGGCCTGGGGATCCTGTGGCCGAAGGGACTCCTGCCCGGGGCGGCGTTGGAACCTCCCTCCTTTCGACGGGGGGAGGGGTCGGGGCTCTGCCCTCCCCTTCCGCAACGTTTCTCGGGGGAGGCGTCCCCATAGCCTCCTCGACCCTTGTCGAACTGCTCGCCGCAGTCCTTGTCGAGGCCGGAAGGTCCTCGACGCTCTCAGGCGCGGCTGCTGCCACAGGCTGCTCCGCGGTCTGCGGCGCCGCGTCCTCAGCGGCACAAGCAGGCTCGGTCACCCTCTGGCCGGCGGCGTGGTCGGGGTTGACGTCCGACGCCGCGCTAAAAAACAAGGCAGCATTTTCAGCAAAAAAAAAATCGCCCAAGTACGTAAGTCTAACACTTACAGGTCTAATCGACGATGGGCCGCGGTGAACCTCCTCCTAGCCCTACCGGACGGCACCTGCGCCCCCGTTTCCGTAACGCGCGGCGCAGGAGGGTCGCTGGCCACCCGATCAGTAGTGGCCGGTGCACTGTCCGGACGGCTACGAGGTCTTCGGACCAGCGACGGTGCGGCCTCCTCCTCCTCGTCGTCGTCGTCGGTGATCCGGACGAGCCGACGGTGCTTTGGCGCTTGGCTGCTCTCTGCTGGCAGCGTCGGCGCAGGCGAAGGATCTGCTGCTAACGGCCTTTTCCCCGCCACTCTCTCCTCAGTGGTCGGGACGGGGCGAGCCTGGTCCTCCTCACTATTGGTGTAACGAGTACACCGAGCAGCGTCTTCCTCCGGCGGATCTTCCCCCGCAGGATTCTCCATCCCAGGTGCCAGTGACACATACACTGTGCACCGGTCAACGTCTCCGATCTGCAAAAGTAACAAAGATAAGTCAGCAGCTGACAAAAAACAAATGCTAAGGAGAAATAAACAGTAAGATACCTTAGGTGCTGGTCGCCCCAACTTGAAGGCTTGCACCCGATCACTACCACGGACGAAGCCCCCGTCCGCAAAGTTGAACAGCTCGTTCAACAACTGCTGCACCTCTGCTTTCGCCAAGACCTCAGGACGCATCCTGGTCGGGTCCACGCTTCCGGCATACTCGTACGCCGAGTGCACCCTCTTCTGGCAGGGCATCACCCGACGACACACAAAGTTACCGACCACGCCTAGCCCGTCCAAGCGCGACCAGTCGATCAGCTTCATCAGGTCTGCCACTTGACCGTCGAACTCTGGGCGATCGGTCCAGCTTACCCTCTTCTCGGGGATGTACCCCACGTCACAGAATGTGGAGCTGCCCGGTTCTTCCCTGATGTAGAACCACTTCCTGTACCATTCGGCTAGAGAGGTGTTCCATGGACAGTGCAGATAACGGTTCTTCATCCCATCGCGAAGGTTGAGGTATACTCCACCTGCAACCTTGGAGCCTCCAACCGCTCCCTTCTTTCTTAAACAAAAAAGATAGCGAAAGAGATCGAAGTGCGGTTCTATGCCAACATAGGCCTCGCACAGATGGATAAAAGTGGAAATAAGAAGGATTGAGTTCGGGTGCAGATTGCAAATCCCGATCTCATAATACAAAAGAAGACCCTGAAGAAAAGGATGAACAGGAACCCCAAAACCCCTCTTAACGAAGTCCTCGAACACTACGATCTCACCGGCACGGGGGTCGGGGTAGCTCTCTCCCTCCGGCGCCCTCTAGCCGTCGAGTTCCGGGCTGTGCAGTAGCCCCATATCGACGAGGTCACCGAGAGACTTTGCGGTGCTGCGGGATTTCTTCCATTCCTTGGCCATCAGCTCGGCCCTCTTCTTGGAGTCGCTCTTCGCCATTGGAGATGCGGGAGTGGCTTCGAACTACGAGGGCGCAGGTGGTTGAAGAAGGCGAGAGCGGTAAGCTTGAAGGCAATGGCAGGGAAAAGCATTGAGGGGTTAATGTCAGGATTTTATAAACCGCAACTCCACCCTCCCCACTTCCCGCATTCTCGGGAAGTGGGCGGGCCATACGGCGGGCGCGGCGCTTCGGTTTTTCAATGATTATCAACAATTAATGCGGCGGAGTTTTCGTACAAATTGATGGTTTCCTTTTCTCAAACCACGCAAAGGGCGGCTGTACAGTTGCTAGGCGCAACTTTTCATGCAGCCATCTGACATCTCGTCAGGAGGTCTCGTCACGTCAACTTTTATGTGCTAAAATTTTTTCCAAACAAGCAGACAAAAATGGTAGAGAGTCAACAATCCGGGGACTGCACCGACCACCAAACATTTGATGCTCGGGGACTGGTCGCCCAGTCTGTCAACTCGGAACTTCAAGGAGCGCAGCGACCACCGAGCACTTGGTGCTCGGGGACTGGTCGTCAAATATTTTGGAACTGCACCGACCACCGAGCGCTTGATGCTCGGGGACTGGTCGCCTAGTTCATTAGTTCGGGACTCAGCAGGCTGTATCGATCTCCGAGCAGTGTACACCCGAGGACTGGTTGACCAGCTCGTTAAATTGAAAACTCTATGGTAAATAAGCATGAGATGCTCGGGGACTGGATAATTTCAATTTTTTAGACCTTGCTACAAGGTTCATACTTCGCCTTCTAGCAAGCTCGGGGACTACATCGGTACGATGCATCTAGCGATGCATCTCACATTTAAAGTGGCTTTGAAGATTCTTCTTTGGACCCTGGCACCACGTGACTACGTCACCTGCTACCAGGCTCGGGGACTAAGTGGGCACACTTCACCTTGCGGTGAACTTGCTTGCCTTTTTGAAGGACCATACTTTTCAGAAAAGTAAAGTGGGCACACTTCACCAAAAAAGAAATATTTTTTCTCAAGAGCACCATGCATTCTTCGAACAATTGGCTTCTTCGATGATGATGATTTGTTCAAACTATTGTTGCAACTATTTGGGCAATTTTCATAATGATTGAAGATGTTAAGTTTCATCGGTCAAAGAAGCTCAAGACGGCGTGTTACTTCACAATACATGGTGCTCGGGGACTAGTTGTGGGGGTATAAACCCCTATACCCTTACGGCTAGACTTGGGTCAGGAGGCTTGGCCCATTACGAGACAAGTTCAAGGCTTGATCCGACAGCTTGGAGTTTTACGCAAGCAAACAAGACGTGGAGATCAAGCAGGATTCTAGTCAGTTAGAATAGGAATTGATATCGAACTATCTATGGCAGTTGTAACCGACTAGGATTAGTTTCCAGATCTGTAACCCTGCCCTCCGGACTATATAAGAAGGGGCAAGGGACCCCCCTAGGACAGATTACTCTCTCAACACAAATCAATACAATCAGACGCAAGACGTAGGTATTACGCTAACTCGGCGGCCGAACCTGGATAAAACGCTTGCCCGTGTCTTGCGTCACCATCGAGTTCGTAGTTTGCGCACCGTCTACCGATAAACTATTACCGTGGGTATACCCCAAGGTAGACTGCCGACCAACTTTCGTCGACACATCCCCGATGCATTCCATTCAATTTTCCAGCATTCTTCTGGATGTCTATCTCCCCCTAATGCTAGGAAATGGTCTTCATCGAAGACACAATCAGCGTATCGAGCCGTATGAAGATCCCCAGTCATAGGCTCTAAATATTTGATTATGGATGGAGTCACATAACCAACATATATCCCCAACTTCCGGTGGGGTCCCATTGTGGTACGCTGGGGTGGTGGTATTGGCACATACACTGCATAGCCAAATATTTGTAGATGGGAAATACTTGGTTCTTTCCCACGCACTAACTACAAGGGGGATGTATCATGGTATGTAGTTGGTCTAAGTTGGATCAGTGCTGCAGCATGCAACACCACATGGCCCCAACAACTGGTTGGCAGCTTACAATTCTGCAACAATGGCCTGGCAATCCATTTGATTGATCAAGGACTCAACTAGACCATTTTGTGTGTGGACATGTGGTACTGAGTGTTCTACTTTAATGTCCAGGGCTAAGCAATAATCATCAAAAGCTTTCGACCTGAACTCACCAACATTATCCATCCGAATGGACTGGATGTGGTTATCAGGGGAACTTGCTTTCAGCCTGATTATTTGGGCAATGAGCTTGGAGAAAGCATGATTTCTAGTGGACAACAGGTCCACATGGCTGTATCTGGTAGATGCATCAATCAGTACCATAAAGTACCTAAATGGGCCCGACAGGGGCTGGATAGGTCCACATATGTCACCTTGTATCCTTTCCAGGAACACAGGTGACTCATCCCTAATCTTTAGGAGGGATGGTCTAGTGATCAGCTTCCTCTTTGCACATGCGGTGCAAATAAAATCTTTAGGATTAGAGAAGCCTCGACCATCATGGCCTGCAGCATTGTTGATGATTTTTCTCATCATACCCAACCCAAGATGACCCAAGCGGTCATGCCATATTCGAAACGATTCTGTGTTTTTAAATATGGTCTTCATCGCAACATACTCATCTGTGGGCTTTATGTACGTGTAGTACAAACTCGTTGGCGATGAAGGGAATCTTTCAACCACTCACTTTTGGTACCTGTCGAATTTAGTGATCAGCAGGTATTCAGCACCTTGCTCGATCTTGGTTTCTACATGGAAACCATTCGCACGGACATCTTTGAAGCTCAAAAGTGTGCGCTTTGAGTCGAGATACAATAGTGCATCCTTTACAAAGATTTGAGTACCCATAGGGATAACTATAGTGGCACTTTCGGTGCCCGCAATATGAGCATTGCTTCCGGCAATGGTCATAATATTTCCACTTTTCTTTGTTAATGTTTGAAAATATCTAGTATCCCTTAGTATCGTATTGGTGGTACCACTGTCTATAAGATAGAGTTCTGCTTCCGCCATCGGGTCCCCACAGACTCTGTTAAATACCATAAAATAAAGACAAGAATTTAACATAAACATATATTATCATAAAGACAACATTACATAATTCCTAGGAAACATTACAACAATTCGGACCATCTACTACATTACAAATGCTCTTCAGGAGCATACATGACCAAACTAGTACATGTGAGCATCGCTAACATGACTCTTTGGAGATTACTGTAGGTCTCCAAATTTATCAAAGTCATCAAGAAGGTTGTCCTCACTCTCGTCCATTCGGACGCCTCCACTTTCACTGACGACCCCGTCGTCGTGCCTCTCAGGCTGAGCTTCAGGCTCAGTGAGAAAGTGGGACTCATGTTGACCTTTTTCCTTGTTCTTGCTCTACTGGTAAAGGTCAACGAGGTGTTTGGGGGTGCGGTAATTATGGGACCAATGCCCCTTTGTTCCGCATCTATAGCAATTGCCTTGCTCTTCTCCACTGTGGTCACCTCTTTCCTTCTTGGGGTCGAACCTACCTTTGGGTTTTCCCTTTCCTTTGACCTTGAACATGGCACCCCTCTTCCCCTTTCACTTTCCCTTTCCACGGCCCCTCTTGCGGTTGTGAGAACTCTTAGCAACATTAGCATGTGCTTTAGGCACAGCTATGGAACCAGTAGGCCGGGCAGAATGATTGTTCATGACAACCTCATTCTGTTGCTCGGCAACATATAGTACTTCACTCAACTCAGAGTATTTGGTGTACCTTGAGTTTCTATACTGCTGTTGAAGTACAATGTTGCTAGGGTGGAAGGTGGACAAGGTCTTCTCGATCATATCAGCGTCAATGATCTTCTGGCCACATAGATGCAGTTTGGTCACAATCCTGTGCAAGGCGGAGTTGTATGCTGCCACAGACTTTAAGTCTTGGAAGCGTAGGTTGATCCAGTCTTGTTGTGCTCTGGGGAGCACAATGGTCAGCTGCTGGCTAAAGCGGTCCTTGAGGGACTGCCACAAGACTAGTGGATCCTTCTCCGTCATGTACTCGAACTTCAAGTCAGGGTGAAGATGGTGTCGTAAGTAATGCAACGCCTTCTTGTCCTGCTTTGTGCGCTCATCCTTGCTAGCTTCAGGCCGAACAATGGTATAATCGAGGCCCATGCCATCGAGTGTGATCTCGATGTCGGTCGCCCAAGTGAGGTAGTTGCTGCCATCCACAGCGAGCATCTCGAAATCCTTTTTGCGATGTCCGACATGCCTGAACGATTAATGTGCAGGATTAGTAGATGTCGGTACGTAATCTTCAGAATTACGACTTCATAGAGTCTTCAGGACTATATAAATTTCTTAGGTGTAATCTTCAGGATTACTTTGTAATGAAATATTAAGAATTGCAATAAAATAAATATATGAAAATTAAATGCAATAAATGATTGTGAAAAATAAATAATAGCGATAATAATAACAAATAAATAAATATGGCGGACTTCGGGCCGCACATGATTCACGCACTTCGGGCCGTGTATTTTTGTATTATAGTGGGCTTCAGGGCACTATTTTTGTGCAAATAATAATATGCGCTGCCCACCCTAAATGGGCTAAAGAGGCCAAATTCGTCCTTTATGGGCTGACCAGATTGGCCCAATCAATCGTGACCGTCCATCACGATGGACGGCTTAGATTCGCCCAAAAAACATATAAATGGGAAGGGTAAACCCTAACCCACTCATTCTTTTCTTCTTTTCTCTCTTCCTTATCCTCTTCTTTAGAAAGATAGATAGGAGAGGAGATGGCCATGGGGGCCATGGCAGCCGGCCAGCGACCTGGCCTAGCGCGCGACGGTACTCGCGGCCCGCCCGCGGCCGGCCTAGGTCCGCGGCGGCGCTTGCGGTAGGTGGCGTGGCCAGGGCCCGACGCGACCTCCCCCATGGCGGCGCTGCTCCGGCGGCTGGGTCCGCGGCCGGCTCGTCTGCAGCAGGGGTGCGGCTCCCTGCGGCGGCGCGACCGGCCAGGGGCGTGGGCGGCGTGGCGAGCCGACCGGGGCGCGGCCCCCGTGGCTCGCGGCTCAGTGGCTCGGCGGTCACACCCCTACAGGGGGCGGAGTTTCGCACGAAGGTGGGGCTAGAGGCACCCACACGTCGGCATTCTGTTCCGTACGCCTTTGGGACGTCGGTGGCTCGGTCCGTCCGCACGCTTATCTTCAGGATGGCGGCGAGGTACTACTGTGTTGTGCTACGTGTATTTGTTCGTGAACAAGAGGATACAAACAGTGAGCATCAATTGAATCGATTTCCTACCTTCTTACCCTTAGCACGGTAGAACTCGTGCTGATAACATGTTAGAAATCGTTCACCGAATTGCTCATAATGCACTCAAGAACACAGAAATTTGGGCACAGAGAGATGGGAGAAGAGTGATCTTTCTGCTTCTTTGTTTCTCTTTTCTAGTGTGTATTACAAGCATGAAAGCGACCCTCTATTTATAGGGGACAAAGAGAATGGATACAAAGATTTTACAGTGTTTGAATCTATTGACTCCCTTTCTCTTCTTCATAAATTTAGCCACCATTCAAAGTCCTCTTTTCATATACTGTAGTTGGACTTTGGTTTTCAACAATTTGCAAGTTGTAGTAGTCATTTTTTCCAAAGACATTAAGTTGGATAAGACTTTTCACTGCTAGTTGGAAGGTCGAAACTTTTATTGTATCCTCCATATCCAATGACTGCAACATTCAGTTTCAGTTTCTTCCGATCGAAAAGCTGACATTTAAGGGTCTGTTTGGTTGGGCTTTTGAACCTGCTTTCGCTTTTGCAAAAGACAAAAGCTAACCAAAGGGGTGAAAAGCCACAATTGCTTTAGGCCAAAAGCGGCTTTTGCTGTAGTACAAAACTCAAAGTACCTTCACCCTTGCTTTCAACTACTTTTGGGGTAAAAAAATTATCCACCTACCAGTGGTTATAAAACATACCATTTTGTTTTATGTTTTTGCGAGCCTTGTAAGTGTCTTCTTCCTCCCATCCGACCTATGCCTGGTGGCGGGCGTTACCCTGGACATGGTTGCGCGGGCACATGGGCGGCGCTACCATGGTCCTGGCTGCAAGCGTGGCCCTGGAATCGACCAGTGAGTGCAACCCTTGCTAGCTCCATCGCTATCGTGCCCTCCAACGGTGAGCGCAACCTCGGATCCGGCGAACTCCCTCCCCTACGAGCTCCATCGTCGTCATGCCCTCCACTAGCGAGTGCCACCGCGCATCTGACGAGTCCCCTCCCTCCCTTGCAACCTCCACAACCACCGCAGCCTTAGCTCCACCAGTGAGCTTCCTCCCGTGCACGATGGACCTCTACCGTTGTTGTGCCCTCCACCGGCAAGCTCCCTCCCCTGCTAGCGTGACCTCCACTACTGCAGTGAGCCGCGAGCATGAGCAGTTCCTCCCTGTGCAACACTGGAAGAAAGAGGGAAGAGGATGACACGCGGACCTCGCTCGTAGGTGAGAACAGTGTTTTAGAAAGCCACAACTGCTGAGCCAAAGAGGCTTTTGACTTTCTCATAACTACTTTTCTAAAGCTACTTTTTAGAGAGCTGCAACTCAGAGCTACTTTTTTAAAAGTCACAGCCCAACCAAACAGATCTAGATGAGATGAAAGCTAGGAAAGTCCAATCAACCTTAAGAATCATTTGTTTTCAGTTTGAAAAAGACTGAAATTATTATTGTGAAGTTAGTGCAGGACAATCTATCTATAAATAACGGTTCCTTTCGCAGCCGCATCACAAGCAGTAGGGCAAACCGGTTGTCTACAAGAAGAAAAACTACCAACCATGGGCTCCTCAAAGCTCATTGCAGTCGTTCTTCTCCCAGCTCTTGCCTTTGTTATCGCCCTCCATGCCCCAGTGACCAGCGCAACAAACTCAACCTCTTCCGTGACTACATCGGCGCCATCTTCGATGGTGTCTAGTTCAGCGATGTGCCAATCAACCTCGACGTCCGGTTCGACTTCATCCTCTCCTTCGTCATCGACTACACCCCTGATCCTCTATCTCCGACCAATGGGTAGTTCAACATCTTCTAGCAGGACTCGGTGTTGACGCCCTGCCGGCATCAAGCAGAGCAACCCGAATGTGAGGGTGGCCGTCAGTCTCGACGGTGGTACCGTGAACAACAGCTCGGTCTTCTTCAACGTCATCTCCGTCGACTCGTGGGTCGAGAACGTTGTGTCCTCTGTGACTAGCATCGTCCCGCAATACGGCCTGGACAACATTGACATCGACTACGAGCAGTTCTAGGTGGACCCGGCCACCTTCGCCGAGTGCATCGGCCGCCTGGTGACCACGCTCAAGAGCAACGGGGTGATCAAGTTCGTGTCCATCGCGTCGTTCACTGACGCCGACGTGTAGAGCCATTACCAGGGGCTATGTGCGAGCTACGGGATTAGCGTGATAGACTACATCAACTTCTAGTTCTACGTGTACGACGCGAGCACACACTACGCTAGTTATGATTTGTAGGGGGTGCTCCTAACTTCTGTAAGGGCGGTCATCACTAGCCGCCCCTCCGGGAAGGCTTTTTACAAATCAAGAATTTATAAGGGCGGTTGGTCCAACCGTCTCTACAAATCGATTTGTAGGAGCGGCTCAATATTGAACCACCCTTACAAATTATTTTCCAGAAACCATGAAAAAAATCCCAAAAAATAGTAAAACATTTTTATTTTAATCCAAGTAGGCCCTATCGGTCAGCCACACCACCCACCCATCTACTACTCTGGAATTTTTTCTCACGCGTGAGACCTCCACTACCACTACACCCCTTTGTCACTTGTGTCTATTTTTCATTTTGGTTCCTCACATATTATACTAAACTGAGTATAAATTGATTGTTTAAGGCTATAAACAAATTCAAATCAAAAAGTTGTCAACTACAAAGTTTCATAACTTTTTGAGATCTACAATTTTCATTTAGAGAGTTTCTCCATCTAAGACTATTTACAAATTTGAATTTCAAATTTTAGAAATTCAAATGTATTTTTGCATGACAAGATGATTTCAAATGAAAAAGTTACCAACTAGAAAGTTTCATAACTTTTTGAGAGCTACACTTTTCATTTAGAAAGTTTTTCTGTCCGTGGTCATTTGAAAAATTCAAATTTTAAATTTTTGAAATTCAAACGTAATTTTGCATGACAAGATGACTTCAAATCAAAACGTTGTCAACTATAATATTTTATAACTTCTTAATATCTACAAAGTTTATTTTGATCATTTCATCATCCGAGATCGTTTGAAAAGTTCAAATTTCAAATTGGATAAATTAAAACGTAGTTTTTCTTAACAAAATGAATTCAAACAAAAAATTGTCAACTACAAAATTATATAGCTTCTCAAGATCTATAACGTTTATTTTAGTCATTTCTCCATCCGAGATTGTTTTCAAAAATTCAATTTTAGTACTTTGTTTTAAATATTTGGCGTCCATTTTTAACGGCAACTCAATATCTAACCGCTCCTATAAATTGATTTGTAGGGCGGATATTAAGTCGTCCATTGAAATAGACGTCCATTTATAGGAGCGGCTAGATATTGAGCTGTCTTTACAAATCGATTTGTAGAGGCGGCTGTATATTAAGCGGTCCCTACAAATAGAGAATTATTTATAGGGGCGGCTTAATATCCAGCCGCCCCACAGCTAGTGACAAACGCTGAACAGTACATGAGCTACTTCGATGAGCAGATGGTGAACTATCGTGGCGGCAACATCCTGGCCAGCTTCACCACCGCGCCGACGACGACCTCGGTGCCGGTTGATACGGTGCTCAGCGCAGGCTGCAGTCGCAGGGAAAGCTCTACGGCATCTTCATATGGGCTGCGGATTACTCCACAGATACAGACGGATATCATTGATATCATATTTATTTTCTAGTCGGATTCAGATTCGGATTTGAATACAGATAATATCGATCATGTCGGATAAGATACGATTGGATGTCGACATCATAAATATACGATTTAAGTATTCGAATACGGATACGGTATCAGATGTTGAATTTTTAGACTCGAATACGGATAGATCTAAACCTCTCTAAACAAATTTGGTCTCATACGGTCGGAAAATATATGTACCGTTAGTCAGTAGATATATTTTGCAGCTGGACTGGACCTTTGCTTCAACTATTCACCCCTTAATTATGGTAATAAGGCCTTGTTTAGTTCGCAAAATTTTTTTGTTTTTGCTACTGTAGCATTTCGTTTTTATTTGACAAACATTGTCCAATCACGGAGTAACTAGGCTCAAAAGATTCATCTCACAAATTACAGGTAAACTGTGCAATTAGTTTTTATTTTCGTTTATATTTAATGCTCCATGCATGCTACCAAAGATTCGATGTGACGGAGAATCTTGAAAATTTTTGCGAACTAAACAAGGCCTAAATATGGAATAAAACGTTGTTGCAAGAATATAATGTCAGTCTCAGTGGAGAGTTTCGTAGCGTTGTTTCTAAGGTTGCCATGTCATATAAAATGAAATGAAACTTGGATGAATCACCCACTATGAGAGTTTCATTCCATAGTTTTATAAGCATTTAATTTTAAGACTCATAGAGAGTTGGTAATCGTGCCAAGAGAGTTTCATCTAGATGAAACTTATTTCTTCTCTCTTTTCTTAAATACACTGCCATGTCATCCAAAATGCCTATGTGGCAGCCTATTTAATATGAATGAAACTCAGATGAAACTTCCACCTAATGGAGAATGAAATAATCGCGCTCAAATTGTCAGTTGCTATGTGCTCAAATTGTCAGTTGCTATGTCGTTGTGACCTTTTTTTTGAGCCATGTCGCTGTGACCCTTTGTTAAGATAATGCATGTGCTCTTGAAATTCTTCCATTCTACTGCAAGTTTTTGTGCTTGTGTCGTCTACTGACGATGACGCATCTCGTCAGCTAAATACTAGTCTAACATTTGATAGACATGTATATTTGTCGTCAAACACTCGTATAGTAGAATGGAAGTATTTATAAGAATGGAATCTGTACTCAGCACTGTGATGTTTTAGGGGCATATCTGACACAAGTGTTGGATGTCACCTAAACATGATTGAGAACAAAAACAAAATCGAGTGTTTTTATCCATGAAACGCTCGATTGCCATGACCAGATCAAATGGACCAAATAAAACCTATCAAAATAATTTAACACAAAAAATTAGCCAGATTTTTCTATGGAGGCTAAAATGGAAGATTTCAAAGGAGAACCAAATAAAACATAAAAAAATTCCAAAATAAAAATCAGATAACAGTTTGAGTAATTCTGATATTCTCATTTATGAACAATCAATTTACACCAATTGAATATAGAACTTACACCCAAATAAGAATAGTAAAATATGGTCCAATGGGATGTAATCTGCAACTACTCAGCACCACAAGTGTTTGTGTTTGTGTCGTCTACTAATGACGCATCTAGTCAGCTAACTAGTCTACATTTGGATATAGACATATTTCTGTTGTACCCTTCCCTATCCATTCTTTCTAAACGGGTGTGTTTAGCAACTAACGACGTGGGAAGGAGTATAGGAATAAGTGGTGAGAGTTGATAGAGAGAGTTAGTGTAGGAAATTGACTTTTAATTTCAATCCTTTGTTTGGTTCATGGATGCAAATAAGAGATGGAATTCATATCCCCTGTTTGGTGTGGCAATTTTGAGGGAGAAATTATATGCCAAATCATGATTGATGGTGATGATGTATTTTTCTTTTGTTAAGAGCACATTTTCCACCCAATTATGACCCCTCCTCTAGGGAATTGATTATTAGTGGGAGTTGTCTCTTAACTCTCATTCCCATTCCTACCAAAACTCTTGTTCCCACAAAGAAAAAACATTACTAAACTCCTATCTCTAAACTTCCATTCTCCACTTTCAATTACCCCAAACGGCCTGACCAACAAAATAAATAAAAGATTTCTAAACTTCTATCTCTAAACTGTCATTCTCTGCTTTTAATTACCTTAATTACTTCTAACCAAACGAGCCCAATACTTGTTTGGCAGAAGTCTATGTTTTTCTCATATATAGTATGTCAGGCTGCCTGACTGTTTAGAATCTTTGCTTTTGGTTTGGAGACAAGGAAGGAGTGGAAGGATCCATTACAGTTTTCTGGGATGGGGACATCTCGTTCTGCATTTGGTTGAAGGGGCGAGGGTGTTCTTGTTCAGTGGTTGAAGGGAACTGATGATTATATTGAAAAGAAGAAATTCAAACTGAGCACTGCAACGACAAATACCTCAATTGTCATGTCTGAACTAGGTATCAGGTTTACAATTTAAACCGAATACTTTTTCCTTTTGTCCAGGTTCATGTCTGTCTATTGCATTTGGAATTCGGATTATGTCTTCTGAATCTTCTTCAGTAGTTGGTGCAACTCTTAATTTCTCTCTTTGGGACCGTGAGAAGTGAGGCCACCAGGAAGCAGCTAAATTGTGATGGCTACAACTGTACTAAATCAGTAGTTTCATATAAGAGTATGGGTTAGTTTTTTATGTAGTGCCAGTGGAGGCAAACGCCATCCAGGCAAGTGCTAATCGTACGAATCGCTAGCCGGTGCTGTATCAGATTTCCATTGAATGCATATCTTCTCGGAAAATTAAAGCATTGCTTCTTCCAATTGATGTTGTCATGTCCTTTTCAGTGTATTGTGTGCATGTTTCACGTCGTTCTCGGTCAAAGTTTGTAGCCTGAAACCAGAACTTGTATCCAATAGCAGGCTGCAGGCCCAACACCAACTCTTAGACATATATATACTCCTATGCAATCCATTTGAAACAGTCCAACATAGCAGCTGTGCTTTCCTTTTCTCCTGTCACTGTAACTAATAAGAACAGAGAAAGTGAGGGATTTAGCCCGACGCCCACAAACTGCGCATCTAGATCAAACAAGAGCAAAATTTTTCCTAGTACCTTTGATAAATTCCAAGCCAACATAGACAATAGTGGTGTATTTGATCTCTGATGAAGTCAACTATAGGTTGGGTAGCCTCTCATTTGTACCTTCTGGAAGTGGACCAACAAGATGTGTTTGCAAGATTAGTCGTTTCTCTGAGCTGTTGCCAGACCTTCAAATGCCAAGTTGGAGAGACTTTCTCGTTACCAGCTGCGACATTTGTTTGGGAGCAAACGCTGGAATGAAGATCAAACCACTGTAGCGCAACCTAACATTCAGAGAATGTTATAATCTTCAGTAATCTATTTCTTCTTCTACCTTTTCTGCTAGCATTACTTCTTCTTCTTCCGTATCCATTGACTGCATGGGTATGGCAAATGAACCAAGGGTCAGCTACCGAGGAGCACATTCAGTTTCAGTCTGATGAGCTTCCTTCAATCTGGACGCTGACATCTCTGACCTGATCTTTACGTTCAGACTTAGTAGTAGAGAGAAAAGTCCACTGTTCAACGTTCAACGCCATTTAATTTCTTTGAAGAAAATATATTTATACTAATCTAATAATCTCGATTGACGTTCGCCGGCCCATACATGCAGATGTATATAAATAATACACCGATTGCTGTTTTAATTTGCAGCTCCACCTCCACCTCCAACCTCCACCAATCCAACCTACCATTGGGCATTGGCCATTGCAAAGCAAGATACTTTAACAATGGGCTACTCGAAGCTGATTGCATTATTAGTACTTGTCCCGGCTCTTGTAGCCGTCCATGTCCATGTCCCAATGGCCAGCGCAGCGAACTCCAACCTGTTCCGGGACTACATCGGCGCCATCTTCAATGGCGTCAAGTTCACCGACGTTCCCATCAACCCTAGAGTCCGATTCGACTTCATCATGGCCTTCGTCATCGACTACACCACCGCCACGGAGCCGCCCACCCCGACCAACGGGCAGTTCAACATCTTCTGGCAGAACTCGGTGCTCACCGCCTCCGCGGTGGCCGGCATCAAGCAGAGCAACCCGAACGTGAGGGTGGCCATCAGCCTCGGCGGCGCCACCGTGAACGACCGGCCGGTGTACTTCAACATCACCTCCGTGGAGTCCTGGGTCGAGAACGCCGTCTCCTCCCTGACCAGCATCATCCACGAGTACAACCTGGACGGCATCGACATCGACTACGAGCAGTTCCAGGCGGACCCGGCGACCTTCGCCGAGTGCATCGGCCGCCTGGTGACCACGCTCAAGAGCAACGGCGTGATCAAGTTCGCGTCCATCGCGCCGTACGGCAACGCCGACGTGCAGCGCCATTACCAGGCACTGTGGGCGAGCTACGGGAGCGTCATAGACTACGTCAACTACCAGTTCTACGCGTACGGCGCCAGCACGACGGAGGCGCAGTACGTGGACTACTTCGACCAGCAGCTCGTCAACTACCCCGGAGGCAACATCCTGGCCAGCTTCACGACGGCGGCCACCACGACGTCGGTGTCCATCAACACGTCGCTCAGCGCTTGCCAGACGCTGCAGTCGCAGGGCAAGCTCTACGGGATCTTCATCTGGGCCGCCGATCATTCCAGGAGCCAAGGATTCAAGTACGACACACAAGCACAAGCGCTGCTCGCCAACGCCCCTGCTGGCTACTAGCTAGATAGGACTAGCTAGCTAGTAGATACCTACCATACCTTCAATGCATTTCAGTTCAGTTCAGTGCAGTTGGATTTCGATTTCTTTTCCAGCTGCACTAATATTATGTATGGAATAAGACCGCCTTTGCAACGCGGGATTTTTTCTTGTGAAAAAATGAACTGATTTTCTATAAAATCCTATATAATATAATTACTGTGAAATTCTTTTCAAAGCAGACCTAAAATAAAAATGTTGTGAATTGTTTGGAGGCATGGAATTATTATTATTATTAGTAGTACTATTATTATTATTATTATTCACCTAACAAAATTATGTTTGGTCTACCTAGAGAAAACGTTCCCGCTGAGAGCTCTAACTATTATGTACCTAAAAAAACACACAAAAAAATTTAACTCCATCAAAATCAACGTCTCAAAACCAACGAGAACCAAATCTAACAGCGGTAGAAAAAAGTTTGAAGCATGCATAAGAGCGGTTAGAGGGGCAGTGCTGGGCCGCCCACGGACAGGGGCAGCGTCGCCTGCATTGAAAGCCCTAGTTTGGTTTTGGATAATTGATGAAACCCTAGTACTAACCTCTATGCTAAGTGTGTGTAGACTTAATGAGGTTGGTACATGCCAAGTGATGGAGCAAGTGATGATCATGGTGATGATGGTGATGACCACAAGATGATCAAGTGCTCAACTTGGTAAAGAAGAAAGAGAAAAACAAAACCCTATGGAGATCAAGGCAAAGGTATTGCTTAGGGTTTTGGTTTTGGTGATCAAGACACCATAAAGGGTGTGATCACATTTAGGATAGATAGCCGTACTATAAAGAGGGGAATTCTTTGGCTAAGCGGTTATCAAGTGCCACTAGATGTCATTGTTCATGTGCATGCATTTAGAACCTAGTGAGCTAACTTAACTCCTTCGAAGAAAATGTTTGTGAAAATGCTAACACAAGTGCACACTTGTTGGTACACACGTTGTGGTGTTGGCACACTTTGAGAAGGAGGTGGAGTCTGAAGGGTAGAGAGAGGATGGATTCGGCGCTTTTGAGAAAATGAAATGCATATTTTCTATTGCGCCGGTGGGAAATTTGGAGAAGTCGCGGGAGTGTTTCTCGCTGAGGAACACTCACCGGACGCTGGCCCAGAAGCACCGGACGCTGTGCCTGTGCGTCCGGTGAGCAGGCAACCTGGCTCGGTTAGGGTTAGGCACCGGACGATAGGCACCGGACGCAGCTTGGAGCGTCCGGTGGTGTGAGTCCGGTGCCCTGAGCGTTTTGCAGAGCTCTCTGAGTTTAAGTCCGATGAGCACCGGACGCAGCTTGGAGCGTCCGGTGACCTCGCGTTTTGCAGACCTCTCTGTGTTTAAGACCGGTGTGCACCGGACGCGTCCGGTGCCAACTTAGAGAGCGTCCGGTGCTCTGCAGGTTACCGTTAGACCCTGACACGCGGCTGACTTTGGAGCACCGGACGCAGGTGTTGAGCGTCCGGTGCCCCTTTAAGAGCGTCCGGTGACCCCGTGTTTTGCCTAGTGAAAGAGCCAACGACTCTATTTGCTGGAGGGGCTTATAAATACGTGTTGGCCGGCTTAGGGCTCACTCTCTTGGCATTCTAACATACTTGACATCCTTGTGAGCCTAAGCAAACACCTCCCACTCATCTCCTTCATAGATTATTCATCTTTGTGAGATTGGGAGTGATTCCAAGTGCATTTGCTTGAGTGATTGCATCTAGTGGCACTTGGGGATCGTTCTAGCTGCGGTTTTCTTGTTACTCTTGGTGGTTGCCGCCACCTAGACGGCTTGGAGCAGCGGAGGAGCTTTGGCACGAGTTGGTGATTATTCATGGCCATCTCCCGGTGATTGTGAGGGGTCTTGTACCTTCCCCGGCGGAGAGCCGAAAGGTAACTCTAGTGGATTGCTCGTGTCATTGAGTTACCTCACTTGTGGGTAGGTTCTTGTGGTGTCCTAGTGAGGACGAGGTTCGTGCTACATCTCTTAGCCACCGAACCACCAAGTGTTGGTCGACACAACTGGGACGTAGCGTGCCGGCAAGCACGTGAACCTCAGGAGAAAATCGTGTGTATCCATTGTGATTGTGCTTTGGATTTCTCCCGGTGATTGGACTTCATATTATTGATTGGTTCATCCCCTCTACGCCGTGGTATAAAGTTCAAACCATCTCTCTTACTTTCTTGCAAACTAGAGTAGCTTACTTACTTGTATAGAAACTTTAGGTAGCTCTCTAGTGTAAGTAGTGACATAGATCTTGTGTGCCTAGAGATTTTATCGACTAGAATTGTTGGATAGGTGGCTTGCAAACACCCCTTAGAGCTAGAGCAAAAAGCTTCGCTTTGTTATTTACTAACCTCTTGCTCTAGTGTTTTTGTAGAATTTTTAAATAGGCTATTCACCCCCCCCCTCTAGCCATATTAGGACCTTTCACTCCCGTCGGAGGAAGAGCTCAACGTTGGGTGGGGTTGCTGTCGCTGCTTGGCGTGACCGCCTGGCACCGCTACTCAGTCTGGCACCGCAGGTAGGCGCTACTACATATTCTCCTCCCATCTTCCTCTATTGAGCCGCTCGTCAGTCGTGCGTTTAGATTATTTTGGCACACACCGAAAAAATCTTCCCATTCTACCTTCGGGCTGGTGAGATGGCGAATATTGAGGGTGTGTACACGGCCAGGGACGCCCCTACTCTTCTTGACAATCTCAACTGAAAATTCCTATGTCACCGTATCCACTACAAATCAAAATACTCATATAATTCATAGGGCCCAAGTAGAATAAAAAAGAAACGGCAACCGGCCGACCACAGATGTGAGGCACTGACAGGCCTACCGCAATGCCACACATGTGTTGATTTACACCGCATGGGTCTTACTCGGCTTTGGTTGAATTACAAGTATTGAAATGAGAAGGAAACTAAAGCCCAGGTAGACCAAGTCGTGAGGTCGTCTTCAACATCAAACTCAGCCCCTCCTATACAGTACAACAATGGCAGAAAGCTAGAAATTCGAAGGAAACTTCAAAGGGGGCTCTGTGGGATCTGCAGCGGTAGAGGGGGCTTGAGCCCCTCTTGCCCCACCGCTGGCTTCGTCCCTGCCGTAGCCCATCTAAGAACGACCACGATCGGGACCGGACCTTAAATGTGTGCTTTGGCATCGGACAGACGAGAATTTTTTTAACTTTATCTTGGAACTAAGCTTTTGTATTTCTATATGCTTTGGCATTTGACATGGACTATGCTTCATGGCAAGATGGTCAAAATAAGCAGATAAATGAACTGAGGGCTACATTCAATGCAACCATCATTTCCATTGGAACGAGAAGTATTAACCATCCTCTTGGTAGATATGAATTTCTCTTTTGGTAGATATAATTTTTCCCCATGAACTCTATTATAATTTATAACTTGGTTGTTTTAATTACATATATTTTAGTTCTAATCTGCACATAGCTAAATGTTGCTTTAGCATTAGCACGGGCAGTATACTAGTTATTAAGAAATAGCGTGTGTGCTCCTCACACAGTGACACACTGTCCATTGTTCTGCAAAATTTGTGTCTAGCATCTATTGAGAGAGGGAAGACTGTCTAGTCAGCAGCGCTAAATTCTGCTAAATAATTGTTCTACTAGTCTTTAACCTTTGCTTCCTCGGCTTCCCCATTTCCAAAATTGTTGTACTATTCGTATTCCCACTGCTAAATAGTTGTTCTACCAGCCCAATTATGAGACCGTCTCTGTTTTGCTTGCTTGAAAGGCTACCCATTGCACAGAATTGCTCTATTTGAAAATATTAATTTTTAGGTTTCAGTTGTTTTTTCTAGCCCCATTTTTAGGAGTATTTTTCTTGGAGATTCATGTTCTTTTGCCTGCTCAAAACAGCCTCGTTTGCCATGGCTCTACTTAACTAGTGAAGCCGGTCTTGGAGGGCTTCAGTTTCATAAACAGCTTTATCGGTCGAGCTGGAGTCATTTTAATAAATTGTTTGGCAAAACAGCTCCATATATAGAGTTCCTAACAATATGCTCTCAAAAAACGTCATATAAGACGAGGTGAAGCTAAGAGAAGCCAGTATTTTTAGCTTCTTCCTACCTCAAAGTTGTGTAGAATATGTTTTTAGAGGCTTCATCGGTGAAGCCATTTTATTTTACCCCCTTTGACAGAAAATGGTTCCAAACAACTTCTGAAGCCGTTGGAGAAGCCTTGCCAAACAAGGTCAATTGAATGATGGTTCTAGAAAGATCACTTTTATTGTTACCCTATTGTGATTTGCGAAGTTAGGCTTCAGTCTTTTATAGATGACTAGCAAATTTGCCTATGTGTTGCTACGGAAGAAAAGAAGCTATCAAAAAAATATGTATGTTGATAGTTTTTTATTGATAATTTATTTAATGATGTCCATAACAACTATAATATAAGTTAATATTGATAATAATATGATAATGCTCTGTTAAATCTCCTCAAGGATCATATGCTTGGAAAAGGAGCTCAAGCCTAGACCACCTAAAGGTTTGAAAGCAGAAGGCTTCCATGGTGCATGCCAACAACATAATCTTCTGCCAGCGTGGCCAAATCAGTCCATATATACATGTCTCAGGATCATATGCTCGTCTATGGCGGAGCTAGGATTTAAATCTTGGATACCTTTGCTGGTATTTGGTTGGCCATCGCTCAGCTGTTTCCTTTAATCTCATGATCAACGTGCGCTCTCGTCGGTCGCCATGTGGGCATAGCATAGAGACAGAGACCGCACCTGCTCTGCATGCCCTACGCCGCTAGGAGCTCATGACACTAGGAGCTCATGACACTGGAAACCGGCAGTACTATCACCATGTCATGCCTGGCCGACTAGGGTTAGAGATTTAGGAACGATGATTGTAGAATTGCCTCCCACTCATGCCTCGTTTACTCATACGGAAAGAATACTTTATTATACATGTTATCATGTGCATATTCCGATTTTTATCTTGGAAAAGAGTTTGGAAACAAGATATGATTGTACTAATATTTGGTGACATGAGTCAATATGTATGTGGTCTGGAGATAAATAATTAGGTTTATATTCGCAGAAACAACAAAATAGAATAATTTTAGCAATCAAACTAACATAAAACCTATGTGGAAAAAAGAATACAAGGATACTAAAAAATGAGAGAGAAATTTTATTTCCTAAACATGAAATTCTAATATATTATATATATATATATATATATATACTTAGTGGATAAAAAGGTTGGGTATTTCTAGAAGAATGGCAACAGATCTAATGCAAACTCATCTCCCGTGCAAACTGTAAAAACTCTAATCTGGACTACAGGATGTTGATCCAAGGGGCGCGGAGAGATTGGGTAATTTTGCACTTAACCGCTCGCTCTTAATCACACTTTTACAAGTCCCTCCTTCCACATACACCTCTTTAGATCAACATCATGTGGTCCAGATTAGAGTTTGCACAGTTTACACGAAGATGAGTTGACACTACGTCCGTTGCCCTATGTATCCGTCCATGATGCTCATGCAGATGTCGTGTCCACTCACACGAGTATCATACCGTCATCTAGAACTGGAGCGAATAGTGATGGTGCAGGGACTCATCATTCCCAAACAGCGTGTGCTGCAACGTGTGCCGTTTGCTCCATTGCACCGTCGTGTCATCCTCCATGTCTTCTAAGAATCAGAGCTCTGTCGAGCCATTCTTGACGTTGTAGTCGAGTAAGGCCTTGATTAGTTCACCTAAAAACCAATTTTTTTTTCAAAATTATTCATCACATCAAATCTTACAACACATACATAAAGCATTAAATATAGACGAAAACAAAAACTAATTACACAGTTTGCCTATAAATTACGAGATAAATCTTTTAAGCCTAGTTAGTTCATGAGTGGACAATATTTATCAAATAAAAATAAAAATTCTACCATAGCCCAAAGCAAAAAAATTTGGGAACTAAACAAGACCTAAGGCCTTGCTTAGTTTTAAATTTTTTTACAAAATAGACACTGTAGCGCTTTCGATTGTATTTGCCAAATATAGTCTAATTATAGACTTACTAGGCTCAAAAAATTTGTTTCGTAAATTACAGATAAGCTGTACAATTAGTTATTATTTTTATCTATATTTAATACTTCATACATACGCCGCAAGATTCAATGTGATGAGGAATTTGAATTTTTTTACAATTTTTTAACTAAAAAAGACCTAACTGCATGATGAGCTCATCCGTCTTCGAATTTGTCCTTGTTGTCCATGCTAGCTAGAAGGCTACTGGTCAAGACTAGGGATGAAAACGGATCGGATACGGACGGATATCACTGATATCATATTTGTTTTCATGTTTTTGGTCGGATTCGGATTCGAATACGGATAATGTCAACCATGTCGGATAAGATATGATTGGATGTCGACATCACAAATATACGATTTAAGTATTCGGATACGGATACGGTATCGGATGTTGAATATTCGGACTCGAATACGGACAGATCTGAACCCCTCTAAACGAATTCGGTCTCGAATACGATCGGAAAATATCCGTACCGTTTTCATCCCTAGTCAAGACAGTCTTGTTCGTTTAGCTTATGAATCGTGATAGTACTGTTAGCTGATTTATTATGAAAGAAAAACATTATAAAATGGCTAACGACCTCGAGTTCGTTAGCCAAGAAGGCCTTGTTTAGTTCGCGAAAAATTTTGGGTTTCGGTACTGTAACACTTTTGGTTTTATTTGGCAATTATTATTTAATTATAGACTAATTAGGCTCAAAAGATTCGTCTCACAAATTACAGGTAAATTGTGCAACTAGCTATCTTTTTTATCTATATTTAATACTTTATGCATGTGCCGTAAAATTCGATGTAACAGGAAATCTCGAAAATTTTTGGGCGCCGAAGTAGGCGAGCCCGGCAACAGCCACAACTTTCCAGGAGCGGTACTGCTAGCGCCCGGACGTCCGGACGGATACGCGTGTCCGGACGCTCGGGACTGCACTTCGTCTCCCGCGCGTGCTTGCACCCCGCGCCCACCCATGTGGCCGCACACGCTTGGACCCACCTCGTGCTGCCCCGACCCGCTCGCACCTCTCCGCTGCTCACGCGCATACTTGCGGCCTACGGCTGCGGCGGGCGACTACAACAGGTGGCTAGACCAACATCCAGAAGAGAGGGAGAGGCGACATATGCTTAGTCGGTGCTAAAAGGAGGACGGAGAGACAACGAGGTGAAGGTGAGGAAGCAGAAAAGCGAAGACAAAGGATGCAACACTCGATCTACTTTTGAAACATCCATGAAAGGATCAAGATGCCCAAGAGGGGGGGGTGAATTGGGCTTCTCTAAAAATTTAAGCAACCTATAAACTCCAATTCAACCCCTTATGCCTAGTGTGACTTAGAGAGCTACCGGATAAAGAGTTTTGCAACCTAGTTCCAATCCTATTCTAGCAAGGCAATTCTAAGAATGTAAGAACATAAAGTAGATGCTAGAAAGTAAAAGAGTAGTGGAAGAAAGAGCTCGGCGATGTTTTGCCGAGGTATCGGAGAGTCGCCACTCTCCACTAGTCCTCGTTGGAGCACCCGCACAAGGGTCTTGCTCCCCCTTGGTCCGCGCAAGGACCAAGTGCTCTCTACGGGCTGATTCTTCGACACTCCGTCGCGGTGAATCGCCCAAAACCGCTCACAAGCTTGACACGAGCCACCCACAAGAACTCCGGGTGATCTTCGTGCCTCCAATCACCACCTAACCGTCTAGGTGATGGCGATCACCAAGAGTAACAAGCAAAGAACTCTCACTTGACCCAAACAAGGCTCTAGAGAGTGGTGGATGCACACTTGACTCTTGGAACTCACTAGAGAAGGATTCTCTCAAGAAATCACTCAAATCTCAATCCTCTCTAGGCTCTTGCTACTCTCTTGCTCCACAACAAGTTTCTCTGATGTTCAAATGGGCAAGAGGGCTTTCATGGACGAGGTGGAGTATAAATACTATCCACGAAATCCAAAGGTCGGCCAACCGTTTTCCACTGAAAACGGGGTCACCGGACACACATTATGTTGCACCGGACGCACTGCACCGAGCGTCCGGTGCTTCATAACGGCTAACTGTACTTCTCTCTAACAGGTCACCGGACGCTAACTCCCAGCGTCCGGTGCACCGTCCGGTGCTCGGGTGAACTTTACAAGCTCCCTGCGCATGGGACCGGACGCTACCCGGCGCGTCCGGGGCTAGCGTCCGGTGCTCAGGGAAGGCTTGCAACCTCCCTGGGTAAAAGACCGGACGCTACCCGGTGCGTCCGGTGCTAGCGTCCGGTGCCTAACCCTAAGCACCACACTGTTCTAACGGCTAGGGACCTCACCGGACGCACTCACAGAGCATCCGGTGCCCCTTCGGGCACCCAAACTTCATCGAAACGCGATCGCTCCAAAACGAAGTTGGTTCCTCTCGATCTAAGGACTATCTCTGAGCTGCCTAGTGCTAGGTTTACCAAGTGTGCACCACACCTAAACCTAAAGCCTTGCCTAAGTCAAGCTACTAGATCAAAGCCCCTCTTAATAGTACGGTCAAAGGAAAACAAAGTCCTAAACTACTCTAAGTGCCCTTCTTCACCATATGGCACTTAGACCTAGTCTAGTCTTGACGATGTCCATCCATCCTTTTAAAACCGAAACGATTTTCACTATTAAGTTGGCATGTACGTCCCTGTCCATCGAGTACCGATTTACCATGACCTTACCTATGACTTTGCCTCTGCAAAACACACGTTAGTCATAGTAATCAATAATGTCATTAATCACCGAAATCACTAGGGGCCTAGATGCTCTTTCAATCTGCCCCTTTTTGGTGATTGATGACAACCTCGAGTATGAAAAGAGTTGAGGTTTTTAAAGTGACTTGGTTTCAATAAGCATGTTGCAATAAGAACAACGGGATTAGTCATGCTTATATCAACCAAGTCCAATATCATGCATCCAAATATGTGAGAGGTATACGACAGGATATAAACATAAGGCTCATAAGTACATTGGAGTACAACACGGAAGCAAAGGTAATATGAGCCAAAACACATGATATTAAGATATCACATTAAGCACAAGTCATGTCTCACAACCAAAGTATCTCACACAAGTGCAATGCATTAAAGTAAACGTGATGCATGATATAGTAGCACACATAACAAGTATCTCAAAAGAATAAACTCCTAAACACTCTCTCTAGCTCCCCCTAACTCCTAACTCTCATACGCACTCTCTCCCCCTTTGGCATCAAGCGCCAAAAACCTAAGAAGCCGGTGGAGGAGGCGGAGCAGTGGAGTCCCTCGGCACGGCCACGAAGCGGGCTGCATCATCTGAACTGTCGGCCGTCGAGGCAGAGGAGGTGGAGTGACCCTCTGAAGCTGCAGGAGCTGGTGAAGCGGTCCGGGTCTGCTCTGGAGCTGTCACAGGCTGTGCTGGCTGCTCGAGTCCAGCTGACGAAGCAGGCACGGGCTCAGTCGCGGTAGCTGTCATCTCTGGCACGGTAGAAGAGTCACTCTGTAGTCTGTCCCCGCTAGTGCGTAGTGGATATAACTGTGATCTGGAGAAACCCACACTGACGTGTAGAACTCTCTGACCCACTGCTCACAGTAAGTGTCGGGGAGTGCTAGTAACTCTGGAAGTCCGGGGAGGTAGGTGAAATACTGACGAATGTCAGCTCCAACCACGTTCCCCAGTATCTCTAGGTCTATCACTCTGTGCTCCCTGAACTGTGCCTGAGAGCGAACCAGTGCCTCGTAGATGTCCTCCTGGACTACTGTGTAGAACCTGGCACCGGCTCTGGGATCCCTGGCAGCTGGAAACCAGGTGGGAAACGGAACGAACCTCAGCTGCTGGATCTCTCTGGCTGACACAAGAGAGAGATCCCTGTGGATCCTGACTGGCCTCGGTCGAGAAGCTGGAGTGCCTCTAGCTGGTGTAGCACGAGCAGTGGAGGTGGACTGACCCTGCGTACCAGTCCGAGGAGTGGCCTGGGTACGAGCGTGAGTCGACCTCCGGAGGGGCTGCTCCTGCTCCTGCTCCTGTGCTGGACCCTCTGCCTGGGTCTCTGTCTCAGTGTCTGGATCCTCCTGAGCCGAATCCCTAACCACGAGCCTAATCCTCTGTCCTCCAATCGTCACGGTGCCTGGAGGGGATCCATGAAGGGCCTCTGCCTGAAGAACTGCACGCCTCTGCTGTGGCGTGAGGTCATCCCCGATCCTCAGAGCACCAGAGCGACCACCTCTCTCTGCTGCCTCTGCTGCTGCTGCCACTGCCTCTGCGACCTCTGCATCTCTGTCGCTGGCCTTGCGCTTCTTGGTGGCCAGCTTCTTTCCCTTGCCTTTCTCTGCCGCTGACAGGCGACGGGGAGGATCACCTCCACCATCACCCCCTGGGGAACCTCCTGAGCCAGCTGTTGGACCACTGACGTTCTTGGTACGAGCCATTGCAAATCAAGCGTCCGACAAACAACCGACTGACAACGGAAAACAACTTTCTGCAGAGAATAGACAAGATAGGGTATATACATAAGCAATCATATCGACTAGAGATGAGACAATCCTATAGATCGCAAGAATAGATAAGATACGGGCGCGAACGACTTACGATCCGAGGACGAGACGCGTTCCCAAGGAGATATCGCGATCGAAGACTGCCGGAGACCACGAATCCTCTCCTCAAGGTGCTACAAGGATTGGATGTACAAGATCGAGATCAAAACACCTTTCTTATCCATTGACTCAAAAACTCGAGCACCTTGGGGGCACAGAATAAAGGACTTACCCCAAACCCTAACCACTTCGCAAGGAGGAAAACTCTATGCGAGGAGAAGGAAGGGGTGAGATCCCTGTGCAGATCTGGCGCAGGGGAGCAGTCTGGGTCGCCGGAGAACGGAGGGATCGGCGGCGGCGGCGAGGTGGTGACGGGTCTAGGGCACGGGCTCGGGCGGAGGACGGAGAAAAGAAACTGCCCGAGAAAAGCCCCAGGGCGCGGGCTTTATGCGCCCGCCGCGGGGTCACCGGACGCTCTTAATGTGGCACCGGACGCGTCCGGTGACCACCGGACTCATGCGCAGAGAGGTCTGCAATTCGGCATTGCACCGGACGATGGGCACCGGACGCTGGCTTTAGCGTCCGGTGCTTCAGGTCACGCCAGGTGAGCACCGGACGCACCACACCGGACGCTGCAGGGACACTGTTCCTGCGTCCGGTGAGTGCAGTCTGGCACACTCACCGCACCGGACGCACAGAGGCAGCGTCCGGTGCATCGTCCGGTGCTCCTCTGAGCACTTTTTCAACTAAGCACCACGACCGATTTTGACCCAACCAAGTTCATCTTCAATAACACACAGATAAACACCAAACGGAACTGGTATGAGTGACTTCTCTCAAACCCTCAAATTTTCACAAATGTTTAGCCATAGGCTTAGTAATTTTTATGAAAATAGTTCGAGAAATTACCAAGGAGCATCATATGGCCATAAAGCTAGAGGTTAGAATCACAATGAGCTTTGAATGCTCCCCCTATCCATGGACGAACACAGCGGATGCTCAACGAATAACCGAAAAGAAACGATCAACTAACAAGCATGCATATGATATGAGTTGTAATGCAATACTTGAAAGTAAACTAATGCTTGTCAAGTTTGATCCAAGGTTAAGCTTTTTCACACACACAAAGGGGTTATCTTAACCATGTTAGACAAGCCCTACATGCAAGTTGGATTTTAGATTTAGTATGCATGATATGCAAAGCAAAAGTTATTTACAAGTTTCAACACACAACTTTTATCTTTTAGTGAAGTTGGATAAGTCAAGCACATTAAGTTCATTTCTCAACATACAAAACCTAGCTTCATCTAGGGGTTTTGTGAAGATATCCGCCAATTGATTTTTTGTCCCCACATTCTCTAGAGATATATCACCTTTAGCAACGTGATCCCTAAGGAAGTGGTGGCGGATGTCAATATGTTTTGTGCGGGTGTGTTGAACCGGGTTGTTTGCAAGTTTTACGGCACTTTCGTTGTCACACAACAAAGGTACTTTGTCTAGTACTACCTCATAGTCTAGCAAAGTTTGTTTCATTAGAGTATTTGTGCACAACAAGCACCGGCGGCAATGTATTCCGCCTCGGCCGTTGACAAGGCAACACTATTTTGTTTCTTTGACATCCAAGAGACAAGTGATCTACCTAGGAAGTGGCACCCTCCGGATGTGCTTTTTCTATCAATCCGGCATCCAGCATAATCCGAATTGGAATAGCCTACAAGTTGGAATCTTGCACCTTTGGGATACCACAAGCCTAGGCAAGGTGTGTATTTTAGATACCTAAGAATTCTCTTGACAACAATCAAGTGAGATTCCATAGGCATTGCTTGATATCTTGCACACATACACACACTAAACATTATATCGGGCCTAGATGCGGTGAGGTAGAGTAGACTTCCTATCATGGAGCGATAGAGAGTCTTGTCAATAGGGTTACCTCCCTCATCCAAGTCGAGATGCCCATTTTATGCCATGGGAGTCTTGATTGGCTTGCAATCCATCATCTTGAACCTCTTGAGAAGATCTTGAGTGTACTTCTCTTGAGAGATAAAGACCCCTTCCTTCATTTGCTTGACTTGAAATCCTAGGAAGAAGGATAGCTAGCCAATCATGGACATCTCAAACTCCTTGGACATCAAATCACCAAATTCCTTGCAAAAATCTTCATTAGTAGAGCCAAAAATAATATCATCAACATAAACTTGGCAAATGAAGATTTCCCCATTCATTTTCTTGGTGAAGAGTGTTGTGTCAACTTTCCCAATCTTGAAGCCCTTCTCAATGAGGAAGTCCCTAAGCCTCTCATACCAAGCTCTAGGAGCTTGCTTGAGACCATAGAGTGCCTTGGACAACCGGTAGACATGCTTGGGGTACCTAGGGTCTTCAAAACTGGGGGGTTGCTCAACATAGACAAGCTCATTAATATAACCATTTAAAAAGGCACTTTTCACATCCATTTGAAATAACTTGATATCATGACTAGATGCATATGCAAGTAGGATACGGATTGCTTCAAGTCTCGCCACCGGTGCAAAGGTTTCACCGAAGTCAAGACCTTCCACTTGTGAAAAGCCTTTTGCCACAAGTCTTGCCTTGTTGCGCACCACTTTGCCTTGATCATCCTTCTTGTTCCGGAAGACCCATTTTGTTCCAATCACTCTTGCATCTTTGGGTCGCTCTTCAAGTGTCCACACTTGATTGCGAGAGAAGTTGTTCAACTCCTCTTGCATGGCCAAGATCCAATCCGCATCACGAAGAGCTTCCTCTATAGTCTTTGGTTCATCTTCAAGAGACACAAAAGCGTGATGTTCAATAAATAAAGCATGTCTAGAACGAGTAGTTACACCACGTGATGGACTCCCGATGATGAGATCTTGAGAGTGATCTTGGAGGAGATGTGATGTTCTTCTTGGCGCCACTTGAGGGGTTGGTTGGGGAGCATCAACATCTTGTGCTTGTGCCACGGCTTGCTCATGAGTGACTTGGGTGTCTTCATGAGCATCTCTCACATCCTTGTCTTCATCTTGTGGTACATGTGAGGTGGATGGTGGCTCAATGACTTGCACATCATCATCATCTTCTTTTGGCTTGATGTCCCCCACCGGCATGTTCTTCATGGCATCCCTCAATGGTTCACCACCTACATCATCAAGATTATCATTTGCTCCTTGGGAGCCATTAGTTTCATCAAATTCAATATCAAATGTTTCTTCAACCATGCTTGTGGCATGGTTAAAGACTCTATATGCCTTGGACTTTGATGAATAGCCAACCAAGTAGCCAATGTCACATCTTCTTTGGAACTTTCCCAAGTGTTGGCGCTTCTTGTAGATGTAGCATTTGCACCCAAACACTCTAAAGAATGAGACATCGGGCTTCTTCCCATTGAGCAACTCATATGGTGTCTTCTCTAGGAATTTGTGAGGAAAGAGCCGGTTTGAGGCATAGCATGCCGTGTTGATTGACTCGGCCCACATCTTCTCCGAAGTGTTGTATTCATCTAGCATTGTTCTTGCCAAGGTGATCAACGTCCGGTTCTTTCTTTCTACAACCCCATTTTGTTGTGGTGTGTATGTTGAGGAGAACTCATGCTTGATTCCCACTTCATGACAATACTCTTCAATGTTGGTGTTGTCAAACTCTTTGCCATTGTCACTTCTAATTTTCTTGATCTTCACATCAAATTGATTTTGGGCATTCTTTGCAAACTTCTTGAATATTAATGCAACTTCGGCCTTGTCTTGCAAGAAGAATGTCCAAGTGTACCGGGAGAAATCATCAACTATGACCAAGCAATATTTGTTGCCTCCAAGACTAGCATATGTGGTTGGTCCAAATAGATCCATGTGAAGTAGCTCAAGCACTCTTGAAGTAGAGAGATAGGCTTTGGTTGGATGTGTGTTTGCAACTTGTTTGCCCGCTTGACATGCACTACAAAGCTTGTCCTTTTCAAATGTCACATCCTTCAAGCCTCTAATCAATTCTTTCTTCATCAACTTCTTAAGTGTACCCATTCCAACATGTGCTAACCTTCTATGCCACAACCACCCAAGTGAAGTCTTGGTGAATAAGCAAGTCTTGACATCAACTTCATCGGATGAGAAATCAACTACATATAAGTTGTTGTGCTGGAAGCCTTTGAATATCACTTCATTGTCATCTTCCTTGGTCACAATTACTTCCTTCTTCTTGAATAGGCATTCAAATCCAAGATCACAAAGTTGTCCAACCGAGAGCAAGTTGAAACTCAATGATTGCACATAGAGCACATTGGTGATGGAGTTGTCATTTGATATAGCAACCTTTCCTAATCCCTTGACCTTGCCTTTTGAATTGTCACCAAATGTGATCTTCTCTTGGTTGTCAACATCTTCATCAAGAGAGGTGAACATCCGGGGATCTCCGGTCATATGTTGAGTGCAACCACTATCAATTACCCAATGTGATCCACCGGTCTTGTAGTTCACCTACACACAAGAGATCAAGCTTGAGATTTAGGGACCCACATTTGCTTAGGGCCCTTGACCTTCTCTACTAGTTGCTTTGTCACCCAAATCTTCTTTGGCCTTTGCTTGTTGGGCGGGCCCATGAAGCTAACCTTGACCTTGCCACTCTTGTCTTTCCTTACAATGTAGTGAGCATTGAAGGCAAATGGTCTTGCATGCTTGGGCAAGGGTGGTGGTAGTGGTGCCTTACACTCATGAGCAAAGTGTCCTTCTAGACCACACTCAAAGCATGTCTTGGGCTTTGGCTTGCTTGGTTGATCATGAGTGGCTAGTGACTTGATGAGCTTTGTTTGATGAGCCTTGTAGCCAATCCCACTCTTGTCCATCTTCATGACGGTGTTCATGAAAAGCTCACTTTGAAGGTCCTTACCCTTTGTGAACTTGGCTAACCCCATGGTTAGGTGTTCCTTCTCTTTCTTGAGCTTGTTGTTCTCTTGAGTTAGCTTCTTGATGATTGGGTCATTGTTGCTAGCTAACTCATCCAAGATGAATGTCTCATCTTCTTTTTGCTTGTCATACATCAAACCAAGCTTGAGATATTGATTTTCTTCCTTGAGTAACTTGTTCTCATATGCAAGTTTCTTGTCTTGATCAAGTGTCTCAATCACAATGGTCTTGTGCTTGGCTTGGTCTTGCAACTCTTTCTTGAGCATGACTATTTCATCCTTGAGCTTGATAATGTCCTCATAACTCTCGGCCACCACCACTTTCTTGCCCTTGCAATCAACACATTTGCTTGTGCTCTCCACAAGTAAGTCATCACAAGATGTGGCTACATCAAGCTTAGCAACATTGTTAGTAGCAACATGTGTTTCAATTGCAAGTTCATAAGCAATCTCAAGGTTGTCATAGTTTGCTTTTAGAGTTGTTAGCTCTTCTTTCATTGCTCTATATCTAGTGATAAGCTCATCATGAACACTCTCAAGTTTATCATATTTTTCTTTGAGCTCTTTTAGAGAGAGTTTGAGCGCCTTGAGCTTAGTGGTCATGATCTCATTTTGGAAGCTCATCACTAGACTTAAGCTTTGCTAGAAGTGTTTCATTTTCAAGTTCAAGCTTTTTGTTCTCACTTCTAGTCTTTCTTATGACTTTTGTGTACTTGTTTAGCAATTTTACAAGTTCATCATAAGAGGGTGATTCATATTCACTATCACTTTCACTACTCTCATCCTCACTTTGTACCTTCCGGTCACCCTTAGCCATGAGGCATAGGTGTGTAGAGGATGTAGATGGTGGTGAAGATGATGGTGATGGAGCATCGATGGCAATTGCGGCAACCTTCTCATCATCACTCTCATTGCCGGAGGAGTCACCACTTGAGCTCTCAATGTCGGTGAGCCAATCACCAACAATGTAAGCCTTGCCATTCTTCTTCTTGTAGTGCTCCTTCTTCTTGCCACCTTTCTTCTTGTATTGCTTCTTCTCATTCTTGTCATCATCACTTGAGTCATCTTGTTCTTTGTTCTTCTTCTTGTATTTGTCCTTCTTGGGCTTTGGACATTGGTGAGCAAGATGATCAAGTTCACCACAATTGTAGCAATCCATCTCGGAGATGGGCTTTCTCTTGCTACTTGTGAAGAACTTCTTCTTCTTGGAGTCAAAGTTGACTCCATTCTTGTTGAGCTTCTTCAACATCTTGGTGGTTCTTCTCACCATGAGGGCAATAGATGCATCATCATCACTTGAAGTTGATGACTCAACTTCAATCTTCTTAGCCTTGCCCTTGTGAGAAGCCTTGAGAGCCAAGTCCTTCTCTTTCTTGGCCGATGAGGAGCCATCTTGGGGGTTCATGTGCATGTACATCTCATGAGCATTGATCTTTCCCAATATGGCGGTTGGTGTAGCGGTGGAGAGATCGCCTTAATGAAGCACCGTCACTATGTGCCCATATTTCTCAATGGGAAGCACACATAGTATCTTCCTTGCTACATCCGCGGCACTCATTTGAGTAAGGCCAAGTCCATTAAGCTCCTCTACAATGACATTCAAGCGAGAATACATTTCATTAGCATTTTCTTTTGGAAGCATCTCAAATGTATTAAGCTTGTTCATCACTAGGTGACAGCGTTCCTCGCGTTCACTCTTTGATCCCTCATGAAGCGCACAAAGTTCCTTCCAAAGTTCATTGGCGGTTTTGTGGCTCCGAACGCGGTTGAACACCTCTTTGCAAAGGCCTCTAAAGATGTGGTTTTTGGCCTTCGCATTCCATTTCTCGTTTTCTTGCTCTTGTGGAGTAAGAGCGGTGGCTCTTTCCGGAGGGGCAAACCCTTCGGTCGCGGCTTTTAGGCACTTTACATCGCATGCCTCAAGGTATGACTCCATCCGTATTTTCCAATACGGGAAGTCATCCCCATCGAACATGGGTGGCGGTCCATCCCCGTTAGACATCTTTCTCTAGGCGGTGAAGCCTAAATAATGAGCACTAGGCTCCGATACCAATTGAAAGGATCAAGATGCCCAAGAGGGGGGTGAATTGGGCTTCTCTAAAAATTTAAGCAACCTATAAACTCTAATTCAACCCCTTGTGCCTAGTGTGACTTAGAGAGCTATCGGATAAAGAGTTTTGCAACCTAGTTCCAATCCTATTCTAGCAAGGCAATTCTAAGAATGTAAGAACATAAAGTAGATGCTAGAAAGTAAAGAGTAGTGGAAGAAAGAGCTCGGCGATGTTTTGCCGAGGTATCGGAGAGTCGCCACTCTCCACTAGTCCTCGTTGGAGCACCCGCGCAAGGGTCTTGCTCCCCCTTGGTCTGCGCAAGGACCAAGTGCTCTCTACGGGCTGATTCTTCGACACTCCGTCGCGGTGAATCGCCCAAAACCGCTCACAAGCTTGACACGAGCCACCCACAAGAACTCCGGGTGATCTTCGTGCCTCCAATCACCACCTAACCGTCTAGGTGATGGCTGTTGATATTTGGGAACGCAATAAGGAATTGATCCGCAAGCGCACGGATATCGGTGAGCACTTCACCCGGGAGGTTATCCAGAGTATCGTATTTATTTTTTTACCACTAGGAGAAAGAGTGCATCTGACTAACCGGTCTATTACTACTAACCTTTAGGCACAAAGAATGTCTTTCGATGTGAGTGATAAATAGAGAAGACTGCAACCGTAGTCTCCTTCTAACCTTGGTAAGGATGATCTACTGTTCTAATGGGGAGGCTAACGGAATCTAGACACCACAAAGGATGTTCAACCCGCACCTATAAACCCTATCCTTCCTGCTAACGAGATGTGATCTACAAAGGTAGCTCGGAATTGTCACGTTCCTCACTACTACCACGGTCCAGCTAGTCAGGGAATATCTATGAGTACCCCAGCCTAAACACCACGTTTACGCCAGTAATGATTACTCTAAACTCTACGCAAAGAGATTAAAGTAAACTCATAAACCATAAGAACAATAAAACAAAAACTTACTAGAATTTAGAAGTCGAATTACTGAAGAATCCTAGGAGCAAGCTTCGGGTTAGGAGAACTTGATCCCGCAGGTACAAGCTTGGAGTAGACACCGACAGGCCGGGCTTCCTCCACTCTACACCTCCACTCTATCTCTCTCAATCTAGTAGAAACTAGAAGATCTATTTCTACCTTACATTGGTTGCTAAGCCTAAAAAGAAATATTAATTAGAGAAGAGGTTTTCCTTTGAGGGCACCCCTCAGTCTCTATGATAATTTCTTCATGTCTTCTCCAGGGGCCAGGGGGGCCTTGCTTATATAGTCCTCCCCTTCTATGCGTTTTTGGGTCGATAGGCGAGGTGGTACTATGTTTTTCTTGATCCAATAGGTCGGTGGAATATCCCGAACGAAGAGAGTCCCGAAAGCAATCCAGAGGGGGGCGGGCGCCCAGGCCTCCAGGGCGGGCGCCCTGGGCCTGGCCCCGTTTCGCCTCCGCTTCGGTCTCGTGGCTTCTGGAGTCTTCTAGATGATGTAAAATCGCGCGGTGCGTTGATATCTCTATGTAATCCCGACATGTGGGCCTTTCTTCCTTATTTCCTGATAACCCCCTGCAGAAATAGATAAACAACAAAACTCGTGGAATTCTGTCAGATCAAACCCTAATTCTAGGTGTTGGTTGCATATTGGTCCTTTCTCTTGTTTATTTGATAACTAAAATTGATACTTAAGAACCGTCAAAAAATACCCCCATACTTAGGCTTTTACTCGTCCTCGAGAAAAGGATGGTTAAGAAAAATATCTGGGGTAAACATTTAAAACATTCTCTTTATAATTGCAGGGTGTTACAAAATCCACTGTGTACCATAGTCAAGGATGTTTATGGTCAAGAGTAAAGATCCTTTCTTCTCAATCTTATCACTTGGAGTTTTTGTATATTTTTGAAAGAAAGTTAGCATACCTTTTTATCCTCATAGGTTCTCTCAGATCACTCATTATCTTTTATATATATCTTACTGAGGCTGTTTTATTTTAAAAAAAATTCTCAAGCATACTTACTTTGCATTTATTGCCTGATCAAAACGGGATCCGAGGAGGGGAATGTCATACTCTTAGATCAAAGACTTTGGAAATTAAAATCTTTGTCAACTCTTGCTGGCATATTGCTTATTAGAGGGACCATGGGCTATCATCATTTTTTTTAAGTGGATACCGAGGTACCCCTAATTCTACTGCCGGACACTTGTCTATTTTTTTCTGCGAGGTTGTCGAGCACTTGCTCCTTTTTATTTCCTCGAAATATTTCTATTTTTGCATAGCCCATGCCTCTAATGCAATAATACTTCGGAAGAGTGAATCTTTCTAAAATAATGTCTTGATCTTGGGAGCATGATAAATCTCTCAACAAGGGTCTAACTCATTTTGAACAAACTCAATACAGAGCAGATAGCTTTTATAATCATAATTAATATTTTCAGTTTTATCAGGCATATAAAACACTGAGGATGGTAGCTAGAAATTTGAATATTTTGAAATAAATTCTCCAAGCAACAATGATATCAAGAATAAGAAATCATACTCTACCATCACATATTCCATATTGACTTAAGTAACACAGGGTTTTAAAATGATTTTTATAATAATTGCAAGTTTTCAGGAAATATCATAGATTGAGATTAATCATGATTAGAAATATTTTAATCTTTTTATCTTATCATGTCGGAAACAGTAATCTGCATAATCAAAGATATGTCTAAGTAAAGTGTGCAGAGTGTGTACCTGAATCGTGGAATGGTGTAGTCGGAGTGTGTTTAGCATGTTGAGGGATCTCCCCCATACTTGTTTTCTTCTTTCTTGCACAAAAATAAAGTAGAGACACACAAGACATAATAATAATAATAATAATAATAATAATACTCTTTATTGATCTTGAGGCATTTATTACAAAAGACTGATAGCAAACTGATGATAATAGCAAACTGATGATAATTGCAAACCTAAACCGAATTTAAAAATAGATAACTAAGATGCATTGCCTCAAGGTCTAATCTAGATAACTTAGCGGCGCTCTAATTCCTTGATCTTTTTGTTGGCACTGGCAAGATCCTGCCTAAGGCCTAGTATAATGGTGTTGTGGTTAGAGAGCTGCCTAGTGAGGGAGTTGATCGAGGACTGGAGATCTATGATAACTCTGTCTAGCCTGCGAACTTCCTCATCAATATCCATTATAGTCTTGCGACGCTTGGGAGGTGTCTCAAAAGCATTGAGAGAGTGCTTCGAGGCTGCCTTTGGAGGGATGAAACGGACTTTGGCTGCTCTAATCCCTTCGAAGTAAGGCCTTTCCTCCTCCGTAGTGTAGCGTACGCCGCTGATCTCGCCGCTCCGGTTGGTCTTGACTCCAACGACCCTCTCATTGGGTCTAGGTGGAAGGATCCTTGTGCCGGTTGGCACCTTGATAGTGGTCTTCGTCTTGGATGATGATCCTTTGAGGAGTAGGGGTTGTGGTGGTGCGGTGAGAACTGGTTGAGCATGGTAAGATTGGGCGGAGCTGCGTTGGCGTAATGGCATGGCTTCTAGCTGACGCTCTGTGTTGGCCGGGACGAGAGCACGGGCATCGGGGTCTTCCACAGGCTCCATGTTGAGGTTGAAGGTGACGACTTCCCAATCATCGTGGTACTTCTCGGCCATTGGAGCAACGAGGAACTAATAAACTTTTAATTGAAGGAGAGCTAATCAAGCTCTAATTGAAGGAGAGAAAGCTTGGTGGCTTGGTGTTTGAAAACTGAGGTCAGGGGTCTGTTTATATAGGGGTCAAAAGGGTGCCTCTATGGGTTGTTCAGGTTTCTCCCGTCGATGTGTGTGCGAAACTTTCTATCCGAGGGATTATTCGAATTACCATAATTGCATTTTCCATAACAGAGAAAGTCGGGACCGAGGGGGAACAGGAGCTGGGCGCCCGCCCACTTGATCTGGGCGCCCGCCCTCTCTCTGGCCCCTCTGTGGGCCCACTTTTCCGAGCGCGTTTCTAGATGCGGAATTATTTAGAAAAATATATATATGACCCAAAACCATCAGACCAAAAATGTCGGGCTCTAATTCTCCATGGGAAGGTAAAAATGGACTACGTCTATTTCTTCAAATTCCTTATTGGGCTCTAAAAATAATTTAAGACGTTGACCATTTACCTTGAATAACGTACCTTCGTCATTTTGAAGTGTGATAGCTCCGTGGGATGATGAATTGATTACCTTGAATGGTCCTTCCCATTTGCTCCGGAGTTTTCCATGCCCGAAAAGCTTCACCCTGGAATTAAAAAGTAATACCTTATCTCCGGGTGTGAACTCCTTCTTCTTGATTCTTTTGTCATGCCACCTTTTGACTCTTTCTTTGTAGATCTTTGAATTGTGATATGCCTTCTCTCGCCATTCTTCCAATTCTGATAGTTGCATTCTTCTATAATCTCCAGCAACATCTAGGTCCATATCCATCTCTTTATGGCCCAGTGTGCTTTGAATTCTAGTTCAACAGGTAGATGGCAAGTCTTCCCGTACACCAATTGGTATGGAGACATTCCAATTGGGGTCTTGTATGCTGTCCGGTATGCCCAGAGTGCATCAGGTAACTTGTCTTTCCACGCCGTTCTCATTTCATTTACTGTGTTCTGAAGAATATTCTTGATTTGTTTGTTGGAAGTCTCTGCTTGGCCACTTGTCTGAGGATGATAAGGGGTAGCGACGTTGTGACGGATTCCATGTCTTGATAGATATTGCTTGAAGCGTTTGTCGATGAAGTGTGCTCCTCCATCATTTATCACTACTCTGGGGACTCCAAATCTTGGAAATATAATTTCTTCAAACATCCTCTTTGAACTGACGTTGTCGGCATACTTGCAAGGTAATGCCTCTACCCACTTGGAGACATAGTCAACTGCCACCAAGATGTACTCACACTTCTTTGATGGAGGAAATGGACCCATGTAGTCTATTCCCCAGACATCAAAGAGCTCAATCTGAAGGTTGTTGGTGAGTGGCATTGCATCCCTTGTATTTATGTTTCCGTGCCTTTGACATGGCCCACATCTTCTGATATATTGCCTTGTGTCTTCATACATTGTAGGCCAATAGAATCCACACTGCCAGATCTTTGAATGTGTATGGAATGCTCCATAGTGACCTCCATACGGTGATGAATGACATATGTCGATGATCTTCCATCCTTCCTCAGTGGTCACACATCTCCTGAGTAAGCCATCAGAGCATACTCGGAAGAGGTATGGCTCATCCCATATATGTGAACGACTTTCTTGAATAAGCTTCTTCTTGTTTGCTCCTGGTGGTACATACCCTGAAACCATAAAATTAACAATATCTGCATACCAGGGGTCAGACCTGTTAATCCCGTAGAGCATGTCGTCCCGAAGTGAATCATTGATGGGGGTTTCCTGTGGACTCTTAAAATACATTCTAGACAAGTCATCAGCAACAGAATTTTCTACTCCCTTTTTATCTTTTATTTCTAAGTCAAATTCTTGGAGTAATAAGATCCATCTAATCAGGCGAGGTTTAGCATCTTTTTTAGTGAGCAAATATTTTAGTGCAGCATGATAAGTGTAAACAATTATTTTAGCTCCAACTAAATAAGATCTAAATTTATCAATGGCAAAGACAACAGCCAGAAGCTCTTTTTCAGTGGTTGCATAATTAAGTTGAGCTCCTGTCAAAGTTTTACTAGCATAAGCAATTGCATGATGCTTCTTATCTTTAGTTTGTCCCAATACTGCCCCCACAGCATAATCACTAGCATCACACATAATTTCAAAAGGCAACGACCAATCAGGGGGTTGAATGATTGGTGCAGAGATGAGTGCTTTCTTTAATAAATTGAAAGATGTTAGACATGCATCATCAAATTCGAAAGGAGCATCCTTGGCTAGCAAAAGAGTAAGTGGTCTAGCAATAAATGAAAAATCTTTTATGAATCTACGATAAAAACCAGCATGGCCAAGAAAGCTTCGAATTCCTTTTATATTCACAGGTGGAGGTAGTTGTTCAATTACTTCAATTTTAGCTTTGTCTACCTCAATACCCCTTTCAGACACTAAGTGTCCTAGCACTATTCCTTCCCTAACCATCAAATGACATTTTTCCCAATTAAGGATTAAGTGCTTTTCTTCACATCTTTGCAAAACCTTGTCTAAGTTTTCAAGACAACTATCAAAAGTTTTTCCATAAACAGAGAAATCATCCATGAAAACTTCCATAATCTCTTCAATCATATCAGAAAATATAGACATCATGCATCTTTGAAAAGAAGCTGGTGCATTACATAACCCAAAAGACATTCTACGGTAAGCATAAGTTCCATACGGGCATGTAAAAGTGGTTTTGCTTTGATCATCGGGATGGATCGGGATTTGATGATACCCTGAATATCCATCTAAGAAACAGAAGAACGAATGGTTTGCTAACCGCTCTAGCATCTCATCTATAAAAGGTAAAGGAAAGTGATCCTTTCTCGTGGCTTTGTTTAGTTTTCTATAGTCTATGCACATCCGCCATCCTGTGACGGTGCGTTGCGGAATTAGCTCGTTCTTTTTATTTATAATAACAGTCATGCCTCCTTTTTTAGGCACAACTTGTACTGGGCTCACCCACTCACTGTGCGGCACAGGATATATAATCCCTGCATGCAGCAACTTTATAACTTCCTTTTTAACTACCTCTCTCATAGTGTTGTTAAGTCTACGTTGGGGTTCTCGAGAGGGTGTAACAGAAGGATCTGTTGGAATACGATGGGTACAAATCATAGGACTGATTCCTGTAAGATCTTGGAGTGAGTAGCCGAACACTGAGTGATGTTTCTCAAGAATGGTCATTAATCGCAGAGTTTGATCCTGAGTGAGTTTATCGCTAATGATCACAGGGAACTCTGGATTATTGTTTAGGAAAGCATAGGTAAGACCGGGTGGTAAAGTTTTAAGTTCTATGGGGGGTCTAGGTGTTTCTGCAAACTCATCTAAGGGTTCAGGCTCAGAAGGTTCATCTTCTTCTTCTGTGAAGAAAGGAGTTTCGTCTTCTAAGTCTGGTTCATCTAAAAGCTCTAGGGATGCAGCCTTTACTTCCTCCATAGGATCAGGTAAAAGATATGACTCGGCCTTATTGTTTAAGGAGTGTGAAATTATTATTGGGAATTTAAAAGTTTTTCCAAAAGAAATGTGTAGCTTTCCAGTATGACCTTCATAAAGGAGTCTTCTAAAAGGTTGTCCTATTAACAGGTCGAAGTCCCATGTATCAAAGATATAGAAGCTCAAATGAACCATGGAGCCTTCTACCGTAAGAGGTAGGACATTAATAATTCCAAGACTGGGGACCAATCGTCCCGAAGATTCCTTTATGACCTTTGTTGTGGGGGTTAAGACAAGATTTTTAAATAGTTTAAGTGCAAAGGATTCAGACATGATGTTGATCCCCACAACAGGATTATAAAGAGCATTAAATCGATCAGAATTATAAGCACAACGTATAGTTATAGAGGGTGTGTCCAAACGGATCACATCAGAGGAAAGCTCTGATTCCTCCAACCATTCGCTACTCATTACTGAGATAAGCTCTCTCAATTGATATTCACTTGGTAAATAAATGCTAAACTGGCCGTTTTGGGGTTTGTCACTAGAATGGTAGTTTGAAATATTTCCAAAATCGGCAAAAAGATCGGATTCTATATCCAGCATGAAGTCCGGTGGTGGAATTTCTTCCTCTTGTGGCTCAGAACTTGGGATAGCTAAAGTAGATGAAGAATTTGGTAGAGTGTCTACTTCGGCTTCGTAGGTTTCATCATGAAGGGTATTATCCATCTCAGCTTCTAGGATTCTATCTAGGATCACTCTAGCTTCATCAGCAGGGATGCGAAAGAAAGAACCTCTAGACATTGTGTGTAGCATTTGTTTGTGATTTTTCTGAAGACCTCGAAAAAAGTGAAATAAAAGAACAGGGTCTTCAAGATTAAGGTTTGGACCAGATTCTAAAAGATTAGAAAAACGTTTCCAGAATTTTCCCAAAGTTTCATTATCTTTTTGTTTAAAAGATAGGACTTCGAGTCTAAGGTCAGCTATACGGTCAAGGGAATAGAAATCTAGACAAAAGTTGGCTCGTAAAACTCCCCATTCACCTTGTTGTTGACTTACCTTCTGACTGTACCATTGTCTAGCCTCTCCCCTTAAAGAAAAAGGAAAAAGCTTCCAACGTAAAGTCTTATCAGAAATGCCTTAAATGCGAAGACAATCACATGTTTGCTCAAAATCTCTAATATGAAGGTAAGGGTTTTCGTCTTCCTTTCCCGAAAAAGATAGGTTTTGAATCATGGCAATCAACCTAGAACTTAACTTATACTGGGATGTTTGGATAGGCTGTGATGATTCCCATGGTAAAAGGTCAGTTGCTAAAGGGATTGCAGACTCATGGATCGATTTAGAATTTTGGTTTTTCATAAGGTAAGAGTAAAGAAAATAAATTAAGAATATAAAAGATAAGAAAAGATAAAAGTATAGATACAAGCTAGTAGCAAGACTCAGGTTATCTCAGCAACCGTCTTTCTCCCCGGCAACGGCGCCAGAAATGCTTGTTGATATTTGGGAACGCAATAAGGAATTGATCCGCAAGCGCACGGATATCGGTGAGCACTTCACCCGGGAGGTTATCCAGAGTATCGTATTTATTTTTTTACCACTAGGAGAAAGAGTGCATCTGACTAACCGGTCTATTACTACTAACCTTTAGGCACAAAGAATGTCTTTCGATGTGAGTGATAAATAGAGAAGACTGCAACCGTAATCTCCTTCTAACCTTGGTAAGGATGATCTACTGTTCTAATGGGGAGGCTAACGGAATCTAGACACCACAAAGGATGTTCAACCCGCACCTATAAACCCTATCCTTCCTACTAACGAGATGTTATCTACAAAGGTAGCTCGGAATTGTCACGTTCCTCACTACTACCATGGTCCAGCTAGTCAGGGAATATCTATGAGTACCCCAGCCTAAACACCACGTTTACGCCAGTAATGATTACTCTAAACTCTACGCGAAGAGATTAAAAGTAAACTCATAAACCATAAGAACAATAAAACAAGAACCCACTAGAATTTAGAAGTCGAATTACTGAAGAATCCTAGGAGCAAGCTTCGGGTTAGGAGAACTTGATCCCGCAGGTACAAGCTTGGAGTAGACACCGACAGGCCGGGCTTCCTCCACTCTATCTCTCTCAATCTAGTAGAAACTAGAAGATCTATTTCTACCTTACATTGGTTGCTAAGCCTAAAAAGAAATATTAATTAGAGAAGAGGTTTTCCTTCGAGGGCACCCCTCAGTCTCTATGATAATTTCTTCATGTCTTCTCCAGGGGCCAGGGGGGCCTTGCTTATATAGTCCTCCCCTTCTATGTGTTTTTGGGTCGATAGGCGAGGTGGTACTATGTTTTTCTTGATCCAATAGGTCGGTGGAATATCCCGAACGAAGAGAGTCCCGAAAGCAATCCAGAGGGGGGCGGGCGCCCAGGCCTCCAGGGCGGGCGCCCTGGGCCTGGCCCCGTTTCGCCTCCGCTTCGGTCTCGTGGCTTCTGGAGTCTTCTAGATGATGTAAAATCGCGCGGTGCGTTGATATCTCTATGTAATCCCGACATGTGGGCCTTTCTTCCTTATTTCCTGATAACCCCCTGCAGAAATAGATAAACAACAAAACTCGTGGAATTCTGCCGGATCAAATCCTAATTCTAGGTGTTGGTTGCATATTGGTCCTTTCTCTTGTTTATTTGATAATTAAAATTGATACTTAAGAACCGTCAACAATGGCGATCACCAAGAGTAACAAGCAAAGAACTCTCACTTGACCCAAACAAGGCTCTAGAGAGTGGTGGATGCACACTTGACTCTTGGAACTCACTAGAGAAGGATTCTCTCAAGAAATCACTCAAATCTCAATCCTCTCTAGGCTCTTGCTACTCTCTTGCTCCACAACAAGTTTCTCTGATGTTCAAATGGGCAAGAGGGCTTTTCATGGACGAGGTGGAGGAGTATAAATACTATCCACGAAATCCAAAGATCGGCCAACCGTTTTCCACTGAAAACGGGGTCACCGGACGCACATTATGTTGCACCGGACGCACTGCACCGAGCGTCCGGTGCTTCATAACGGCTAACCGTACTTCTCTCTGACAGGTCACCGGACGCTAACTCCCAGCGTCCGGTGCACCGTCCGGTGCTCGGGTGAACTTTACAAGCTCCCTGCGCATGGGACCGGACGCTACCCGGCGCGTCCGGTGCTAGCGTCCGGTGCTCAGGGAAGGCTTGCAACCTCCCTGGGTAAAAGACCGGACGCTACCCGGTGCGTCCGGTGCTAGCGTCCGGTGCCTAGCCCTAAGCACCACACTGTTCTAACGGCTAGGGACCTCACCGGACGCACTCACAGAGCGTCCGGTGCCCCTTTGGGCACCCAAACTTCGTCGAAACGCGATCGCTCCAAAACGAAGTTGGTTCCTCTCGATCTAAGGACTATCTCTGAGCTGCCTAGTGCTAGGTTTACCAAGTGTGCACCACACCTAAACCTAAAGCCTTGCCTAAGTCAAGCTACTAGATCAAAGCCCCTCTTAATAGTACGGTCAATGGAAAACAAAGTCCTAAACTACTCTAAGTGCCCTTCTTCACCATATGGCACTTAGACCTAGTCTAGTCTTGACGATGTCCATCCATCCTTTGAAAACCAAAACGATTTTCACTATTAAGTTGGCATGTACGTCCCTGTCCATCGAGTACCTATTTACCATAACCTTACCTATGACTTTGCCTCTGCAAAACATACGTTAGTCATAGTAATCAATAATGTCATTAATCACCGAAATCACTAGGGGCCTAGATGCTCTTTCAATCCAAATGCAACATTTTCAACATACTTCTAAAGGCAGATGAAACATATAAAACTTGCATATGAAACACACTATTTGCAACACCAGATATACTTTTGAAAATCTAGATAAAACACTTGCAACATTAAGTGCGAAGCAGTCGAAACACTCGAAATATGCTAATGAAATACTTGCGAAAAACAAAATAGAACTGAATGAAATTGTATCCACTGTGCCCCTATCCTCCGTTCGCACCGTGTTCCTGACCCCGTCCCTAACGCACCTCATTTCCCCACTGTCCCAAGGCAAAAAAACACTTCAAGTGGAACCTCACAAACATATGGAAAAACTATATAGTGTAAACATCTAAATATAAACGCTGCAATAACGCAAAAATATGTAGTACAACATCAGGAAATATATACTACAACATTAAAAATAATATGTACTGCAACATCGAAAATGATGTATTGTAGCATCACAAAAATATATAGTGCAACATCGAAAAAACATGTACTGCAACATCAAAAAATATGGTCTGCAACATCGAAAATTATTTGTTGCACTATTGGAAAATGTGTACTATAATATCTTAAATAGTAGTACTGCAACAACACAAAATCAACCATAAAACAGGGTAATGGAAACTCTCGAAAATCATCAGTTGCAAGAACTCAAAAATCCTATTACACCATTCTGATATCATCTCTTGCAACAACCCAGGCCTTGTTTAGTTCCCAAAAAATTTTGCAAAATTTTTCAGATTCACCGTCACATCGAATCTTTAGACGCATGCATGAAGTATTAAATATAGACGAAAATAAAAACTAATTGTATAATTTGGTCGGAATTGACGAGACGAATCTTTTGAGCCTAGTTAGTCTATGATTAGACAATATTTGTCAAATACAAACGAAAGTGCTACAGTGTCTGTTTTGCAAAATTTTTTGGAACTAAACAAGGCCTCACATTGCAACCAGAAGAAATAGCAGAAAAAGGACGTACAACAGCTAGGGTATGAGTCCGAGGTGTAGCCTGCTCGAGCCCCCTGACCCCATCACCTTCGAGCTCACTTGAGGGAGGATCGAAGAGAGGAGAGAATATGATCCTAGAGCTCGTTGGAACTTAGCCACTGTCGCATCCCTCAAATCTAGAAGAGAAGAAGAGCTCAGATCTAGAAGAGCGGGAGGAGGAGGAGAGAAGAGCTCAGATCTGGAAGAGGAAAAGGAGGAGAAAGAAAAATCGACCTACCTCGTCGTAGCCGTCGCCGCCGTCCTCATCTCTGGTGGGGGAAAAACAGAGGATTGGCTCATTGGAGAACATGGGGGAGCAATGGAGGCAGCAGAGGAGGAAGGGAGAGAGGGAGGGAGCACTGGCGAGCAGCGCTGGGCGGCAACTAGCTAGCGCGGGCGTGGCATCCGTCGAAGGTGTCGCAGTCGTAGTGAGCCGAGCGAGCGGCGGAGTGAATGTACGGAGGCGGAGACGTAGAGTGGAGATAAGGATAAGGGAGCATCGAGTGAAGCAGATAAAAACGAAGTCGAGTCGTTTCGTAGTTGTACTGTGTACGCTAATATATATCATTACCGTTCCAGGAGGTAGACCCGGCCGAGGGTGACCTGAGGGCACGGTCTCCGTCTCCAGCACGGCCTCCCAGTGTCAGAACTCGCAAAAACAAGCTGGGATTAAAATTAAATTTTGTTTTAGAAAAAAAAATTCTCACTGCTCGGCGCACCGCGCACGCATGGGCTGACATCGAGCTCGCCGGGCAGAACGTGGGCTCACCCGGGCCAAGACCCAAGGCTCCAATAGGCTAGGATGCAGGCTCGCCTGGACCCTAGCGCAGCGCGAGCGCAAGGTTGCCCGGCATGGAAATACTAGCCATTTGCTCCTATATATGCATGCATACATATAATATGCACTCCCCTAAAAAAGTATAATATGCACGGTTCCACTCAAAAGTATATATATAATACGCACGGTGGCACACACATTATGCACATAATATATACTTCGAATTAGTTTTCTCTAAATAGTAATAATAATAACAACAACAAAAAACTGTCTAGATTAGCAGCACCTACATACAGGGGCATCCTTGGCTTATTGTTTTTGGTAATTGTAGAGATGAGATACTTAGGGTAATGTACCTACAGGTTAGTACGATCTAATGCCTAGCTATTGTTACCAGCAATGATTGAGTCAACAGTAGGATAATATTTGGGTTTTCAGGAATCATTTTTCTACCGTGTGCCTTCAGAATTAAGGTGATCGAGTACTTCATCAAAAATCAAATATGAGAAAGCTGTGTATCATCGCCTTTTAATAGCTAGGACCACTACATCTCCTCCGCGTTTAATAAGTGCATCATGTGCGCGCGCATGAATCTCCCAATCAACAATCACCAAAGGAGGACAAAAAGAAGATAGATGGATCGACGAAATCAATAATTCTTGGCGCGTGAGTTCATAGAGCTTCTTTACGTACACATGCATGATGCAAAATCATGGCAAACAGTAACGAAATCAAGCCCTAGCTAGTAGCTAAAAAGGCCCAGCTGTCACCATCATCGAGCCTGGCAATAACATTTAATTAATAACGACGCGCTGCTGCTTCTTCTTCTTCTTCTTAAATTATAATATCTTGATCGATTAAGTTACTACTACATGATGATGAGAAATCAATCATGTAATAATAATAATAATAATAATAATAATAGACTTAGATTTTTAACCAAGAGATGAGACCTTGTAGGTTGCGCCGTCAGGGAACGTGTAGGTGGTCTCGTCGATTGGCGACACCTTGGGGACGTGGATCGGGAGCACGTCCATCTCCGGCGTCCACGGGTTTCCCTCCTCGCCGCCGTCGACCGTCCGGAGCGCCTTCCAGACGGCGCTGTTGCACTTGAATCCGGACCCGAACGCGATCTGCCACACCCTGTCCCCCTTCCTGATCCGTCCCTTGGCCTCGCAGTATGCGAGCTCGTACCACAGCGAGCTGCTGGATGTGTTGCCGAAGCGGCAGAGCGTCATCCTGGAGGGCTCCATGTGCCATGCGCTGAGCTTGAGGCTGCGCTCCAGCTCGTCCAGCACGCCGCGGCCGCCGGCGTGGATGCAGAAGTGGTCGAAGGCGAGCTTGAAGTCCGGGAGGTAGGCGCGGACGTTGGCGCGGAAGACGCGGTTGAGGACGACGGTGGCGAGGAACCGGAGCTGCTCGGACATGGGCAGGACGAGGGGGCCCAGCGTGGTGATGTTGGTGCGCAGGGCCTCGCCGGCGACCACCATGAGCTCCTTGGAGAGGGAGACGCCGACGCAGCCGACGTCGTCCTCCTCCTGCGTCACGCAGCCGAAGCTCTGGTCGTGCGCGCCCCGGTGGGTGCGCACCGTGTGGATGAGCTGGTACTTGGCGCGGCGGCGGTCGGCGCCGCGGTTGGAGAGCAGGATGGCGGCGCCGCCCACGCGGAAGAGCGTGTTGGTCACCAGCATCGGCCGGTTGTTGCCCATGTACGCGTTGAGGGTGATGTTCTCCGTGCTCACCACCAGCGCGTACGTGTCCCGGTGCACCTGCATGCATACATGCACACATACATCATACATACGTATGGAAAAACAAGATTTGCACCTAATGTAGTATTTCTATTTTGGCCTTATGGAAAAACAAGATTTGCACGTAATGTAGTATTTCTATTTTGGCCTTGTTTAGTTCACTCTGAAAACCAAAAAGTTTTCAAAATTTCCCGTCACATCAAATCTTGTAGCACATGCATAAAACATTAAATATATATGAAAACAAAAACTAATTACACAGTTTAGCTGTAAATCACGAGACGAATCTTTTGATCCTAGTTAGTCCATGATTAGACGAATCTTTTGATCCTAGTTAGTCCATGATTAGATAATATTTATCACAAACAAATGAAAGTGTTACAGTACCGAAAACTTTTCACTTTTCGGAACTAAACAAGGCCTTTGTAACGAAGGGATTAACCAGAATGACCGTGTGGTCAATGCAAATGGCCCCAGAAGCACAGCAGTGATATACACGTAAGTAAGTATAGCTACTGTAGCTATCAGGCGCAGTGGAGCCAGAGAACCGCACACATGATTACCTGAAGGGCCTGTCGTCCCTTGTCAGACTAACATTTACGAGCTTGTCATTGCACAGATGCATGAATGCATAGACTGATTGATTAATAACCGCGGTAAGAACACCCCAGTATAGTAAAACCTTGTACGTGTGGCCTTGTTTAGTTCCAAAATTTTTTGGAAAATAGACACTGTACCATTTTTGTTTGTATTTGACAAATATTGTCCAATCATGGACTAACTAGGCTTAAAAGATTCATCTCGTCAATTCCGACCAAACTGTGTAATTAATTTTTATTTTCATCTATATTTAATACTCCATACATGCGTCTAAAGATTCGATGCCACGAGAAATCTGAAAAATTTTACAAAAAATTTTTCAGGAACTAAACAAGGCCTAAGTACGGAGCTGGGGCGTCGACCGGGGTCCGGGGGGCCAGCAACAACTGACAAGCTAGGCATTGCTGAAGCAGTATAGGAGTAGTTATTGCTGTCGCGCGCTGCGAGGTGTGGGTGGGAACCGAGTGCCATTTACATGCAAATGCAATGCATGGTTCCGTTTTGACCAGTGCTCCTTCTGCCGTTGGTGCAGACGACGCTCCTAGAAAGCTATCGTATAACTGTACTACATACTGACACCACTAGCATCCATATGGACGACCGAATTGAACCACTCATGCAGTTATTAGTATGCTGGAGTAATAAGGAGTAGGACCGGCACCGGCACATGCATGGCTGTAAAAACTCCATGTATATGTGCCCTCCGTTTACAAACAAATGTATACCCTCCGTTTACAAACAAATGTATATGCGCTGTTAATCTTATGTGTGCTGGTTCTGTGGAGAGTACAAATTACATTGACCCCACTCACATGCATGGAGCCACAAATAGGTATTCTCAGTTCTTTACTTTTCACGCTTTGAAATGTTAACTTTCACATTTCTATAAATAAAACGTGGGCGGTTAAAAACCCCCACGTTAGAACGATGACATTTTTGCTATATGGCATAGTGATCTCTTCAATTTGTTGTGATTTTATTTATTTCTTAATAAAAAAAGTAGCGATCTAGTCGTATACGTATACCTACATATACCAGACCATATGAATCCCCAAACATTGATCATACACAAACGGTGCAATAGTTACTGTGTTTTTGAAAATGAGTTACGTTATAAAAAGTAGTGGTAAAAAGTCATGCTTTGAAGACTGTAAAACATCAATTTCTTGTGAACCGGGGTGGGGTGGGGGGGAGCATGTAACAAGATAAGACCACTCCCAACTAGGCAATGCAACTAACAGTGTAATATATGGAAATAAACAGGAATTGGAACTAGTTTCCCAAGTGCCAATTTGTGCAACCAGATCCAGATGCATATATGCATACTGCAAGTGAGGGCATTGGACCTACGCGTTGCTGCTCTTGTCTGTGCTTTCATGTTACTGCCTTTACTGGCATGATCGTAGTCAGCTACCCTACTAAATTGTGGGTTCAGAAGAAGTAAAGGACCCGACAGCGATCTATCGGTCACCAACAGCGATCCATCCATCGGCCACCATAGATGCCAACACTAGTGTAGTGCACGACATATGTCTTGTACAGTATATATATATATCCATCCATCGGTCGATCATATGCCAATGCAATTAAGGCCTTGTTCAGTTTGCAAAAAATTTTGGCTTCGGGTACTGTAGCACTTCGTTTGTTTGTGACAAATATTGTCCAATCATAGACTAACTAGAGTCAAAAGATTCTTCTCGCGATTTATAGGTAAACTGTGTAATTAGTTTTTATTTTTATCCATATTTAATGCTTCATGCATGTGTCGTAAGATTCGATGTGACCGAAAATCTTGAAAATTTTTGGTAGTTTTTGGAACTACACAAGGCCTAAGAACCTAGCTAGTTTTTTTTTTAACGAAGATGCATGCATGCGTACGTGTTCAATTCTTTGGGAAAATAGGGTAAAATATTATATGTACTTGTTGCCAACCATGTGCACACATAAATTATCTGCAAAACCAGCCTGGAAGCAGAATATCAGTACCACTAGTCATTAAGCGCGGCGAAACCACTGTGCATACATAACTTGAGCAGTGCCTGAATTTCTCATGCACATGCAGGAATAAATTAACGTAATAAACTAAAGCACGTACGCGATGTAGGTTGTGATGAAACTTTTAGTTTGCCAACTTTTCTTTTTTGGTAATTTTGTACTACTGCGTGCTAATAACCATTCAGTCAAGCTATTTATCAAGAGCATGATTATTTTATTTATTAATAGATTCTGATGAAATCTAAATGGAGCGTGAGTTGTGCTTGTACAGCAACAACACCCTGACATGACAGGATCAGAGAGTATTCATTACTGCGTCCGATTAATTACGTACTTATGGCCGGCCTCGGTTGTCGTGCAAGAATCGGGTGGATGCATGCATGCACGGACCATACTACCCTAGCTAGTTAGTGACACTGCCACAGTGGTATAGGCCTTGTTTAGTTTCTCGTTTAAAAGATTTATCGTGTAATTATAGATAAACTATATAATTAGTTATTTTTTTATCTATATTTAACACTTGATTTGATTCGATACGACGAGTAATTTTTTTTAAAAGAAATAATAATCAAGACAGATCTTTTAAGTATAGTTTGGTGGTAACCTGGAGCAGTCGCTTGGCGAGGTCGATGGCGATGATGCCCGCGCTGCACCCCATCCCGCTGAGGTTGTGGCTGACGACGTCGTGGCGCATCCCGTAGCGGTTGACGATGAGCGAGGTGAAGGACGGCGTCGGGCTGAGCAGGCTGGAGTTGAAGATGAGCACGCCGACCTCGGCGGGCGCCACCGCGGCCCTGCGGAGGAGGTCGTCGACGACGCCGAAGATGACGGCGTGCGACTCCTCCCGCGCCGTGCGGAGGCACATGTCGACGGGCACGCTGATGAGCGACGCCGGGAAGTGCGTCCGCTCGCCGAGCCCCGACCGCTCCAGCATCCGCTTCTGGAACGCCATGCTCTCGTCGCTGAACCGCCCGCACCGCCCGAAGTGCGCGATCGTCTTGGCGCGGGACGCCTCGTGCGCCGCGCCGGCCACGTACCCGGACAGGTCCACCAGGTACACCGGCCGCGGGCGGGACACCGCGTACGCCCACGCCGCCGCCGCCGCCGCCCAGCACGCAACCGCCACCGCCGCGGGGCTCAGACCCACCAGATTCTCCATCTCCTTCAGGAGGCTGCTGCCCGGCATCTTCGACGACAGCGGCGGGGCCAGAAAGACGACGACGGCAAGGAGGACGAGCAGCTGGATGACGACGCGGCGGCTCATCACTGCCACCTTGTTCGCCTGCGTCGTCGTCGTCGTCGTCGTCGTTGGCGCAGCAGCACCCAACACCTCCCTGCTACCCATTATATTGTTGCAGTTGCTAGCTTGCAATGGCGCGAGGAAGGACAGGAGACTAGCACGCAGCAAGGCAAGCAATGGCGCGAGATGGATCGATCTGGATGGTCGATGGAGGAGTGCGAGGAATATAGGAGAGCGGATTTATAAGGGCTGAGATGGAGGAGGGGGTTAATGGCAAGCAGCAGCTGGTAGGTGATGGGCCGGGCCGCCGCGGGGTGGGAGTGGGAGAGCCTGGGCAGTGCCAAGCTGCCAGCGCAATAACTGCGGCGAGGCATGTAGAGTACTACGTAGCCATGAACAGTAGAGCATGCTTGTGCATGCATGGCTGTAGTGTAGTGTATATACCTTGAGCACCCACTACCCCATACCATGTGTGGTGTGTAGTATTGCGCTGGTATTGCAGTTGCAAGGAGAGGGAGGGAGAGATGGAAGACGACGACTCATGCTCCGTACTAGTAGTAGCCTAGCCTAGTAGGTGGCAGTGAATTCAGGGCGATTAGGAACAAAAATTTTTTACTGTCACATCGGATGTGTCGGAAGGATGTCGGAAGGGGTTTTTAGAAACTAATAAAAAAACAAATTACATAGCTCGTCAGAAAACTGCAAGACAAATTTATTAAGCACAATTAATCTGTCATTAGCATATGTGGGTTACTGTAGCACTTAAGGCTAATCATAGAGTAACTAGGCTTAAAAGATTCGTCTCGCGATTCTTAACTAAACTGTGTAATTAGTTTATTTTTTTATCTATATTTAATGTTTTATGCATGTGTCCAAAGATTCGATGGGATGGATGAAAAAATTTTGAGTAGGGAACTAAACATGGCCTCGGTGCAAAAGTAGGGGACTGGAATTCAATTCTTGTCCTCTCCTAGGTCACATCATTTGTACCATGGTCTTGTTTAGTTCGAAAATATTTTGCAAAATAAACACTGTAGCTCTTTCGTTTGTATTTGACAAATATTGTCCAATCATGGACTAACTAGGCTCAACAGATTTGTCTCGTCAATTCCGATCAAACTGTACAATTAGTTTTTATTTTTGTCTATATTTAGTACTTCATGCATATGTCTAAAGATTCGATGTGACGGAGAATCTGAAAAATTTTGCAAAATTTTTTGGGAACTAAACAAGGCCCATGTTACCACCACTGCTCACCTCACATCGTTTGTTTGCTGCTGTGGTGCAGCCAGCGTCGTTATTTTAGGTCTTGTTTTAGTTCCAATTTTTTTTTAGAAAAAATGATATTATAGTACTTTTGTTTTTATTTGACAAACATTATTTAATTATGGTGTAATTAAGTTTAAAAGATTCGTTTCACGATTTATAGACAAACTGTATAATTAGTTTTTTATTTTTATTTATATTTAATGCTCAATGTATGTGCCGTAAGATTCGATGTGACGGAGAATCTTGAAAAGTTTTGAGTTTTTGGGTGAACTAAACAAAGCCTTAGTTTTAGATAGGTAGTACTTTTATTTTTATTTAATAATTATTATCTAATTATAGACTAGTTAGGTTTCATCTCGTAAATAACAGTACTGTATAATTAGTTATTTTTATTTATATTTAATGCTTTATAAATATATCATAAAATTTGATATGACAAAAAAATTTAAAAAGTTTTAAAACTAAATATGGCCTTAATTAGCATAGTACTGTTAAGGCATGTTTTGTGCTTTAGGTCTTGTTTAGTTTCTAGTTTTTTTAATTTTGGCTACAGTAGTACTTTTATTTTTATTTGATAATTATTATTTAATCATGAGCTAACTAGGCTCAAAAGATTTTTATGATTTACAGACAAACTGTGTAATTACTTTTTATTTTCGACTATATTTAATGCTCCATACATGTGCCGCAAGATTTGATATGATGAAAAATATTGAAATTTTTTTGGTTTTTAGAGTGAACTAAACAAGGCCTTAGTTTGAGATGGCGACCTCATTTTCTTGGTCCTACGTGAAACTTTTTCTTACTTCCAACGTAGTATATGCCTAGTCAAATAGTTAATGCGATCATCTGTTGAGATTAGGCCTTGTTTAGTTTCCTCCGGAAAAGTTTTTGAGACACTGAAGCATTTTCATTTATATTTGGTAATTCTTATCTAATTATAGACTAACTAAGCTAAAAAAAATTGTCTAGCAAACTACAGATAAACCGTGCAATTAGTTTTTTATCTATATTTAATGCTCTATGCATATGTCCCAAGAAAATTTTTTAAATTTTGAGTGGAACTAAACAAGGCATAAACATTATTTCTGTGGAACTGATTTAGCGTACATGAACTTTGTTTAGTTCCAAAATTTTTTGCAAAATAGGTACTGTAGCACTTTCGTTTGTTTGTGACAAATATTGTCCAATCATGGACTAACTAGGCTCAAAAGATTCATCTCATCAATTCCGACCAAACTATGCAATTAGTTTTTATTTTCGTTTATATTTAATACTCCATGCATGCGTCTAAAGATTCGATGTGACGGGAAATCTGAAAAATTTTGCAAAATTTTTTGAAAACTAAACAAGGCCCTGATGGACATTGCATTCTGATATGGACGGTCCAAACGAGGCTGCATGCAGGTAAGGCTATCTCCAACAGGAGAGCTATTTGGGAACCCAAACCCAAAATAGGTCTCCAACACAATACCTATAGCCTCCAACAGAGGACCCATACAGAAGACCCACTTTGGGTATCAGGAGAGGCATAACCCAAATTTGGGTATCCTCTCTCCTCGAGACCCATTTGCAGAGAGTGTTGTCTTTTAGGTCTTGTTGTTGGAGAAGACTAAAAATAGGTATGGAACCTTTTACATGTAGCGCTACCCAAAGGATAAATGGGTCTTGTATTTTGGGTGAGGATGGCTGGAGATAGTCTAACAGGAGTCTTGATCAGTCTTGGGCTTCAGGCGGGCATTTTTACTTTTCACACGGCCTATGGGCTATGGACGGAGAAGTAGGGCAGTAGTACTTAGATGGGTAGCACATGCGCTAAACCAGGCCTTCAATTGCACAGCAGAATTTGTTGAAACCCTCTCCCTCTCCTTGATGAAATCTCACCAGTATAGACATACATATACTATGCTAAGAGCATGGGGCTTCTCTCTGGCTTTATACAAGTTATTTCTAAATAAAAAATAGAGGAGTTCAAACCATTTTAAATAAGCTATAGGAGCCACAAATTATGACTCCTCAATAACAGCTTCGGCCCCTTAGTCAAACACTCTCTAATTAAACTTAATAAGTGTAGAAGAAATTGATGTGTGTGCTTCCTCGTCTACTCTTGTGGCTTCCGACCGGCCGTACCTTGTTATTTTTAGTTGCAATTTGTATTGCTGCCGAGCTAGTACGGGATCGGAGATACGACGAAACGAAACGCCAGCTAATTTCTAGTATCCGTTACGCGGTTGGACGAAAACCTTTAATGGTGCGAGAGGTAGCTCTTGCTCAATCCGGATAGCAGTATTTATGTTCTCTTTTTGCTACTTATAATTATCACTGACCATGCATGCATAGTATATTGTGTGCACATATGTACGTGTACAAAGTGAAGTCACCACACTCCCCCTCCTGGCTCACCTTCTTGAAAGATATAAAAGAGCCTTAACCAAGTCAAGTCACTAATAAGTCGAGCGAGCTACTAACCTACGAGCTTTTCATTGAGTCTAGCTCTAATGCCATTATTCAAGTTGGGTTCGTGACTTCGTGGGTGAGCCAATTAGCTAGGAGGCCTTGAGAGTTTTAGAGGTATGGCAGAGGAGACGATTAAGAAACAGAAATGGGGCAACAACACTTAAATTATGCGATCAGCGGCAATTGCCAGGCACGATGAAAAAATCTTATGTTTGAACTACCAGGATCTAGGCAGCCCGAGGCAGTTCATGATCTGGGTAGCCTGTGTGGGCTACATCGCTATGTATCAGAAACAATATTTCTTTTCGGATAGAGTGGATGGACTCCTAAATTTGCTTGGCTTCGCGCATGGGCTGGGCATAGGAATGACAATGGGGTGGTTTCACGCCAAAGCTCTGTGGATTTCGTGTCTAGTGGTTTCAGGTTCGATTTTTCACCCACGATTTTCGAGATCAGGGACCCAAAACTTATCGGTGTTCGGTTTTGGCTTTCACCCATCGATGCCCAATGGAGGTCTGAAATTGAACATTTTGAATAAAAAAACTCATGTGTTTTTATTAATAAATTGTTTATGTAAGCTATTAATTTTGTTCTAAGCCGTGTCATGAAATTGTGTATTGTTAATTGCCTCTTGTTTATACATGTGAATATTTAATATATCACATGCATATATTGTTAAAAGTTTCTTATTACTTTTTATAGTGGTGGATTTTGGGTTTCGGTTAACCACCAATCGGGTTTCGGGGATTGACCAGGTTTGGTTTTCGGTACAGTTTGATTGTCACCTGAACCAATGTTCAGGGTGGTTTTGGATTTTGAGTTTAGGTTTCGGGTTTGGGTCCGCAAAGGCTCCACCCGATCCGAATCCACCCGGTTGCCATCTCTAGCTAGGCATTGGGAGTTATGGCAGTGGTGGAGGGCTTGCGATGCTATGCAGAATGACGTGGATATTAGGTTACAGAGTCTAGACAAGCTACACATCCATATGGTGCTTCTTGATTCTAAAATGCATTATGAAAAAGGAAATTCACTAGTTTCTGTGGGGAATCTAAGAGAGAACTACAACTTGTAAGGTGAGAGCGTCTGAAATTGCTCAATGGTGTTAACTCTCTCCCATGGTTATGTGTGGGTGATTTTAATGAAGTGCTGCATGCCAATGAGCAATTTGGTGGTGTAGGAAGCACTAAGCCACAAATGGAAGGTTTTTGGGGGACGATGTCTATCTGTGGCTTTACGGATCTAGACTTTATTGGCATATCGTATATATGAGATAACCATCAAGATTGGACAGGGGACTTGCTACTACCCTTTCTCTAAATTTATTCCGAGAAGTGAAAGACTGTCATGTTCTGATCGACCACATTGTTTGACCATAGCTGCTGCTGGTGGAATGCCTAGATTTCTCACCTAAAAGGAGAAAGAAGAAGAATTTCCGCACTGAAAATAGCATGGCAGCGAGATCAGAGTTATATAGAGTTTATTAGACCAGTCTCAATGCATGTTTCATGAGAGTGTCATGCACATTAAATAGAGTGTCATATAAGCAAAATTGCTTACTTGGCAGGGTCATTAAACGAAGGAGTTTCATCAGATGAGAGAGGAGTTTCATCCCTATAAAACTCATGTGGCTCGGTTACCTAGTTTATAGTCTTGGTAACTGTGCCATAAAACTATGTATTGAGACTGGCCTTACGAACATGTAGAATCTAGGCTCCGGAGCCACCTATTTGTTAGAGGTGTAGCCAAAGTTAGCGCATCCCTAAGAAATAACTTCTAGCTAGTTATTTGCCTACATGGAGAGAGAAGTGGTAGAAACGGAACGTCCTTAAAGGATATCTTAGGTCTTATTGGTTTGCGACCAAAATTTGTTATGTCAAAGATTTGACAAGTCAAAGTTAGGTAAAAAAAAAAGGTCATATATAGTTTTGACAAGCCAAATATAAGAATTTGGCAAGTTTTAGTAGAAAATCAAACAATAACCAAAATCATGGCTTACTAAATCTTGAACAAGGTAAATTTTGATAACCAACTAATCAAGCCCCTAGTCCAAGGCTCTAGGGATGGGACCAGAAAGCGTTTGGCTCGGTTCGAAAAACTGTGCTTCCCTTCGAGAGCTGTAGTCTGTACTACGCCACGTAAGCATAGCTGTGGCAGAACCTCCTGAGTTAATTGGCTCACCTGCACCCATCATTGTCTCAAAGACTTCTGATCGGCATGCACGAGTTCCAAATGACTCAAGGAGTCTGTCGGGTGTCCTCGGGAAACCCGAATCATCCACGTTATATTCTTTCCAGGAATTCCCTCATTTAGCATTACAACATTTTCATAGATAAGATAAATCAGAGTAAAAGCGGAAAGGTTACATAACATAGATTGAAACTTAAGTCCAACGGTTACAAACCATAAGTATTAGTACATAAAAGGTTCGGAACTTTATATTACATAAACCATAAGTCACACAACTTGCTTTACTTGCCCAAGGTCACACATCAGATTCATCATCATCACTCTCCTCCACAAGAGTAAAGTAACAACGACCATCAAAAGGATTATCAAAAGGCTCACCTGCAACATGGGCTAATGAACCCTGAGTACAAAAGTACTCAACAAGACTTAACCGACTATAAAAGAGGTGAAGACTCAGGTATGCAGGCTATAGGGATTCAAGGTAAAGCTTTAGCAAGATCAAAGCATTTCTTTTGCATAGAAGCTTACTAAGATTAAAACCTACTTTCAAGTTTTAACTCAAAGTTATCATTTATGACTAACCAAATTATTATCAAACTTTCATAAGCAAACCATATCTTTCTTATACCAAAGATTCACTTATTACTACGATGATGGTGTGAGGATCGAGGCTCCATGTCCAAGGAAACACGACGATTCGAATCGATTAAACCCAGCTGGGGATTCAGTACCACACGACATATGTAGAACTTAATCTTGCATATGTCAACCTGTTTCTATAGATCCTCCCATACAAGAACGGGTCCAGCGTCACCCGAGAGTACAGTACACCACCATCCTACAGCCAATCTAGATGTTTCCCGGTCATCTCAGATCCGTAAGGTGGGTACACGCTACTCTCGCCATCTCTCCACTCCCAATACGCGGTTAGCCGTTCTCAAGTATCGGAATAGCTATAGGTAAGGCTTACCATCGCATGTGGGCTGTACTCAAAGGTCTCAATCACAGCAGGCCAACAACGGAACGGTCCTTAATCAACACAGTTGGAGACACTACTTTAAGACTCCATTCTTAAAGCAAGTCCACCGACCGGTCTCAAGTTGAAACATTATTGACCATAAAAGTATTCCACAACAACCCTTCAAACTTTCTCATTTGAAAACCTATCTAATAAGCAAGGCTAAGCATACTAAGTATTTTCATAAAACAGGTATCAAGGTTAATATTGAAATCATCAAGGTGGATAATGCAGCAAATAGGATTCATTCAACTCCTAATCACCTAATGCATCATATTAACTCAAGTGATATAAATAACTTTATGAAAGAACAAGGATAAGGTTTAATGTCCGGGGCTTGCCTTGGCCGGAAGGGAAGTTCGACAACTCAGCAAAACCCGAAGGATCCACAAACTCGGAAGCAACCCACTGAGGATCAGATTCCTCCGGAGCGTAGTCTATACGTAAAAGTGCATATGCATGATTATGAGATACTCATGGCATAATAAAGACAGGTTACATGTTCTTAGATGATAACAACAAACATAACTACCTCGAGTACAACTTACCTTCACGGTATAGAAACAACTAACTTAGCTATTAAAGCATAGATTACTACTAAGCAAGTTTTATCATCTTCATTAAGCAAAGTGGTGTAGTTATTAGACAACAAAGATCATTTATAGGAAATAAACCATAACCAGGGAGCACATCATGCTAAGTAACCACTGGTTGTCAATCAATCCAAAATACCACTCAAATCCTAAAAGGATTAATTATTTCTATTTCTTTTATAATTATTTTAAATAGCTTTATTAAGAAACAGAGCATAATTTATCAAAAAGAGCTGAAAATATTCCTGAAGCTAGATAACAGTAACATAAGTTCACATGTCAAATTTCATGATTTTTGGATATACCCATAAATTATTAAAAATCATGGATGATTTATTTATTAATAAATAGAGGCAATTTATATATACCTGCAAACTATTAGAAAATAAAATCTAATATTTTTCCTGTGTTCTAATAAATTTATAGAACCTACACAAAAATTTTCATAATTTTTGGATCAGTAGATAATTTACTATTCAAATTCAAACATCAAGCATATATAAACAAAAAGGAAAAGAACACGAAAAAGAAAAAGGTACTGTGCCGCGCTGGCGGCCTGCTTGGACTCGGCCCAAGTCGGCCCGCGAGTTCTCCCGCGTCGCGCGCGGGCGCTCTCTCTCACGCGGCCACTGACGGGCGGGTCCCGCCCGTCAGAGGCGTCTTCTACCTCCCGCCATCGCTCCGGTGAACTCCGGCTCCGCGCCGGTGAGCTCTCGGCTTCCGCGGTGGGGTGGGTTAGCATCTCCGGTTCCTCGCGCACCTACCGAGGTATACAAAGCACAAGCTACTCCCTCCTACTCCCCTTGCCTGCGTCCATGGCGGACGACGAGGCTAACGGTGCGAACACCGGCTACTGCAAACGAATAGAAAGCAAACTAAAGGGCGCACGAGCATGAGGGGCTCACCACGACTTCAAAGGAGCAAGGAGTGGCAGCGGAGAGGGTCGGAGTGATGCTGGCCACGGTGGAGCTCGATCACGGCGACGCTCGGTCGGGCTTGGAGAAGAAAGAGAAGTTCCGGCGCTTGAGTGGGTTATGTAGTGAGCTTGGGGATGCGCTGGGTTCGCAAAGAGGTGGCGAACATCGTGGACAGCTCAATTTGGTTTGAGAGGAAACGAGCACGATGAATTTCAAGGAGAAAGGCGTCGGGTTCCTTCGGCCGTGGACGGTGAAAACGAGCGGCGTCGTCCACGTTGGTGCTCAAGTGGAGGGAGGAGCGAGCCCAGGGCGCCCACGTCGCCCGGCGACTCTGGCAGCCAAGCAGCTGCGTGCCCTCACGCACGCAGGCGGCGCTGCGCGGGCGGCGGCCACGATGGACAGGGCACCGAGGTCCACATCGGCCACTGTTGCCGACCCTATCCTTCCCCCTTTTTGTCTTTTGTGAAAATCGGCCAAAGTCTGAACTAAAGTCAATTTGCCACCAAAACAAAAGTTGTGCAAAAATTTGTGAACTACAAAACATGTTTTGGTGACCAAAACCAATTTTGAGTGGAAACTAGTGAATTTGTCAAAACAGTTTTGAAGTTCAAACTCAATTCAAAGAAATTCAAATTTTTGAATTGGGGCAAATCAGAATTTCCAAAATTACTTTTGATTTTGCATAACAACTTGAAAAACTCCCAACATGAAAGTTGTTCAACTTTTTGAGTCCTACAACTTTCATGTTGATCATTTTTCAAAATTCCAAATAGATTTTGAATTGGAGATTCAAATTGGAAAAGGGGACAATTTCGGGAAATCTGTATTTTCAAAATTACTTTGAATTTTGTACTGAAACTTCAAAAACTCAAAACACCAAAGTTGTACATCTTGACAAGACCTACAACTTTGCTTTTGAACTCAACTTCAAAGTTTGCTTGGTTTTTGAATTGCACAAAAGGGGGCAAATCCAGGGTTTTAAAATTAGGGTTTTCCCCCCTTTAGCTCTCGGAAAACTTTCACCCAAGGGTTTTAAACTTAAACATACCTTATCCACTAAGCACAAGCATAAAATTTAAACTTATTTTTGTTGAATGCATATCCAGGTTATCAACTTAGATGAAATGCCGGTGCATATGATGACATGTCACGTTTTAGTTTGCTTAACACCAGAGTGTTACAGCAGCTGAGGTGGTGTAGCCTAATCTGGACCTCTCTCTATACAATACAGAAAAGGGGACAAAGCAGAAATCATGGGGTTCTCTATTTTCCTAAAATGAAAAGGAAGAAGAGAGGAAAAAGATGGAACAGATAAAATGATTCACTACACGTACGTGCTAGAAAGAAAGAATATCCGAGCAGCTCCTAGCAAACGAACAGGCTACAAATCCATATGAAAGAGCAAGAAAAAAAAATAGAAAAGCATGTATATACATGCATGCTAAAAAAAGCGATATGACGATGGAAGAAAGAAGATCTCATCGTACCATGCCAGCACGCAGCAGAGGATAGATAAGGGGATTCTTGATTGGTTACTTGAGACTTTCTTGAGGTGATATACGGAGCCGCTGTACGTTGCGGCAATGGTGGGGTGGCGGAGGAGGCCAGGCCACAAAGGGGTCTTGGTGTAGTAGCAGAGGAGAGCTAGAAGGAGAGTGGTGCGAACTAATCATAGATCTCGGTTATTTGTGGTGGAATTTACTCACCTAAGTTTAAGTTCTTGACTTGGCATGTGTGTTTGTATTTTTCTTGATTTATTCTAAGATTTATTGATGCTATGCTTTTAGTGGTACACGACATTCCCGTCGACAGCGAGATGGCTGTGGTGACTTCATAAATCTCGAGATCTACCAACTGTTGAAGACCCATAACTACCATAAAGCAACCCATCAACTAATCATAACAAGGATCAATACAACATAATATCAACGTAGTATTGGGGGGTTATCTAATAAAACTCTACAGTTTTGTAGAATCTGTATTCTGTAGGGGTGTATCAGGAAATACGGAGGAATATGAAGAATATCGGGCTAAAAAGAATATTTTCTAGTGAAACCAAATGGAGAAGAATTTAGAAGACACGAGGAGGCACATCGACGAAGACAGGACCCACCTGAAACAGGGCTAGGTCGGCCGACCCAGTCCCTAGGGCGGCCGACCCAGGTGGGCCCCCACCTGGAAGCGCCCTTCTACCATGATCCTCCACAACCTCTAAAGATTGATCTTGTAAGTGCAATCAAGCCTATTGTTGATGCAAAAGTGGATCTGCAAACACAAAGGGCTAATACCCGATTCAATGTTAAAGCGTGCCAGCCGATTTGACCTTACAACCGACAAAGGTGATAACTCGAATACTTTAGTCCCGACAATAGCGATACGCCCGGATGCCACGGCCAAGAGGTATTCACGTGGAACTTGAGAACTCGCCGAGGTTGACTCGATGAATTCATAAGAACTCGTAAGTAAAAAGAAAATATACGAGTTGACGAAGTCATCCAAAAAGTAGATGCTGGAATAGATGTAAAAACTTGTGTTTGATTGATTGTGTTATCTCTTACATTGCTACGGGGTCTACATTTATACCCTGTCTAAAAGAGTTACAATCAGACACGACTAGGACTCTAATTCCAAATCAAACGGAATCCGTATGTAAAACAAACTCTAATAACTATGGAAAACATTAATCTATCCACCATAGGCGATCGGCACACCGTCATCGTCCTATTGACAATTCCTGCGCCTTCCTCTGCTATCACCGGCAAATCACCCTCCATCGGCATCGGCGACCATCAATATCAGCCATCGGCATAGATTAATCATCATCCTTGGACTTGGTCACATCCTACTGCTTTATCATCGGCATCATAATCCATCGGTAACTCTTCTGACAATCAGTCATTACTTTTCTGCCTGCGGATCCGTACTCCATTAATTTCTCAGATACGTGTCCAAAAATGGTGTCAACACATGCCCCCAATTTCAGAGTATGAAATCATCAATGCTCCGAAATTCTCTCCTAATAATGACGCCCTTTTCACAATTATTTCCTCCTGACAGCAATTAATTGACAAATCCGAACAACCTTAACCCGGATCTCCAGCATCCTCCTCGAATTTCTCAACTTCTTGAACCAAATCTCCTAAATAGTCGCTCATCGGTAACTTTTCCGTTAGAGTGAATTGCCGATGAGCCGACCAGGAGATCTCACACAGTAAAATATCTCCTAAAATCATGACCGCTTGCTGTCAAATCACTCGCACAATCCCTTGATTACCGTGCGAACAGTTACCATATTCAACTGCATACCCTCGAATTTCACGGATACGGCAAAGAGATAAGTCAGAAATGCACCTGCTCACTTTATCCTATAAATACTTCCTTCTTCAGCATTCTTTCTCCACCTCGTCATCCTGCATCCTCCAAACCCATCTCCCCCGACGGCGGCATTGTTGAAGAGCCCAGGAACTCCAACAAAATCTTCCCCAACAGTTCGTCAAGCCTCCGATCTTCTTCTCTTCCGGGAAGAAATGGCTGTCAACTTCATTGTCCCTGAGGTTAATCTATTCCCATCTTTCTTCTCTCTGTCATACTTTTACCTTTTCGCAAGTTTACTTACTAGTATTTTCTTTCTTTCTCTGTTCTTCCAATCTTCAAACCCTTTAGGAATTGAGCAAAAAAAATTGTCATCCCCACCGAGCAACCTCACCTTCAATGCCTCGGTACATTGGGTGACCCAGACCCCACTTATTTGATCAATGCAGAAACCAATAGAATACCCTTTAGGGCCGAAAATTTTTCATTAGATATGTGGAAAGATACCTTCCGATCCTGGCCAAGCTCCACTAAGGGATGGAAGGACTGGTTCTTGAGAGTCAGCAACTCGAAGGAAGTACAATGGGGTGAACGCAAACTAGATCAGTGTATCAGGCTATCCATTGCTGATATGGATAGAAATGAATCACTACTGATAGCTGCTTCATACTTCTGGTCAGATACCCTCAATGCTTTCCTGTTTGGTCATGGCCCTGCTTCTCCCACTCTTGCCGATGTGCTCATGCTCACTGGCTTAGATATTGCATCTGCCGATGATAGCCATATGTGCGACCATAAAGCTGAACGCAAGGTAGAAACCCGCAATATCGGCGGTTGGTCAGGATATATCCAGAAGTACCCGAAGACAGGACCAGTTGGGCAAAGGGAACACGCCACTTTCCTGAACATGTGGCTAGACAAGTTTGTCTTCTGTGGCCGATCGGTAGGACCAACCTCTGTCTATTTATCGGCAGCAAAAAGGCTAGCCGATGGTGGCCGATTTCCCCTTGGCCGATACTTGCTCGGTGCTGCCTATCACCTCCTCCACCAAGTGACTGAGAAGCTTCTGTTAGGTGAACCCATCGGCAACCTAGGAGGCCCCTGGTGGTTTATCAACATGTGGCTTAATGTTCATATGCACAAACTCCTTCGGTTCGATCTCTTTGCACAGCAATTCCCTAGAGACATCGCCGAAGATTATGAACTAGCTGATGAAGAATCGGCAACTCGCCCGCCCATCAATTATGGCGATGCTGCTATAGTTCTACACGGTAGTAGCTGCAACGAAAACCAAATTGGTCGATTCTTCCAAACCTTATATGATGGCCTTACCAAAGAACAGCGAGCATGGATGCCTTACAAAGATCCAGAGACTAGATTCCACCCTTTTGATGATGCCCTTAATAAGGACAATGACTTAATGATGGCAATCATCACTCTGAGGGCTATCCCAGTGAACACCTTTGGCAGTGGGAAAAACACTAGTCCCACTTATGAGTTTTACAGTCCATCGGCACTAGCTCACCAACTAGCTTTTTGCCAACTATCGATCAGACTCTGTTATGCCGATGTGGTGAAGCCAAGGGAGATAATAACCAGTGGGCTTAAGTGGATAAGGATAACTCCGCTTCAGCCAAATGCCGATACGACAGACATCGATCTATTGGCATAGGTGCCAGCTCTTTTTATTACCCAGCTGTATAAACAATGGTGGGAGGAGTGGAAGGAGCACCTGTTTAGCGCATCGGCTTACACATACCGTAGCATGATCGACCCCGACTACAAAGTTCCCGATGACATCGTAAGTCTTTTACCGGTACTTTGATCCTTCCGTTATTTCTGATCCTATCGGCAACTTATTTGTTTTCTGTTTATTTCAACAGGTTGATAATCGAGTGCCGACAATCAGTAGGAGTGGGAAGCCGATCGATCTTCTTCAATCAGGCCCGATTTCTTTGATCGGCCACCACGCACCAAGTCTAGCGGCTCTGGCGCACCGCAACGTGCGCTTCAAGAAGACGAGCACCAAGAGGTCAAAAGCATCCCCATCTGTAGCCGCTGCCACCTTGGCACAGGCTTTCAAGGTAAAACTCCTTAATTTCCTTTGCTTGCGCTGATTTCATCCCATACTCATATCATCTTTTTAGGGCACATCGGCCGCAACAGAAACTTCATCGGTAATTTTACCTTCCAACAAAATTTCATCAATATTTTTTATGATTTTACTTATGAAACTTTGGTTGTTGTAACAGCAAACTGGCAAATCAGCTAAGACCAGAAGCGCTCAAACAAGTGCTGATGCCCCCCAGCCCAGCCAAGCTAAGAGAAAAGGCCCCAAAAGCACCAAGTCGCAACCGAAGCGCCAGAGGACAGCACCATCTTCTCCTCCTCATCCAGTATCACCGATCCATGTAGAATCATCCCCTTCTTCACCGGAAGCCCAGACACAAGAAGCACCTTCTCCTCCACGACAAGTATCCCAGCAAGAAGCACCAGCCGATGTCTCTGAATAGATTGCTGACCCATCCGATCTGGGCACGTCATCGGCCATCCCTCCAGAACAACCAATCACCATACCTCCTCAAGGTAAAGTATTTGATCATAGAATTATCACCGATGAATTTTACACTTGCAAATTATAATCATTCTGGTAATTCCTAAGTTGAAGTTATTCCATCAGCAAATTCAGCCGACCAACCCATAGTACCGGCTGCATCTCCACGTCAGAGACACGAAATCACTCTGAAGCAAGTAAGTTATCTGATCTCTAGCCTTTACATTATTAATATCTGATCATCGAATAACTTATCTCCATTCCTCTTAGATTCTCCAGACAGCCTATTCTCCTTTGCCATCGACACTTCCGATGACGAGGGTGAAGAAGCAAGCTCTTCTTAGGTAGTAGGAATCTCATCAGCAGAGATTAAAGCTAAGCTGGAAGACTTGTTGGCTCTGCTGCATCAAGATACAACCCAACTAGTAGATGATTCCGATCCAGCCAAGGCTTTATTCAAGACTCTTCGTGGTCAGATCCTAGCCGATGCAGAAGAGGTCCTTTTCCAAGCTGCACACTTAGAAAGCCACCAGCTCCAATATCAGAAAGCTACTCAGCGTCTCGCCGACAGAGCTGCTCACGCCCGGCTCACAGAAGAAGTAATGCAAGTAAAGCGCGCTGCCGATGAAAAACACAAGAGCATCGGCATTCTGCAGTCTTCAGGGGATCAGCTAAAGCAGAAAATTTCTGATCTATCGACAAGAAGAGAAGCCCTACTAGCTGAGCTCAAACAAGTAGAAGAAGCCCTGACCCAAGCTCAGCAAGAAGAAAGCCAGCTGCCTGAAATGCTCAAAACTCTCCAGCAAGAAAGAAATATCCAAGCTCGCAAAACACTACAGATGAAGAAGAAGCTGAAGCCGATAGAAGGTTCTGCCGATGAAGATATTCGAGAGATAGAAGAGGCCAACCAGATCCGTCTGTGCGCCATATCTACTATCCAAGCTCTGCTGAACCTATGAGCTCTTCATCAGTAACCTGTTCAATTTTCGCCCTTAGAAAACTTCTAATCATTTTGGTCCAGCCGATAGGACTGTTATCGGCACTTTTAAACACTATGCATGATCCCAGACACATTTCATCCAGCCGATAGGGGTGTTATCGGCATTTGAACTTCTATGCGTCAACCTAGATACTAGGATAGTATTTCTTTAAGTATTTTCCATTTAATGCTCTGGGAATTTCAACTCCCTCGAGAGTTTCTAAAATATAAGCATTGCCAGAAGCAGACCGACTTATCCGATAAGGACCTTCCCAATCAGGGGACCATTTTCCAAATTTTGAACTTTTAGTCCCAATCGGTAGAATTAATTTCCATACCAAATCCCCATCAGCAAACTCTTTAATTTTCACCTTTTTATCATACCATTTGGCAATTCTCTTTTTATTTTCTTCTATACTTATCAATGCCCTCAACCGATGCTCTGCCAAATCATCCAACTCATCTTTCATCAAAGTGACATAATCATCGGCAGTTAATTGATCCTGAAAAGATACCAGCCTGGATCCAGTCTTAATTTCCCATGGCAACATCGCATCGTGTCCATATACCAACTGATAGGATGAAACTTTGGTTGATCCATGACACGCCATCCGATACGACCATAAAGCCTCATTTAACAATGTGTGCCATCTTCTTGGATTTTCTTCGACTTTTCTCTTAATAAGCTTAATAATCCCTTTGTTAGAAGCCTCGGCCTGTCCATTAGCTTGAGCATAATAAGGAGAAGAATTCAACACTTTAATCCCCATACCGATTGCAAATTCATCAAACTCTCCCGATGTAAACATAGTGCCTTGATCGGTAGTGATTGTTTGAGGAACACAAATCGGTAAACAATGTGTTCTTTTACAAAGTCAATCATATTGGCCGATGTCACTTTCTTCAAAGGAATAGCTTCTACCCATTTAGTAAAATAATTAGTGGCAACTAAGATAAACTTATGCCCCTTGCTTGATGGCGGATAAATTTGTCCAATGAGATCAATAGCCCAACCTCGAAACGGCCAAGGTTTGATAATGGGATTCATGGCCGATGCGGGTGCCCTTTGAATATTGCCAAACTTCTAACATCCTTGACATCCTTTGAAGTATTTAAAGCAATCCTCAAGTATAGTCGGCCAATAATATCCGTTTCTCCTAATCATCACTTCATCTTGAAAGCCGATTGATGTGCTCCACACACTCCTTCATGAATTTCACCCATCAAACTCCTAGCTTCATCATCACCCAAACATTTGAGCAAGACACCATCTATCATCCGATAATATAACTCTTCTTCAAGGAGTACATACTTTGTAGCTTGAAACCTAACACACCTCTCAACTTTCTTGGATGGATCCTTTAAATAATCAATAATTTCCCTCCTCCAATCATCGGGCACCGATTACCGATAATATATTCACGATGGGTTGATACCCCGAGGTGTGTTGAGCCAAGGTTGGCTTCTTCATTATGCAACCGAGGAACATGCTCTAATCAGAAATCCTTGAATTCCCTTAAAAGTTGTGAACACTTTTCATAGTAGGTTATCAAAACCTCACTTCGGCATTCATAAATTCTAGTCAACTGATTTATAACAAGCATAGAATCACCGAGGATTTCAACAGCATCGGCATGAACCTCCTTTAATAATTCCAACCCCTAGATCAAAGCTTGGTACTCAGCTTGATTATTCGTTGGTGTGACAACAATCGGCAAAGAAAACTCATATTTTTTTCCTCAAGGAGAAATTAGCACTATACCGATTCCTGCCCCCCGGTCACATGTAGATCCATCAAAGAAGAGCGTCCAAGGAACGATTTCCAAAGCATCCACTATGCAACAATGCTAAGTTACAAAATCAGCCATAATCTGCCCTTTAACTGCCTTAGCTGACTCGTAGCGTAGATCAAATTCCGTCAATGCTAATATCCACTTGCCGATTCTGCCACTCATAATCGGCATTGATAACATGTATCAGATGACATCATCTTTGCATATAACAGTGCATTCGACCGATAACAAGTAATGTCTTAATTTGATGCAAGAAAAGTATAAACATAAGCACAACTTTTCAATTGCCGAATACCTCATTTCAGCATCCACAAGTCTTCTACTCAGATAATAAATCACACGCTCCTTCCCTTCAAATTCTTGAATTAGAGCTGAACCAATGACCATCCCATCGGTAGACAAATACAATCTAAAAGGCTTTCCTTGTTGAGGTGGAATCAAAACTGGAGGTCTTGTTAGATAATTCTTGATCTCATCCAATGCTAACTGTTGCTCTTTCCCCCATACAAATTCTTGATCAACTTTTAATTTAAGCAAAAGACTGAAAGCATGGATCTTACCAGACAAATTAGATATAAATCGTCTGATGAAATTTATCTTGCCGATCAATGATTGAAGCTCAGTTTATTGGTGGGAGCAACTATGTTGTTGATGACATCAATGGATCTCCTACTGATTTCAATCCCTCTTTGATGCACCATGAAACCAAAAAATTGTCCAGCCGATACACCAAATGCACATTTATTGGGATTCATATTTAAACCATGCTTCCTTGTGCACTCCAACACCTTTCGCAGATTGGCTAAATGCTTTGTGAAATTTCCAGACTTAACCACCACGTCATCAATATAAATTTCCACCAACTTGCTGATGAACTCATGAAAGATGAAATCCATAGCCCTTTGATAAGTAGCACCAGCATTCTTCAAGCCAGAGGTCATGACTATCCATTCAAACAGTCCCACATGACCAGGACATCTAAATGCAGTCTTGGGAATATCCTCTTTAGCCATGAATATTTGATTGTATCTTGCATTGCCATCCATAAAGCTAATGATCCGATGTCCAGCTGCAGCATGAACCAACAAATCGGCAACCGGTATTGGATAACCATCCATTGGAGTAGCCTTATTGAGATATCTAAAGTCAATGCAGACAAGAAGTTTCTCATTCTTCTTATAAACGAGGACAACATTGGAAATCCATTCGTCATACCGACACTACCGAATAAATTTAGCTTCAATAAGTTTAGTTATTTCAGCCTTAATATCAGGAAGAATATTAGGATTGCATTGGCGTGCTGGCTGCTGATGCGGCCGAAAACCAGACTTGATAGGTAACCGATGTTCAACGATCGATCGGTCTAAACTAGGCATCTCGGTATAATCCCAAGCAAAGCAATCTTTATATTCCTTTAACAAATCGGTTAATTGTTGCTTACACTCAGAATCTAACTTAGCACTAATAAAAGTAGGCCTTGGTCTATCACCATTACCTATATCTACCTCTACTAGGTCGTCAGCCGATGTGAACCCCTGACCTAATTTTCCATCATCGGCGAACCGATCCATTAAAACCCTTCCTCAGAACCGACTGCTTGGATCGGTGGAATTTCATAATCGGCAACTTTGAGAAAATCCTTCTCCCAAATTTCTCCTGAAATACATCTGGTCCTCTCATAAGTATCTGATTTTACCGATGCAATGACATATGAAGAATCTTCTGGGACAATTTCAATCTTGTCACCTACTCACTGAACCAAGCACTGGTGCATTGTAGATGGGATGCAGCAATTGGCATGAATCCAATATCTTCCCAACAGCAAATTGTAGGCACCCTTTCCACTGATGACAAAGAAAGTTGTCGGCAAAGTTTTACTACCGATGGTCAATTCAACACATATGGCTCCCTTGACTGGAGACACATTTCCGTCAAAATCTTTCAACATCTTATCAGTCTTGGTCAAATCCTGATCCCCTTTGCCAAGCTTCCGATAGACTGCATATGGCATAATGTCGATAGTAGCTCCTCCATCAATAAGTATCTTGGTCATCGGTTGCCCATTGTCGACGAAAGCTAGTCGGCAGTCTACCTTGGGGTATACCCACGGTAGTAGTTTATCGGTAGACGGTGCGCAAACTACGAACTCGATGGTGACGCAAGACACGGACAAGCTTTTTATCCAGGTTCGGCCGCCGAGTTGGCGTAATACCTACGTCCTGCGTCTGGTTGTATTGGATTGTGTTGAGAGATAATCTATCCTAGGGGGTCCCTTGCCCCTCCTTATATAGTCTGGAGGGCAGGGTTACAGATCTGGAAACTAATCCTAGTCGGTTACAATTGCCATGGATAATTCGATATCAATTCCTATTCTAACCGACTAGAATCCTGCTTGATCTCCACATCTCGTTTCCTTGCGCAAAACTCCAGGTTGTCGGATCAAGCCTTGTACTCGTCTCGTAATGGGCCAAGCCTCCTGGCCGAAGTCTAGCCGTAAGGGTATAGGGGTTTATACCCCCACAGCTAGTCCCCGAGCACCATGTATTGTGATGTAACACGCCGTCTTGAGCTTCTTCGATCAGTGAGGCTTGACGTCTTCAATAAGTGGGAAAGTCGCCCAAACAGTTGCAACGGTTCTTTGACCAACTCAAAAGACAGTTGATCAACATTGACATCGAAGAAGCGAGTTGTTCGAAGAATGCATGGTGCTCTAAATTAAAAAAGATTTCTTTCCTGGTGAAGTGTGCCCACTTTACTTTTTTGAAAGGTATAACCATCAAAAAAGCAAGCATATTCACCGCAAGGTGAAGTGTGCCCACTTAGTCCCTGAGCCTGGTAGTAGGTGACGCAGGCACGTGGTGCCAGGGTCAAAACAAAAGTCCTCAAAGAAATTCTGTAACTGAGATGCATCGCCAGATGCATCGTACCGATGTAGTCCCCGAGCTTGCTGGAAGGCGAAGTATGAGCCTTGTAGCAAGGTCTAAAAAGTTGAATTTACCAGTCTGACTGCAATTGAATAGATTAATCGACCAGTCACCAAGCACCAAGTGTTTTTTAGAATTCTGTGTTGCTGTACTGTACGACCAGTCCCCGAGCATCGAGTGCTCGGTGGTCGGTGCAGTTCTTTAAAGCTTCTAGCTGATAGACTGGGCGACCAGTCCCCGAGCGTCGAGTGCTCGGTGGTCGGTGCAGTCCTTGAAGTTCCGAGCTGATAGACTGGGCGACCAGTCCCCGAGCGTCGAATGCTCGGTGGTCGGCGCAGTCCTTGAAGTTCCGAGCTGATAGACTGGGCGACCAGTCCCCGAGCGGCGAATGCTCGGTGGTCGGTGCAGTCCTTGAAGTTCCGAGCTGATAGACTGGGCGACCAGTCCCCGAGCGTCGAATGCCCGGTGGTCGGTGCAGTCCCCGGGTTGTTGACTCCCTGGCGTATGTGTCTTCTTGTTTTTTGAAAAGATCTTTCCAGTTAAAGTTGACGTGACGAGGCCTCCTGACGGGGTGTCAGACGGATGCATGAAAAGTTGCGCCTGGCAACTGTGCAGCCGCCCTTTGCATGGTTTGAGAAAAGGAAACCATCAATTGGTACGAAAAATCTGCCGCATTAATTGTCTATAATCATTGTAAACCGAAACGCCGCATCCGCCGCATGGCCCGCCCACTTCCCGAGAATACGGGAAGTGGGAGAGGTGGAGTTGCGGGCTATAAGAGCCTGATAGTTCCACCTGTACTGCTTACCCTGCCATTGCCTTCAAACCTTCCGCTCTCATCTCCCCCAATCGCCTGCATCTTCCTAACTCAAGCCCACATTCGCACCTCTAATGGCGAAGAGCGACTCCAGGAAGAGGGCCGAACTGATGGCCAAGGAGTGGAAGAAGTCTCGCAGCACCACGAAATCTCTTGGTGACCTCGTCGATATGGGGCTTCTGCACGGCCCGGAGCTCGGCGGCTGGAGGGCACCGGAGGGGGAGAGCTACCCCGACCCTCGCGCCGGTGAGATCGTCGTATTTGAAGATTTCATTAAGAGGGGCTTTGGTGTTCCTGTTCATCCTTTTCTTCAAGGTCTTCTTTTATACTATGAGATCGGGATTTGCAATCTGCACCCAAACTCAATTCTCCTCATTTCCACTTTTATCCACCTGTGCGAAGCCTATGTTGGCATAGAGCCGCACTTCGATCTTTTTCGGTATCTTTTCTGCTTGAGGAAGAAGGGAGCAGTTGGAGGCTCCAAGGTTGCAGGTGGAGTATACCTCAACCTTCATGATGGAATGAAGAATCGCTACCTGCACTGTCCATGGAACACTTCCTTGACCGAATGGTACAGGAAGTGGTTCTACATCAGGGAGGAACCGGGCAGCTCCACATTCTGCGACGTGGGATACATTCCTGAGAAGAGGATGAGCTGGACCGACCGCCCGGAGTTCGACGGTCCAGTGGCGGATCTCATGAAGCTGATCGACTGGTCGCGCCTGGACGGGCTTGACGTGGTCGGCAACTTCATTTGTCGTCGGGTGATGCCCTGCCAGAAGAGGGTGCACTCGGCGTACGAGTATGCCGGAAGCGTGGACCCGACCAGGATGCGGCCAGAGATCTTGGAGAAAGCGGAGGTACAACAGCTGTTGAACGAGCTGTTTAACTTCGCGGACGGAGGCTTCATCCGTGGCAGTGATTGGGTGCAAGCCTTCAAGTTAGGACGACCAGCACCAAAGGTATGTAGCAGATTATTTTGTTTTAGCATTCGTATATCGTCGGCAGCTGACTCATCTCTGTTGCTTTTGCAGATCGGCGATGTCGACCGGTGCACAGTGTATGTATCACTGGCACCGGGGATGGAAAATCCTGCGGGAGAAGACCCGCCAGAGGAGGACGCTGCTCGGTGTACTCATTACACCAGCAGTGAAGAGGACCAAGCCCGCCCCGTCCCGACCTCCGAGGAGAGGGTAGCGGGGAAGAGGCCATTGCCGGCAGATCCTTTGCCGACACCGGAGCTGCCGGCAGATCTACCGGCGGAGAGCAGCCAAGCACCGAAGCGTCGTCGGCTCGTGCGGATTGTTGACGACGACGACGACGACGAGGAGGCTGCGCCGTCGTTGGTCCGACGGCCCCGGGGCCGCCCAGATATTGCGCCGGCCGCTACTGATCGAGTGGCCAGCGATGCCCCTGCACCGCAAGTTGTCGAGATGGGGGCGCAGGTGCCGACCGGCCGGGCGAGGAGGAGGTTCACCGCCACCCACCGTCGATCAGACCTGTAAGTGTTCGACTTACGTATTTTGGACTCCTCTTTGATTTTTTTTTTGAAATTACACTTTTGTTCCTGTAGTGCGGCGTCGGATGTCGACCCCGGCCAGGCTGCCAGCCAGGGGACGGGCGAGCCAGTCCACGCTGCTGAGGATACGGCCCCCCAGACCACAGAGCAGCCAACAGCTGCAGTCGCGCCTGGGAGCACCGAGGGGCTCCCGACCGCGGCACCGACTACGACAGGCAGCCCGACCAGGGCTGGAGAGGCTCCCCCAACTGGCTCCTCAGAGGAGGGAAGATCTCCGACCGCTCCTCCTGCCGGGGGGAGTGAAGTCCCCACGCCGCCCCGAGCAGGAGCCTCTTCGGCTGCGGGCTCCCCAGGTCTGGTCCGAGGACCAGTAATACCTGGGATCACCACCGGGGGTGGCGCAGCACAGGAGGAGGAAACCCGGGCGGCCTCCGATGATGAGGTGGAAGAGATTGAGGGTCGTCCCCGTGATGGCCGCCAACACGTGTATGTGTGGCGCCAACGCGGGGATCACTTTATCGGGCATGAGGAGCTCGCCGAGACCGAAGAGGCCGCCAGGGTGGAGCGCGCGGCCAAACGCCTCGTCGACGAAGTCAAGGTAAGCGACTTTTTGTACTGCTGTACATTCTATGCCTTGTCTTGCATGGTCGTTATATGCTCGCTTTGTAGGGCGCAATGAAAACGGCAAAGTACCGGAAACGGTGCTTTGACCAGATAGAAGGCGTCATGGCCGAGAACAAGGCCCTTGCCGCGGAGGTAGACCGGCTGCGTTCGGAGGTCGGGGAGAAGGTGGCCGAGATGAGTGTCCAGGAGGAGCGTCGTCTCGACCTCACTCGTCGCTTGGCCGACCAGTACCGGCAGCGAGAAGGTTAGTCACACGCTCCGAGCAGCTTTGCGTACTTGTGTAGTTTGCTTTACTGACCAGTTTATGGTTCACACAGACTTGGAAGAGGAGGTGGCGCGCCTCCGACAAGAGAAGGAGCAGCTCAGCCAACAGCTCGCCGGTGCGCTGGAGTCCGGGCGGCGAGCAGGAGAGGAATTGGTCCGAAAGGACTGGGAATTATCTGGTAATGGGTGCCGCCTTGTTAGCTGCTGCTTGTCGCCCCTTTGTTTGTTTAGTATGCCGAAAATAACGCCTTGTTTCGTTTGCAGTGCTCAAGGTGAACGCCAAGAAGCACCTGGATGATCTGATCAAGGACCGGGACTCCTGGAAGGTCAACTGTTGCAGGATCTGGAAAGGAGTGTCCCCGGTCCTAGACCTGATCAGTCCCGAGCTCCCGGAGAGCCAGCCCCGCGCGCCGCAGTTGACCCCGGTCGAGAAGGCGCAACGGGCGTGGGACTGGCTCCAGCAGTTTGTGAAGGACGCTGGGGAGTTTGCCGGCGCGCACGTCCTCAGCATGGTGCGCGCCCACTATCCCCTGGTCGACTTGAGCAGGCTGGAGAAGGGGTACCCGAAGGAAGTCGGCCCTCAGGAAGCGGACGAACTTCGGGGTAGTCTGCTGGACTTGTCGTCGACGGTGATCGGCGACATCAATCTGTGCGGAACGGCCACTCCTCCAGACCAGCCGAGTTCAGATAGGTCGGCCAGGGAGTTGTCGGGCGCGTCCGTTGCGGGAGATGGGCGGTCGACGCCTGCGGTCTCGACCAGCCAGGCGCCGGTGGCCCCGACCCCTTCGTCCGGGCAGCAGGGCCAGGCGGGTGATCAGCCCGAGCAGCTAGGCCAATGAAGTAGTCTGTAGGAATAGACTAGTGTCTGCCCGTCAGGGTATTTATTGTAAACTTTGTGTGTAAAGTTTGTAATAAAGTTTGCTTTTTGTCATGACTGTTGTTTTGAGCGCTGTAAGAATATCTGAGTGACGTGTCACCGTATTCGTCTCGGTAGTCGCTAGGAGCATCCATTGCAGGAGTTTTGCCGAGTGCTGTGTGCGACAAGGTATAGGCAAAAAATAGAGAATTATCAAAAATTATAAGATACTTACAAAGGAAAGTTATGAAAACTTTATGGATAGAAACGTCGCAGTTTGTCGATGTGCCAAGAGTTAGGCACTCGTGTTCCGTCTGGGTATGCCAATCTGTAGGACGTGGGTCGTGTGACCTCGGTCACCACGAAAGGTCCTTCCCAGGGAGTGGATAACTTGTGCATTCCCTCCTGGCTTGTTTTCCATCGAAGTACCAGATCGCCGACCACAAAGGAACGGTCTTTGACGTTCCTGTTGTAGTATCGCCTGACTGCCGCGAGATATTTTGCTGTTCGGAGGCAAGAATCTAAACGCTTTTCCTCCATGCAATTGATTTCGAGTTCTCTGGCGTTGTCGGCGGTCGCCTGGTCGAAGTGTTCGATTCTAGGAGATCCGAAGTGTATGTCGGACCGCAGGACCGCCTCTGCACCGTACACCATGAAGTAGGGAGACACCCCTGTGTTTCGACTGGTCTGAGTTCGGAGGCCCCAGACCACTGCCGGCAATTCTTTCATCCATCGACCGGGTGCTCTGTCGTTTTCGGTGTACAACCTTTTCTTTAGGGCGTCAACGATCATTCCGTTAGCACGTTCAACTTGACCGTTGGCACGTGGATGTGCCACTGACACGTATTTTACGACTATGCCTCTGTCATCGCAGAAGTCCCAAAAAGTAGTGCCAGTGAACTGAGTGCCCAGATCGGTGATTATGCTGTTCGGGATGCCGAATCTGTGTATGATTTGATTGAGGAACTCCACAGCCTTCTCGGAGGTTGCCTTGACCATGGGCATGTATTCAATCCACTTGGAGAACTTGTCGATTAACACGAAGACAAACTTGAAATTGCCCGGGGCTGGTTTAAATGGTCCGATCATGTCAAGCCCCCAGCAAGCAAAGGGCCAAGATGACGGGATGGTTTGAATTTCATGGGCAGGTACATGGGTCCTCTTAGCAAAAAACTGACATCCTTCGCAATGTCGAACCAGTTTTTCTGCGTCGCCGACCGCGGTTGGCCAATAAAAACCTGCTCGGAAAGCCTTTCCGACCAACGTTCTAGATGCGGCGTGATTGCCGCAGGATCCAGCATGTATGTCCTCTAAGAGCTTGATACCATCATCTTGGGGTATGCACTTGAGCAGTACTTCGGAGCTTGCGTTTTTCCGCATGAGTTTTCCGTCGACCAGGATGTAGTTCTTTGATCGTCGGATGAGGCGCTCGTTCTCTGTTTTGTCCTGAAAACCTGTCCCGTCTGATATGTATTTGATGAACGGGGTACGCCAGTCACGCCCACCGGTTGTCGGAGTGGCGTCGTCTATGAGCATTGCCTCGGTGGGTTGCTTGTCGACCAGGGAGGAGCCTACGCTCGGCTCATGGATGTCCTGGACGAAAATACCCCGCGGGATTTGGGCCCGAGATGAGCCTAACTTTGACAACGCATCTGCTGCTTGGTTCTTATCCCGGACCACGTGGATGTATTCTATGCCATAGAAGTTGGTTTCCCATTTGCGAATTTCTTTGCAGTAGAGATCCATCTTCTCGTGGGTTGCGTCCCACTCCTTGTTGAGCTGGTTGATGACCAAAGCGGAGTCGCCATAGACACAGAGGCGCTTGACCCCCAGTTCAACGGCTAGTCTTATGCCATGCAAGCATGCTTCGTATTCGGCGACGTTGTTTGACGCCGGAAAAAGGATCCGAAGGACGTAACGCAGTTTGTCCTTGTTGGGTGATACGAACAGTACCCCAGCGCCAGCACCGTTGATGTTCAAGGACCCATCAAAGAACATTGACCAGTGGTCTGAGACATCGGGAACGGGAGGCTCATTGAGATCCGTCCATTCAGCAATGAAATCGACCAGGGCCTGAGACTTGACCGTAGTTCGGCTCTGGAACTCCAGCGAAAATGGGCACAATTCCATCGCCCATTTCACGATTCTGCCATTGGCGTCTTTATTGCGCAGGATGTCCCCGAGAGGGAAACTGGTTGTCACCAGGACTCGATGGCCGTCGAAGTAGTGCTTCAGCTTTCTTGATGTTATCAGAATGGCGTATATGAGCTTCTGTATTTGTGGATACCTGGCCTTGGACTCGTTTAGGACTTCACTTATGAAGTAAATGGGTCTCTGGACCTTGTAGGCGTGACCTGGTTCATCTCGCTCGACCACTATTGCCGTGGAAACAACCCTGTCGGTTGCAGCAATGTAAAGAAGTAGGTCTTCATTGGGTTGAGGCGCTGTGAGGACAGGTGGTGAAGTGAGGAAGGTCTTAAGCTGAGTGAACGCAGCGTCGGCTTCCTCTGTCCAAGAAAATTTTTCTGACGCTTTCAATAGTTTGAAGAAAGGGAGGCCTTTTTCTCCCAGCCTTGAGATGAAACGACTGAGGGCGGCCATGCATCCGGTTAGCTTCTGAATGTCCTTGACGTTCTTCGGTGGTCGCATGTCGAGTACGGCTTTGACTTTTGAAGGGTTTGGTCGTATGCCGTCGCGACTGACGACGTTGCCGAGCAGTAGACCGGAAGGAACGCCGAAAATGCATTTCTTGGGGTTGAGCTTCCACTTGTACCTATTGAGTGCCTTGAAGGTTCGGTCTAAGTTGTCGATTAGGGTGCTCGCGTCCCTTGTTTTTACGACCACGTCGTCCACATAGGCCTCGACGAGGTCATCACGAATCTCGTCGTGGAGGCATTGCTGGATGGCCCTTTGATAAGTGGCCCCGGCGTTTTTGAGTCCGAAAGACATGGTCGTGTAGCAGTATGCGCCGAAGGGTGTGATGAAAGATGTTTTGATCTGATCTTCTTCTTTTAGCGAGATCTGGTGATAACCAGAGTAGCAGTCTAGAAAGGAGAGGAGTTCGCATCCGGCCGTTGAGTCGACCACCTCGTCGATGCGAGGGAGACCAAAAGGATCTTTAGGACAGTGTTTGTTAAGATCAGTGTAATCAACGCACATTCTCCATTCATTATTCTTTTTGCGTACAAGAACCGGATTGGCGAGCCAATCGGGGTGATACACTTCTTTTATGAATCCGGCTGCTAGAAGCCGTGTTATTTCTGCCCTGATAGCCTCCTTTTTGTCACGAGCGAACCGTCGCAGTTTTTGCTTGATTGGTCTTGCGGTCTTCGAGACATTTAAGGAGTGCTCGATCAGGTTTCGTGGGACACCGGGCATGTCTGCGGGTTTCCATGCGAAAACGCTCACGTTGTCCCTTAGAAACCTGACGAGCGCGTCTTCCTATTTTGGACCCAGGTTGGCCCCGATGAGGGCTGTCTTCTCGGGGTTGCCTTCGACCAGCTGCACTTCTTTGTACTCCTTGGATTTTGAGTTCTTCCTGGCTGTCGCCTGTTCGGGTAATCGGAGCTGGTCGGGAGGTAGCTGTGCGGCTTGGTTTGCTGTTTCCGCCATGCGGATTGAGAGGTCGATTGCCTCGGTGATCTTGAAGCTTTCTTCTTCGCAGGTGTACGCAGTGTAGACGTTGCCTCTGACGGTTAGGACGCCCTTCTCCGTGGGCATCTTAAGGACCAGGTATGAGTAGTGCGGGACTGCCATGAACTTTGTCAGCGATGGGCGGCCCAGTATGGCGTGATAGGTCCCGTCGAAATCCGCGACTACGAAGTTGATGAACTCCGTCCGGAAGTGGTCGGGTGTGCCGAATTGGACAGGCAATGTTATCTGCCCGAGGGGCACTGAACTTTGACCTGGCAAAACCCCCCAGAATTGGGCGTCGTAAGGTTTTAGTTGTGCCGGTGATATCTTGAGGGCGGGCAGGCTGTTGCGGAAGAGGATGTCGATGGAGCTTCCCCCGTCCACGAGCACGCACTCGAATCTGATGCTATTGATGCAGTTGTCAAGAATCAGTGGGAAACGACCCGACTCTGGGATAGCGGCCCACTGGTCCTTCCTGCTGAACGAGATCTCCCTGTGGGACCACGTGGGAAATTTCGGATCTGCGATCAGCCCGTCCGTGCTGTCTATGTTGAGGCAGGCTCTCTTTAACAGCTTTCTTTCTCGCTTGGACTCAGTGGAGACCTTGCCCCCGAAAATGGAGTGGACCACGTCAGTGGGGCTGACGTATTGGTGTCGGGGGTCCCTATCTTGGTCCTCATCCTCATCTTCGTGGTCGTGCCCATCGCGCTTGTTATTTTTCTTGGCGGAGTCCTCTTGGGCGGCCCGCCGTGTATAGATACTTTTGAGGACGCGGCACTCTTCCATGGTATGATTGGACTTTGGGTGTAGCTGGCATGGTCCCTTCAACGTTTTGTTGTAGTCTTCTTGGTAGTCCCGTCGCCCATTGGGACGTTTGACCGTATTTACTACGTGGTCGTAGTCGCGAGGGCGCTTTCCTCTGAAGTCGTCGCGGCTGTCGCGCCGCCGATCCCAACCCTCTCGGTGATCGCGGTTGTCGGAGCGGCGGTGATTTCTGTTGTCGTAGCGACCACGACCGTCATCTCGCCGGGGAGGCTGGTCGGGGCCTCTCATATCGTCTCGGATTAGTTTTTCTGCGTCATCGGCATCGGCGTAATTTTTGGCCGTGGCGAGGAGCTCTGCTACCGTTGATGGGCGCTTACGCAACAGCTTGTTCCTCAGCGCTTCGTGGAAACGCAAGCCCTTGATGAAGGCTGAGATGGCCTCGTCATGAGAAATCTTCGGGATTTTGAGGCGCATATCCGAGAATCGTCGGATGTAATCGCGCAGAGGTTCATTCTTCCTGTCCCTTATCCTTTCAAGGTCATACTTGTTTCCGGGCTGCTCGCATGTGGCGATGAAGTTGTCGATGAAAGCCTGGCGTAGCTCTTCCCAAGAGTCGAAGGAGTCCTCGGGCAAGTCGAGAAGCCACTGATGACCAGCCTGGTCGAGGACTACGGGGAAGTAGTTAGCCATGACGTGCTCATCTCCTGCCGCTGATCGGACGGCGATTTCATAGAGGGTGATCCAGTTCTCTGGATTTTCCTTGCCGTCGTATTTTTTAAGTTTTTCGAGCTTGAAATTGCGGGGCCACACGACCTGGCGGAGGTGTGAGGAGAACTGTCTTAGGCCCGGAGGACCGTGGGTTGCATCGTACTCGATGCGGCGCAGGTTTTCGTGGACTGCTCTCTCTGCGGCGCGCCTGTTGATGCGGTCCCGGGCATCTTTGGAAGGGATGTTGTGGCGGAGATCCCTGTGTTGATCTTCTTGGCCGCGTACGCGGTTCTGCTTGCGGCGGCCATCGGCGTCCCGACCACCATCGTCGCGCCGCGAGTCCCCTCGACGGTTGTCGGGGGAGCGGCTGCGGTGACGCCTGCTGGGTGAGACCTGGCTACGATTAGTCTGGTCGGAGGCGGCTTCCGTATAAGAGACGTCCTGGACTCTCTTGAGCAGAGTGGCTGTCTGTCCCATTGCGGCGATCAGGTGTGCTCGGATGCTGGTCCGGACTCCCTGGCATTCGGGGGTGTCAGGAAGCCGATCCAGGTTAGCCATGGCGATAGCCACGTTGGCGCTTGGCGTTTTGTAGACTGGCTGGTCCCCGACCATGTCAAAGGCATCGTTGAGGTTATTTGGTGGCATCTGTTGTTGCTCGTCCGCACGTCGTCGGGCGCGATCGGCGTTACGCTGTTCGCGGAGTTGCCTCTGGTCATCTGTTTCTCCGTCAACGGCCGGTTCGTCGGCGCTAACATTGAACACAATATCCCCTCGCCGGGGGGGAATATCGGGAATCGGTCGAAACCTGGAGGGTGTGAAGGAAAATCCAGGTCGTAGCCCTCGTCTTCGGTGTTTATAACCTCGGTGGGGACGGAGCCGGTGCTTGAGTTGGTGCTGGAAACCTGGCCGTCCCGTAGCTCTCGGATTGTCACCATGTTGACATGGTGACGATTGTTCCTTGTCGGCGACCAACCCGCCTTGCTGAAAACGGATTGGACATGCTGTGAGTAAACAGAGGTCGAGTTGTTCAGGCCGCAAGGATAGTCTTCCTTCTTGAGCTCGACGGATCGTCCTGAAGGGGTTGAGGTTATCGTCAGGGACGTTCCCAGCCGTTCGTGTGTGGCGACACGAGTTGGCCGGCGGGATTTCGAAAAATCCGCTCGAGCAGCTTGGTCGGGCCGGCGCAGAACTCCATCTATTAGTTGGGAGACTTCGAGTAGCTTGGAGTCAGCGCGATCGAGCGCTTGGAGGAGGTCCGAGCAGTCGATCTCCTTTCCCTTGTAGAGTGGGAACGGTGGTCGGGCGCTCGGTGCCGTCATGCGTGTGGTCGGAGACAGCGTGATCTCAGATTGGATCTGGATCTCTTTCGGAACCGTGGTCGCGAAGCCGCCGCCGCACGTCGTCCACGTGATCTGGCCGACGGTGAACGTGAGGCCTTCGGGCACGGTCGCGGAAGCTGGGATCGTGACCATCTTGTTCGACGGAAAAGTTGCACGCACACCCCCTACCTGGCGCGCCACTGTCGACGAAAGCTAGTCGGCAGTCTACCTTGGGGTATACCCACGGTAGTAGTTTATCGGTAGACGGTGCGCAAACTACGAACTCGATGGTGACGCAAGACACGGACAAGCTTTTTATCCAGGTTCGGCCGCCGAGTTGGCGTAATACCTACGTCCTGCGTCTGGTTGTATTGGATTGTGTTGAGAGATAATCTATCCTAGGGGGTCCCTTGCCCCTCCTTATATAGTCTGGAGGGCAGGGTTACAGATCTGGAAACTAATCCTAGTCGGTTACAATTGCCATGGATAATTCGATATCAATTCCTATTCTAACCGACTAGAATCCTGCTTGATCTCCACATCTCGTTTCCTTGCGCGAAACTCCAGGTTGTCGGATCAAGCCTTGTACTCGTCTCGTAATGGGCCAAGCCTCCTGGCCGAAGTCTAGCCGTAAGGGTATAGGGGTTTATACCCCCACACCCATCAATCCTGCCTTTAACGAACAAAGCCTTGAGATGTTGCCTTTCATCATCAGAGGGTTTCTCAAACATAGCTGTCATTGGGTCAAGGGCCAACTGGGCTATCTGATCAGGAAAATCTTCCTCCTCATCATCACTAAAGGGAGTAAGAAATTCCATCGGCAACATAAATACCATGTTGACGTCTGCCGATGGTCATTTTCCCTTGTGATCCGGCTGTTGCCGATCTCCACACTTAGCAGAATTTTCTTCCCTGCTCAATTCTTCTTGTCACTCTCGCTGCAGCCGCCTTTTCTGTGTCCTTGTCAGCCCTTCTGGACACCATGGAGGAAGCTGTGTTCGCCTCACCGGTTGATGTTGAACCTCCCTTGATTCCATCCGATAAGTATTAGCATCCCTACAAAATATGAACTCATCGGGAACTCGTGCATTCGCCATCTCCTCAAGTTCTTCTTGGTTCCTTGGGAAATAACTGACATGTTCCCCAAGCCTGTCATGCACACTGAGCCTGCCCCCCAGCCGATCGTGCACTAATGTTCTTCCTCTAATCGGCTCATTAAAACGCCGATCATTGTCTTGATATCGCCGATTTGGTCTATCATACCGATTATAACCATTGCACTCGGGGCAGTCTCTAGCAGTTGGCAACTTGATGTTTTGCTCCCAACAATGGATGAAGAACGGACAATTCCAATGATCTTTGTGCCGATTCCACTCTTGTCGGCGTCTTTCCTCCTCTCGGCCGCGATGTTCCTGCTGGTGACGATACTGATCCTCACGTTGTTGCCATGTTTCTCGATGCCGCCTATGAGTAATCACAATACCAGATCGAGGAGGTCTTCCAGAATTGGTGCCTTCTTGGATCAAGCCCGGGCCCTTGGCATCATCGGTAGTGATCTGGTGCTGAGGATCTACCGATGCACTCTTCTCAGCTGCTTCTGAAGTTAAAACTTTAGTCTTTCCCTTAGCATCCAACATATTTGTCGGGAAAGGGTGCTGATCAATCTTCATCAGCTTTTGAGCTTTGGAATTATCAAATTTAATCCTCCCAGACTCTATAGCCAATTGCAGCTGTTGCCTGAACACTTTGCACTCATTTATACTATGAGACGTCGCATGGTTGGGTGACAATTTAATTTGCCCCACCTGAAGCAGAAAGTCATATATCCTATCAGCTTTTGTGATGTCAAACGCAAACTTTTCTCGTTCTTTATGGCCGAAAGGACAAGACATCGGCTTTTTGTTCTTCACCCATTCTGCCAAGCCGATGACTGGTTCCTCACCAGAATCTGAACTTGTTGCCTCATCAACAAATGACACCTTTTTTTTCCAAGCTTTCCTAGGTTCAAAAGCCTTGATATCTTGGTCAGAAATCCTCTGCACCAAATGACTTAGACTTTCAAACTCCTGAGACGCGTACTTATCTTTGATATGTGGCAACAATCCTTGGAAAGCCAAATCTGCTAGCTGCTGATCGTCCAGAACCAGACTATAGCATTTGTTCTTGACATCCCGCAACCTTTTCACAAAACTTTCCACCGATTCATCATTGCGTTGCCTTAGCCTGACTAAATCGGTAATCTTCTTTTCATGGACTCTAGAAAAGAAATATTTATGAAACTGCTTCTCTAAATCAGCACAAGTGATTACTGAGTTTGGAGGTAATGAAATAAACTAAGTTGTTGGTGCAAAAGCTAATCTGCAAACACAAAGGGCTAATACCCGATTTAAACGTTAAGGCGTGCCAGCCGATTTGACCTTACTATCGGCAAAGGTGATAACTCGAATACTTTGGTCCTGACAACAGCGATGCGCCCAGATGTCACGGCCAAGAGGTATTCACGCGGAACTTGAGAACACGTCGAGCTTAAGTCGACGAATTCCTAAGAACTCGTAGTGAAAAGAAAAAGTATGACGAAGTCGTCGAAAAAGTAGATGCTTGGAGTATGAGTAAAAACGTGTGTTTGATTGATTGATAGATAGATTATAAGGCCCTAGGGTCTACATTTATACCCTGCTCAAAGAGCTACAACCAGACACGACTAGAACTCAAATTCCAAATTACACAGAATCCGTATACAAAACGATTTAAATAACTAAGGAAAACATAAAACTACCCCCCCCCCCGTGACAAACTGGAACACTTCCACAAACCGATCGGCAACTTCCAGACTCTTCCCCCATATCATCGGCAGACTCCCCTGTCGTAGCCATCGGCACAGACACACCATCATCTATGGACTTAGTCACGTTCAACCATCCCTCCATCGGCAACCATCCTCATCGGCAACTCATCCTGTAGATCAAGCACTGCCGTCTTATCCTGCCGACCCATACTTTTCCAATCATGGACACATGCCCAAAAACGGTGTCAACACATGCCCCCCAATTTCGGAGTATGAAACCATTAATGCTCCAAAATTCTCTGCAGTAATGATGCCTTTCCGCAATTAATGCTCCCAATCTGGTAACCGACAGTCTTAATCTGAAAAACTTTGATTTGATTCTTCCGCAGATTCCTCGAAATCTTCAACTTCCCAAACGGACATTTCCATTTTAGTCGCGCATCGGCAATATTACCGTTACAGGGACTTGCCGATGGACTGACCAGGACGTCCATATCTTATCTCCCCAAATGGCTATCTCCACTTTATTCGCCCATCGGCAATATGACCGTTACAAGGCGCTGCCGATGGACCGACCAGGAGATCCCGCACAGTAAAATATCCACGGATAATGACCGCTTCCTGTCAAATCACCTGCACGATCCCTTGATTACCGTGCGAACAGTTACCATATCTACCTGAGCGCCCTCGGATTTCACGGATACGACAAAGAGATAAGTCAATTCTGCCCTTGCTCGTTTTGTCCTATAAATAGTTCCTTCTTGGGTACTCCTTCTCCATCACATCATTCCACAACTCCAACTTCACTTTCCCGACGGCGGCGCTGTTCAAGAGCCCCAAGATCTCCAACGAAGTCCCTTCTTCACCAACTCCGAAGCCCTCGATCATCCTCCTCGTGACAAGATGGCCGTCAACTTCATCGTTCCTGAGGTCAGTTCTTCACTCCATCTCTTGTACTTTTTCTCGCACCCCTGTTCATCCGCAATCCATTTTACTGAACATTTTATTTTTCTTTCTTTGTTTTTTTACCTTCAAAACCATTAGGATTTGTCCAACAAAATTGTCATCCCCACCGATCAACCACACCTCCAATGCCTTGGCCCGTTAGGGGATCCAGATCCAACCGACCTCATTAACGCAGAAACCAACAGGATCCCTTTTAGAGCCGAGAACTTTTCTTTGGATCCATGGAAGGATACTTTCCGTTCTTGGCCCAGTCCTACCGTGGGATGGACGGATTGGTTTTTGAGGGTCAGCAACTCAAATGAAGTCCAGTGGGGCGAGAGGAAGCTAGACCAATGGATTAGGTTGTCTATAGCCGATATGCATAGGAATGAATAACTGCTGATAGCTGCATCATATTTCTGGTCAGACACGCTCAATGCCTTTGTCTTTGGCCACGGCCCTGGTTCCCCTACTCTTGCCGATGTAGCTATGCTCACTGGCCTAGATGTATCTTCTGCCGATAGCACTCATTTTTTCGATACCAAACCCAGTGCTAAGGTAGAAACTCGTACCATCGGCGGCTGGTCAGGGTACATCCAAAAATACAGACGAAAAGGCCCTGTCGACATAAAAGAGCAGACCTGCTTCCTGAACATGTGGCTAGATAAATTTGTATTCTGCGACCGATCGGCAGGATCAACCTCCGTCTATCTATCAGCAGCAGAAAACTTAGCCAATGGGGGCTGATTTCCCGTCGGCCGATACCTGCTTGGTGCAGCCTACCACCTCCTTCACCAAGTGACTAGGAAACTCTTACTCGGCCAGTCTATCGGCAACTTGGGAGGTCCCTGGTGGTTCATCAACATGTGGCTCAATCTCCACATGCACAAGCGTCTTGAGTTTGACCTTTTTGCACAACGTTTTCCAAGGGACATAACCGAGAACTATGAACTGGATGAGGAAGAATTGGCAACACGCCCTCCCATGAACTTCGGTGAAGCTGTCATAGTTTTACCTGGTACAGGAGGCAATGCAGACCAGGTCAGCCGATTCTTCCAAACCTTGTATGAAGGCTTGACCAGAGAGGAGCGAGCATGGTTAGCTTATGACGATCCAGACACCATGTTTCCTCTAGTTTTCAACCCATTCAATGATGCTCTTGACACAGATCCCGAAGTAATGATGGCATTGGTGACTCCCAGAGCTATACCAGTGAACTTCTTTGGCAGTGGGAAAACCTCCCCCCAGACCTATGAGTTCTACAATCCATCGGCACTAGCTCGTCAATTAGCTTTCGGCCAGCTGCCGATTACACTCTGTTATGCCGATGTGATAAAACCCAGAGAAACCATCACTAGCCTCCTTGAATGGATTCGAGTAGCCCAACTGCCATCAAGCGCCGATACAGACGTAGACTTGTCAGAATGGGTTCCAGCCGCCTTCATCACTCAGGCGTACAATCAATGGTGGGCAGAATGGAAGGAGCATCTGTTCTGCAGATCGGCTCTTACGTATCGCGGCATGATCGACCCCGAGTACAAAGTTCCCGATGACACTGTAAGTATCTTCGAGCCGATGTTTCAATTTTCTCATTTTTATTCCCATCGGCGATTTACCTTTGTATCGTCTTGCACTAGAAGAACTCAGACATCTCCATCGGTGGCTGCCTCCGCCTTGGCACATGCGTTCAAGGTATACTTTCAATTTTTATACAAATTTCATTCTTATGTCTGTTGCACTTGCACTCACAAATCTCCTTTCTATATCAGCAAACCAGCGCATCGGCAAGGACCAAAAGCAAAGGTGCCGATGCCCCCCAGTTCAGCCAGTAGAAGAGAAAGGGCACTAAAGGTACCAGAGCACAGGCAAAGCGCCACAAAGTAGCAACTCCCCCTCCTCCTCCGGTATCTCCAATTCCGGTAGAATCTTCTCCTTCTTCTTCAGAAGCACAGACACAGCAAGTACCATCTCCCCCTCCAATGCAAGAAGCACCACAAGTGGAAGAACCCCAACCAGAAGAGCTTCAACCAGAAGTACCTCAACCAGAAGACACATCGGCTGATGTGCATGAACAAACTACCGATCCAGCAGGTCCCATTATAGCATCGGTGGTCTCTTCCATCCAGACAAGCACTGCTCCTCCTCAAGGTAACATGCTTTTATGATATTATTGCCAATGAACTTATTTTTCTGCTTTATAACCACTTCTGTTAATTTTTTAGCTGACATAGTTCCATCGGCAACTCCAGCCGATCAACCCGTGGCTCCATCGGCATCTTCGAGTCAGAGGCAAGAGATTGCCCTGAAGCAAGTAAGTTATCCAACCTCTGTTTGCATCATCTACCAATACTTGACCACAGAATAACTCGTTCTATTTCTTCTTCAGGAGCAGGACTCTCCCGACAGCTTGTTCTCCTTCGCCATCGACATCTCCGAAGATGAGGGTGAAGAAGCAAGCTCTTTTCAGGCAGTTGTGATCACATCGGCAGAAGTCAGGGCAAAGCTGGAAGAATTATCGGCTCTCCTCCACCAAGACACAGCCTAGCTAGTCGATGATTCCGATCCGGCCAAGGTTTTATTCAAGACTCTGAGAGGCCACATCCCCGCCGATGCCGAAGAAGTTCTCTTTCAAGCAGCACACCTGGAGAGCCGACAACTGCAGTACCAGAAGGCTGCCCGACGCCTTGCCGATAGAGCCGCTCAAGCCCGACTTTCCGAGGAGATGATGAAAGAAAAGCTCCTGACCGACGAGAAGCACAAGAACATCGGCACCTTGAAGTCCTCAGGAGACGCGCTGAAGCAGAAGATCTCTAATCTATCGACAAAAAGGGAAGCCCTGCTGGCATAACTCAAGCAAGTGGAGGATGCCCTATCCCAAGCTCAACAGGAAGAGAGTCAACTGCCAGAGACCATCAAGCTCCTTGAGCAAGAGCGAAATGCCCACGGTCGCAAAGCACTGCAGCTGAAGAAGAAGCTGAAGCCGATAGAAGGTTCTGCCGATGAAGACGTCAAGGAGATAGAAGCAGCCAACCAAATCCGCCTTCGTGCCATATCGGCCATCCAAGTGCTGCTAAATATGTGAGCTCTTCATTGGCAACACACCCGTTTCTCCCTGCTTTCCAGCTTTCTCCATGTTTAGTCTAGCCGATAGGACTGTTTTCAGCATCTTTTGAAACATTGAATCCGGCCCCAAACATATTTAATCCAGCCGATAGGAGTGTTATCAGCATTTAAACTTTTATGCATCGACCCATATACTTGGGTAGTACTTTTTTAGATATTTGCCATTTAATGCTCTGGGAAATTCGACCCCTTCGAGGGTTTCTAAGATATAAGCGTTACCAGGAGCCGATCGACTTATCCGATAGGGACCCTCCCAATTGGGAGACCACTTCCCAAACTTTGAACTTTTAGTCCCGATCGGTAAGATTAACTTCCATACTAAGTCTCCATCGGCAAACTCCTTAGCTTTTACGTTCTTATCATACCATCTGGCAACTCTTTTCTTATTCTCTTCAATACTCATCAAAGCCTTCAGCCGATGCCCTGCTAGATCATCTAACTCATCGGTCATCAAAGTAGCATAGTCATCGGTAGCCAATTGATCTTGAAAAGATAATCGCCTAGATCCAATCTTAATCTCCCAAGGTAACACTGCATCATGTCCATACACCAATTGATAAGGTGAAACCTTGGTCGCTCCATGACAAGCCATCCGATAGGACCATAAAGCTTCATTCAGTAATGTGTGCCACCGTTTAGGATTTTCTTCAATTTTTCGTTTGATAAGCTTGATAATTCCTTTGTTAGATGCCTCGGCCTGCCCATTAGCTTGAGCATAATAAGGATAAGAATTTAACACTTTAATCCCCATACCGATTGCGAATTCATCAAACTCCCCTGATGTGAACATAGTACCCTGATCGGTAGTAATTGTTTGAGGAATCCCAAATCGGTAAATAATGTGCTCTTTCACAAAATCAATCATATTGGCTGAAGTAACTTTCTTCAAAGGAATAGCCTCAATCCATTTGGTGAAATAATCGGTGGCAACCAAGATGAACTTATGCCCTTTGCTAGATGGCGGATAAATCTGACCGATTAAGTCAATAGCCCATCCCCGGAACGACCAAGGTTTGATAATAGGATTCATGGCCGATGCGGGTGCCCTTTGAATATTGCCAAACTTCTGACATCCTTGACATCCCTTGAAATATTTAAAGCAATCTTCAAGTATGGTTGGCCAATAGTACCTGTTCCTCCTAATCATCCACTTCATCTTAAAAGTCGACTGATGTGCTCCACATACTCCTTCATGGATTTCTCCCATCAAACTTTTAGCTTCATCATCACCTAAGCACCGGAGAAGAATCCCATCAATAGTTCGATAATACAATTCATCTTCGAGGAGCACATACTTGGTGGCTTGAAACCGAACTCGTCTTTCGACTTTCTTAGATGGATCATTCAAATAATCAATGATCTCTTTTCTCCAATCATCGGCACCAATTGCCGATATTGCACTAATCATAGGCTGATATCCCGAGGCATGCTGAGCCAGACGATTGGCCTTTTCATTATGCAATCGAGGAACATGCTCTAACCGGAAATCTTTGAATTCCTTTAACAGTCGCATACTCCTTTCGTAATAAGTTATGAGGACTTCACTTCGGCATTCATAGCTTCCAGCCAATTGATTTATAACCAGCATAGAATCCCCGAAGACTTCAACAACATCAGCATGAACTTCTCTCAATAACTCTAATCCCTTTATCAAAGCTTGATACTCAGCCTGATTATTTGTCGACGTAGCAACAATCCGCAAGGAAAATTCATACTTCTTTCCCCGAGGGGAAATTAATACTATGCCGATTCCTGCCCCCCGGTCACATGTAGATCCATCAAAGAAAAGCGTCCAAGGTACAATTTCCAAAGCCTCCACTGTACCGCAATCTTGAGTTACAAAATCGGCCATAATCTGCCCTTTAACTGCCTTAGCCGATTCATAACGTAGATCGAACTCCGACAGCGCCAAAATCCATTTACCGATCTTGCCACTCATAATCGGCATGGATAGCATGTACCGGACTACATCATCCTTGCAAATAACAGTACATTCGGCCGATAACAAGTAGTGCCTTAGCTTGATATAAGAGAAATATAAGCACAAGCACAGTTTCTCAATAGCCGAATACCTGGTCTCAGCATCGATCAATCTCCTGCTTAAGTAATAAATCACACGTTCCTTCCCTTCAAATTCTTGAATTAAAGCCGAACCGATGACCATCCCATCGGTAGACAAATACAATCTGAAGGGCTTCCCTTGTTGAGGTGGAATTAGAACTGGAGGATTCACTAAATAATTCTTAATTTCATCCAGAGCCAACTGCTGTTCCTTCCCCCAAACAAACTTTTGATGGGCCTTTAACTTCAGAAGAGGACTGAAAGCACGAATTTTACCAGACAAATTAGATATAAACCTTCTGATAAAATTTACCTTGCTGATCAAGGACTGGAGCTCAGTCTTGTTGGTAGGGGCCACTATCTTATTGATGGCATCAATAGATCTTTGACTGATTTCAATCCCCCTTTGATGCACCATGAAACCAAGAAACTGCCCTGCCGATACACCAAATGCGCACTTATTGGGATTCATTTTCAAACCATGCTTCCTTGTGCACTACAACACCTTTCGTAAATTGGCAAGATGCTTTGTAAAGTCTCCATTCTTAACCACCACATCATCAATATAAATTTCTACCAGCTTGCCGATGAACTCATGAAATATAAAATTCATGGCCCTTTGATAAGTAGCACTAGCATTCTTTAAGCCAAAGGTCATGACTATCCATTCAAACAACCCGACATGACCAGGACATCTAAATGCAGTCTTTGGAATATCCTCCTCTGCCACGAATATTTGATTGTATCCTGCATTGCCATCCATAAAGCTAATGATCCGATGCCCAGCCGCAGCATCAACTAATAGATCTTCAACTGGCATTGGGTAGCCATCCATCGGTGTAGCTTTGTTGAGATTCCTGAAATCAATGCAGACCCGAAGCTTCCCGTTCTTCTTGTAAACCGGGACAACGTTGGAAATCCACTCGGCATACCGACACTGCCGAATAAATTTGGCTTCAATAAGTTTAGTTATTTCGGCCTTGATGTCAGGAAGAATATTAGGATTACATCGGCGAGCTGGCTGCTGATGCGGCCGAAATCCAGACTTGATAGGCAACCGATGTTCAACAATCGATCGGTCCAAACCAGGCATCTCAGTATAATCCCAAGCAAAGCAATCTTTATATTCCTTTAACAAATCGGTTAACTGTTGCTTACACTTAGAATCTAACTTAGCACTAATGAAAGTAGGTCTAGGTTTATCACCACTACCTATATCTACTTCTGCCAAATCATTGGCCGATGTGAACCCCTGGCCTAATTTTCCATCATCGGCGAACCTATCCATTAAAAACCATCTTCAGAACCGACTGCTTGGATCGGTGGAATTTCATAATCGGCAACCTTGAGGAAATCCTTTTCCCAAGCTTCTCCTGAAATATACCTAGTCCTTTCATAGGTATCTGCTTCCGCCGATGCAATAACATATGAAGAGTCTCCTGGGACAATTTCAATCTTATCACCTACCCACTGGACCAAGCATTGGTGCATTGTAGACGGGATGCAATAATTGGCATGAATCCAGTCTCTTCCCAACAGTAAATTGTAAGCACCCTTTCCATTGTCGGCAAGGTTTTACTGCCGATGGTCAACTCTACGCATATTGCCCCCTTGACTGGAGACACATTTCCTTCAAAGTCCTTGAGCATCATATCGGTCCTGGTCAGGTCCTGATCTCCTTTTCCAACCTTCTGATACACTGCATACGGCATGATGTTGATAGCAGCCCCACCATCAATTAAAATCTTAGTCATCGGCTGACCATCAACCCTTCCCTTGACAAACAGGGCCTTAAGATGTTGCCTTTCATCATCGGCAGGCTTCTCGAAGATAGCTGTCATCGGATCCAGAGCCAGTTGAGCTATTTGATCGAAGAATTCCACCTCATCATCACTGGATGGCGCAAGGAACTCCATCGGCAACATAAAGACCATGTTGACATCTGCCGATGGACCTTTCCCCTTAGGATCTGACTGTTGCTGATCCCCAGACTGTCCAGAATTCTCTCCCTTACTCAATTCTTCTCGCCTTTCGCGCTGCAGCCTTCTTTTTTGTGTCCTGGTCAACCCCTCTGGACACCACGGAGGAAGTTGCTGCTGCCTTACTGCTGGGCGACGATTTTCCCTCGACTCCATCCGATAAGTGTTGGCATCCCTGCAAAATATGAACTCATCGGGGACCCGCGCATTAGCCATTTCTTCAAGTTCTTCCTAATTCCTAGGAAAATATTCAACACGATCCCCAAGTTTGTCGTGCACACTGAGCCTGCCCCCCAGCCGATCATGAACGGATGCTCTCCCCCTAATCGACCCATTAAATCGCCGATCATCATCGCGGTAGTACCGATCGGACCTGTCATACTGGTCATAACCGTTGCACTCGGGACAATCTCTGACAGTGGGAAGTTTGATGTTTTCCTCCCAACAATGAATGAAGAACGGGCAATTCCAGTGGTCCCTATGCCGATTCCACTCCTGTCGGTGTCTTTCCTCTTCCCGCCGATAATCCTCTTGCTGGTGCCGATACCGATCTTCATGTTGCTGCTACGTCTCCCGGGGCCTCCTGTGAGTTATCACAATGTCGGATCGGGGAGGTCTTCCTGAGTTGGTTCCCTCCTGGATCAAGCCTTTCCCTTTCGCATCAGTAGTAGTGATTTGATGCTGAGGATCCACCGATGCACTTCTTTCAGCTGCTTCTGATGTCAAGACCTTGGCGTTTCGCTTAGCATCCAGCATGTTCGTTTGGAAAAAATGTTGATCAATCTTCATCGGCTTCTGGGTCTTGGAACTGTCAAATTTGATCCTTCCAGACTCTATCACCGATTGCAGCTGCTGTCTGAAAACCTTGCACTCATTAGTGTCGTGAGAAGTTGCATTATGCCACTTGCAATATTTCAACCTTTTTAATTCTTCAGCCGATGGGATCACATGATTAGGTGACAGCTTGATCTGACCTTCTTGAAGTAGAAAGTCAAATATCCTATCGGCCTTAGTGGTGTCAAACACAAACTTCTCTGGTTCTTTATGTCCAAAAGGGCAAGACATCGGCTTCTTATTTTTTACCCATTCTGCCAAGCCGATGACTGTTTCTTCATCAGAGTCCGAGCTTGTTGCTTCATCAACGAACGACACCTTTTTGTTCCATGCTCTCTTGGATTCGAAAGGCTTGATATCTTGATCAGAAATTCTCTGCACCAAATGACTTAAGCTTTCAAACTCCTGAGACACATACTTATCCCTGATGTGTGGCAACAAACCCTGGAAAGCCAAATCGGCTAGCTGCCGATCATCCAGAACCAGGCTGTAGCATTTGTTCTTGACCTCCCGTATCCTTTGCACAAAACTCTCAACCGATTCATCATTGCGTTGCCTCAACTTAACCAAATCGGTGATCTTCTTCTCATGGACTCCAAAAAAGAAGTACTTGTGGAATTGTTTCTCCAGATCGGCCCAGGTAATCACTGAGTTGGGAGGCAACGATATAAACCAAGTGAAAGCCGATCCAGATAATGACGATGAGAATAAACGAACCCTTAACTCATCCCTGTTACCAGCTTCCCCGCATTGGATGATGAACCTGTTGACGTGCTCCATGGTTGACGTGTCATCCTGTCCAGAAAACTTAGTAAAATCCGGTACCTTGTACCGATTTGGAAGCGGGATCAAATCATATGCGGGAGGATACGGTGTCCGATAAGAGTAAGTGTTGACTTTGGGTTTTATCCCAAATTGGTCCCTCATGACTTCAGCAATCTTATCGGCCCAATAAGCATCGGCATCTTGCCGATGTGGTGGTTGCGGATCGGGCGCCTGTTGATTAGCTTCCACGTGTCGATGCGGCGCACGATCTGCATGGAACATCGGGTTAATTATTTGACCTCCAATCTGCGGACCACCAAGTTGTTGCCCGCCAATCTGCTGTCCGCCGACCTGCTGCCCGAGATTCATTGGCCTTGCTGGAACCCTGTAGCCTGATGACTCTGTTGGGGTGTTTGCGGAAAGACTTATTGCCCAAGCCATCCATTATTGGCATTCATCGGCATAGGTCCTGCCGATGACTGGTAATTGGGCATCATCATCGAATTGACATACCCAGGTTGAGTCATAAACCTCTGTTGCATTAGCATTGAGTCTGCCGATGCGTTAGGCATCTGGAACGTTGGAGCTTGAGAATTCCCAGTGTAAGGTCTTGCAGTAGTAGTTGTAGTATACTGGGAACTTTGATTCATCGGCATATTGGGAGGTGCCGATGTCTTAGGGGCCTTGCCTCTCATATCAGTTGCTTGAGATGTGCCAGGTGTCTTCAAGTATTCCGGGGGCATACCATAACCCCACCAGTTAGGAGGAGGAACTGGTCCTGACATCGCCGATGCTAATAGATCTGTGGCAAGCTTGATCTGTTCATCTGAACTCGGTGGATTAGTTATCATCGGCATAGATTGCGCATTAGTGACTCCCAACGTACTTGGAGGAACGGTAATCTGTGCACCCGCAGCGGCTGCAGCAGCCGATGGGGCTGTGACCACTGGTGATCCTGGCTGATGAAGAGAGGGGCCCATATAATCTGGTGGCATCTGTCCTTCCTTGAAAGTTCTAGCGACGGCATTGAAAACCGTATTGGACAGCACACCAGCTTGGTTGATCAAAGCACGGTTGATAGCACTATCAACCATCTCTTGAAGTTTACCAGGATTGGCTTCAAAAGTAACCTGCCGAGGTGCCGGCAGTGCATCCTTCTGGATCACTTCGCCACTCCTGTTCATGCTGAAGGACCTCAGGCATTGCTGCTTGTAATCCTCCATGGCTTTAGCAATAGCTTGTTTCTGCTCATCCTTGAGATTGGCTTCTGTCACGGGGATGACGTTCTTCTGATCAAACTCAGAAGTCGACATGTTGATCTTGATCTTCGTCCCACTGGGCGTGCCAAAAGATGTGTTGGTGCAAAAGCTGATCTGCAAACAGAAAGGGCTAATACCCGATTTAAACGTTAAGGCGTGCCAGCCGATTTGACTTTAGTATCGGCAAAGGTGATAACTCGAATACTTTGGTCCTGACAATAGCGATGCGCCCGAATGTCACGGCCAAGAGGTATTCACGCGAAACTTGAGAACAAGTCGAGCTTAAGTCTTCAAATTCCTAAGAACTCGTAGTGAAAAGAAAAAGTATGACGAAGTCGTCGAAAAAGTAGATGCTTAGAGTATGAGTAAAAACGTGTGTTTGATTGATTGATAGATAGATTACAAGGCCCTAGGGTCTACATTTATACCCTGCTCAAAGAGCTACAACCAGACACGACTAGAACTTGAATTCCAAATTACACAGAATCCATATACAAAACGATTTAAATAACTAAGGAAAACATAAAACTACCCCCCCGTGACAAACTGGAACACTTCCACAAACCGATCGGCAACTTCCAGACTCTTCCCCCATATCATCGGCAGACTCCCCTGTCGTAGCCATCAGCACAGACACACCATCATCTATGGACTTAGTCACGTTCAACCATCCCTCCATCGGCAACCATCCTCATCGGCAACTCATCCTGTAGATCAAGCACTGCCGTCTTATCCTGCCGACCCATACTTTTCCAATCATGGACACGTGCCCAAAAACGGTGTCAACACAAGTGAAGGCCGATCCAGACAAAGATGATGAGAATAAACGAACTCTTAATTCATCCCTGTTAGCAGCTTCTCCACACTAGATGAGAATCTATTAACATGTTCCATGGTTGATGTGTCATCTTGTCCAGAGAATTTGGTGAAATCCGGCACCTTGTACCGATTTGGAAGCGGGATCAGGTCATACGCAGGAGGATACGGTGTCCGATAAGAGTAAGTATTAAATTTGGGTTTTATCCCAAATTGATCTCTCATTACTTCAGCTATCTTATCGGCCCAATAAGCATCGGCATCCTGTCGATGTACAGGTTGAGGTTCTGGCGCCTACTGATAAGCTGTTGGGTATTTTAAACGCAAACAGAAAAAATCCACAAGCGCACGGATACCGATGTAGCTTTCACCCGGGAGTATTCCAGAGTATCGATTTTCTACAGGGAACGTGAGTGTACTAATTAAGATCCAGGATCGCCCAAGGATAACTATATAATTATTTTTGGTGGGAAGAGAGGAAGTTTCCTGAGAGTTCTCTAGTTGATCTAAGAATCAAGAATTACTTCAAGATTATCTATATCGGGACATCAGAGCACTAACCACAGAAAGAGATGAGAAGGGGGTTAGGAAGGTCTGACTGCGGTCCTACAAACACCGATCCGAACGAGGTGGAATACGTCGACCGTTAGGGCTGTTACTACCCTAAGGCTACCACAACAATCCGTCGGGTTGGGTGCAATTTTAGGTAATTGCAAGACTAAACACCATGTCTAATCTATTAATTACTACTCTAGCGTTATAAAGACTAGAGCACTTGATGCAAGCGGGAATCCAATAAATAACTTGAATGTAAATAAAAGTAATTAAAGAACTCAGGAATTATGAATTGAAGAACCTGGAGAACGAACCAGTTGCTGCAAAAGTACAATGTTGAGGAAGATCCGACAGATCCAGCTCCTCCTCCGCTCTCCTCTTCTCTCTCCCTATTTTCTAGATTACAGCTAGAACTAACTAGAACTAGAACTAGAGGAACTAGAACTAGAACTAGATGAACTAGAACTAGATCTAGATGAACTAGAGGTAGAACTAGAAGAACTAGAGGGATCCTCTCTACTTGGATGAAGAATTGAAACCCTAGCTTTGATTCTGTAGAAGAGGTATGATCTCCAGGGGCCAGGTGGGTCTGGTTTTATAGTCCCTTCAAGTGAATATGGGCCGTTGGATCAAACCGACATTGATTAAATGATTATCCTTGATCCTTTAGGTCGGTGGAGCAATATCCCGAAAGAGAGTCCTGATAGGACTCTATGTGAGGGCGGGCGCCTAGGAGAGGAGGGCGGGCGCCCTGTCCCTGAGTCCTCTCGGCCTCCGCTTCGGTCCCATGGCTTCTGGAGTCTTCTAGATGATAGAAAATTGTGCGGCACGTTAATATCTCTATGTTAACCCGACGTGTGGGCCTTTCTTCCGTATTTCCTGATAACCCCCTGCAGAAATAGACAAACACCAAAACTCATGGAAATTTGTCAGATAAAACCCTAAGTCTAGGTGTTGGTTGCATTTGGATCCTTTTCTATGATTAGTTGATGGTTAAATGTGAGCATTAAGGACCGTCAACAAGCTCCCCCAAGCTTAACCTTTGCTCGTCCCTGAGCAAAGATAGACTCAAGAGTTTCTGCAGTGGTTTCATGCCTTAAAGGTACATGCGTTTAAACAAGATCTCATCTCTGAGTTAGGGTAAACTGTCAAGACTCAAAACTTACTTGTTTTACCTTTTACTATGAGACTTGTAACCGTCACCTGTGTCTGAGTAGTTAAAAGATAGAACGGTCTAGTCAAGCGCCATGTCTCTTGTTCTTCGATTAACTATAGCTCTAGAGTTTTTGCAGATTTTCAAATAAAACTCAGAGATTCCTTGAATGACTCTCTCTAGTCTCTCTTTTGTGGTATTTCTGGATCCTTACCAAGGCAGTAAAGGTGTATGCCTTCTCTCAAAGTATGTGGTATTTTTGGTATGAGGCACAGTGACATTGCCTTCTCTCTCACCGTACTCTAATAAGGTTTTGATATCTAGAGCTCATAGGTGGGAGACAGCTAATACATACTTACAAGACATTTATTGCATAGTCAAACCATGGATCCAGAAGAACAAGTCAATAAGTCAAATCAAGATGTGCATGTGTGCCGAATGAATGATGCAAGGTAATGATGGTGATAACAATGGTGAAAGTCTAATTCTACTTATGCTCTTTTGAGGGGATACATACCTTTCTTGCTCTTTTGAAACTTTTTGAGGGGAATGAGATGCTCTATATTTTCTCTCTCTTTTTTTTCTTTTCTCTCAGGTGGGTATCTTGTACCCCTAATTCTACTATCGGACACTTGTCCATTTTTACCTCTCGTCTCACTTTTTCTTTTCTTTCGAGGTTCCGGGCACTTGCCCCTTTTTATTTCCTCGTATTCACTTTTTATAGAGCACTCATCCTCCTATAATAATGTAGCAAGTGGTAGTAACCAAAATATCTTGAGCATTTATTTCATAGGGGAAAAACAAGAATAGGAGAATGTTTTTGGCTATTCTCTCCCGGATTAGGAGTAGAATATATTTGGGTGGTTCTGGAGATGGAAATGGATGGATATATGTGGATGCATACTTCCGGAGCAGAAGCAGCATGTGTGAGTGAACGTGCAAGTGAATCTTGATTTAACCACATGACAAGCTTCTAAGGGTCTACACAGCTTGACCACACTCATTGCTCATAAGTAGTAAAGTAAATGTGTGGCTCAAAGTTTAGCAAGCATGTATATATGGCTGTGGTAGGAATTTAAACTCTCATCATATAGGAACTCATCATGCAACATTTTAAAGATTTTCAAAGATAAAATTCTCCAGAATTCTAGCATCTCTAGGAACAGATAAACAGCAGCTCAACATTCCCATATCATATCCGTTAACAACTTAGACTTTAGATCAAGTACTCTTCCCACAAGTTCAGGTTTAGAGCAAATCTTAATTGATAACAGTCATTCCTAAACTTAAGAGAGATTTCAATTTTGAGAACTAGTCATGGCAGAGCAACTATTCATCATTTCCATGTGAGAGCTTATCATGAGGGTTCATAGCAAACTTTATTTATTTATTTATTTAGCAAACTAAGCAAAGATATATATATATAAGCACAAAATCTTTATTATTTGAGTAAAGTATAAACATGAGTAGAACACTTAGCAGGATAAAAAGGGGTGCTCTCCCCCAAACTGGATTTTGACGTAATTTCTTCTGATGTAGCTAGCAGGTGACAGAGGTGTATTTGAATGTCGGCAGCACCCTGACAGCGATTAGGATGTCTTCCATCTGCTAGTCTTCTTTGATCCTTGAATTCTGTGGAGCTCAAATAGACAACAAAGCTTTGTGGAACTGGTTAAGTGTTAGCATAAATACCTAGCCTTTATCATGTTGAGCCTCCTCAATAAATGTTACTCTCTTTAGTAGGATCATAATTTTATTTTTATAGGGCAGGAATATATTTATTTTATTTTTATGCCACCACAATGAATGTACTTATGGGTTTTATGCCATGAGCATACTCACATGGGGCTTACTATTTTTAACATTTTTTTATTTTCTTTTCAAGATGATATGAACCTGATTAACTAAGCAAACTGTTTTAAATATGTGAAAGGAAAAGGATAACTACCAAGTTTACCTCTTGGCAAGGCGTTCGGTGTTTTTAAAGTCCTCCGAATGGGACTTTCCGTATTCTCAGTCATCCTGGGATTTGCTGGATGGCGTAGTCGGTGGTTCCAGCGGCGCCTGCTCTTCGTGTATAACTATCTTCTCTCTCCACACCTGACTCGGTGCTACGGTCTCCTCAGGACAGTTCTGTTCAAGCTGTATGTCTTCAGACTTTACAACTTCGCCTTCATAGTCTACCCATCTGTCCTTGATGATTTTGCCTTCTCTGGTTGTGGTTGCGTCATCTTCTTCTTGTCCTGACCTGCTTAGAGTCTTCAACTATATAGTTAGGGTCAGTAAAATAGCGGCGTACCTTCTCAGAGGGGAAGTGCATATGGACTTCTCTGGTTCAAATATAGATGATTGTTTTAACGGTGCTGAGGAACGGTCTCCCAAGGATGATGGGTGGATCGTACTCGTCTTCTCCCATGTCAATAACCTTAAAATCATCTGGAGCTAAATGTATGTTGGTTGTTGGGGCATCGTTCCATGCAGGAGCTGATAAGTGACTGCGGCCATTATATTGACGTCAGATCCGGTGTCGTAGAGTGTCTTCTAAAAAGAATATCCGTTGATTGTGCACTCGATGCTTGGAACACCAGGGTCGTCCTTCTTGATCAAGAAAGGCGACTTGAGTTGACGATCTTGACCTCCTTAGGCTGCAGTGACCATCTTAGCTGACTCAGTCTACATTTGCTTATTCCTGTTCCCCCTGTTGATCCTCTTTCTTGGTTCATGTTGGGATTGCTTTGAGATTTGTGTAGTCTTGTTCTTGAAGGAAAACGTCTCCTTCCTCCCCTTGATGTAGAAATGGATTTTAGCAGCACTAGCGTAGATGACAGCTCCCGAGGTGTTCAGGAATGGCCTCCCTAGGATGATGGATGCCCTCTAATCAGTATCAGTCTCTATCACCACGAAGTCTGCTGGAGCGTATAAGGTACCAACTCGGACGTAGAGGTTCTTCAATATTCCCTTTGGGAAACTTAGTGTCTGATCTGCAAGCTGCAAACACATGGTTGTTTCTAGGAAAGGATATGTAAAGAATTTTTCATAGAGTACCCTGGGCATAATGTTGATGCTAGAGCCAAAGTCGCAGAGTGCTTCTAGGAAGTCCACCATGCCGATGGAGATCAGGATGACGGGACGTACTGGATTGTCTCTCTTGATCGGCAGAAGGTCAGTAATTACTTCCACAACGGGGTTACTCCAGTAGTTACGTCCTCAAGGATCTCAGGGCAGTGATTGCCTGAGTGTCCATTGTTGATATTTGGTAACGCAATCAGGAAATGATCCGCAAGCGCACGGATATCGGTGAGCATTTCACCCAAGAGGTTATCCAGAGTTATCGTATTTATATTTTTACCACTGGGAGAAAGGGTGCATCTGACTAACCAAATCTATTGCTACAAAGAATGTTTCTCAATGTGAGCGATGTATAGAGAAGACTACAACCGTAGTCTCGTTCTAACCTTGGTAAGGATGATCTACTGTTCTATTGGGGAGGCTCACAGAATCTAGACAACACAAAGGATGTTCGACCCGCACCTATAAACCTACCCGTCCTGCTAACAAGATATGGGATACAAAGGTAACTCCGAAATGTTACGTTCCTCGCTACTACCACGGTCCAGCTAGTCAGGGGATATCTATGAGTACCCTAGCCTAAACACCACGTTTACGCCAGCAATGATTACTCTAATACTCAACCGGAAGAGGATTAAAGTAAACTCATAAACCAAAGAACAATAAAACAAGAACTTACTAGTAATTAGAAGTCGAATTACTGAAGAATCTTAGGAGCAAGCCTCGGGTTAGAAGACTTGATCCCGCAGGTACAACTCGGAGTAGACACCGACAGGCCGGCCTTCCTCCGATCTACACCTCCACTCTATCTCTCTCAATCTAGTAGAAACTAGAAGATCTATTTCTACTTACATTGGTTGCTAAGCCTAAAAAGAAATATTATTTAGAGAAGAGGTTTTCCTTCGAGGGCACCCCTCAATCTCTATGATAACTTCTTGTCTTCTCTAGGGGCCAGGGGGGTCTCCTTATATAGTCCTCCTCCTCTATGCGTTTTTGGGTCGGTAGGCGATGTGGTACTACGTTATCCTTGATCCTTTAGGTCGGAGGAACATCATGTGCGAAGAGAGTCCCGAACGGAGTCCAGGACAGGGCGGGCGCCCAGGTCCTCAGGGCGGGCGCCCTGGGCCTGGCCCCTTTCGGCCTCTGATTTCTTCCCGTGGCTTCTGGAGTCTTCTATATGGTAGAAAATTGCGCGGTGCGTTGATATCTCTATGTAATCTCGACGTGTGGGCGTTTCTTCCTTATTTCCTGATAACCCCCTGCAGAAATAGACAAACACCAAAACTCGTGGAATTCTGTCAGATAAAACCCTAAGTCTAGGTGTTGGTTACATTTGGATCCTTTTCTTTATTTATTTGATGATTATATTTGGTACTTAAGGACCGTCAACAACTCCCCCAAGCTTACCTCTTGCTCGTCCCTGAGCAAGGATGAACTCAAGAGTTTCTGTAGTGGTTTCATGCCTTAAAAGTACACACGCATTCAAGCAAGATCTCATCTCTGAGTTAGAATAAACTGTTAAGACTTAAAACTTACTCATTTTACCTTTCACCGTGGGGCTTGTAACCGTCACTTGTGTCTTGAGCAGTTAAAAGATAGAACGGTCAAGTCAAGCGCCATGTCTCTTATTCTTGATCAGCTATAGCTCTGGAGTTTTTTTTGTAGATTTTCAAATAAAACTCAGAGATTCCTTGTATGACTCCCTCAGATCTCTCTTTTGTGGTATTTATGGATCCTTACCAAGAAAGTAATGGTATATGCCTTCTCTCAAAGTATGTGGTATTTTTGGTATGAGGCATAGTGATATTGCCTTCTCTCTCACTCTACTCTAATAAGGTTTTGATATCTGGAGCTCATAGGTGGGAGATAGCTAATACATACTTACAAGACATTTATTGCATAGTCAAACCATGGATCAAGAGAAACAAGTCAATAAGTCAAATCAAGATGTGCATGTGTGGCAAATGAATAGTGTATGGTGATGATGGTGATAACAATGGTAAAAGTCTAATTCTATTTTTGCTCTTTTAAGGGGATACATACCTTTCTTGCACTTTGAAGCTTTTTGAGGAGAATGAGATGCTCTATATTTTCTTTTTCTTTCCTCTCAGGTGGGTATCTTGTACCCCTAATTCTACCATCGGACACTTGTCCATTTTTACCTCTCGTCTCACTTTTTCTTTCCTTCGAGGTTCCGGGCACTTGCCCCTTTTTATTTCCTCGTATCCTTTCTCTCTTTTTTTTTCTTTTCTCTTTTTTTAGAGCACTCACCTCCTGAAATAGTGTAGCAAGTGGTAGTAACCAAAATAACTAGAGCATTTATTTCACAGGGAATAACAGGGATAGGAAAATGTTTTTGGCTGTTCTCTCCCGGATTAGGAGTAGAATAATTTTGGGTGAATCTGGAGATGGAAATGAGTGGATGTATGTGGATGCGTACTTCCAGAGTAGAAGCAGCATATACGAGTGAACATGAAAGTGAATCTTGATTTTAACCACATGACAAGCTCCTAAGGGTCTACACAGCTTGCCGACACTCAATGCTCATAAGCAGTAAAAAGTAAATGTGTGGCTCAAAGTCTAATAAGCATGTATATATGGCTGTGGTAGGATTTTAAACTCTCATCATACAGGAACTCATCATGTGATATTTTAAAGATTTTTCAAAGATAAAATTCTCCAGAATTCTAGCATCTCTAGGAATAGATAAACAGCAGCTCAACCTTCCCATATCATATCCGTTAACGACTTAGACTTTAGATCAAGTACTCTTCCCATAAGTTCAGGTTTAGAGCAAATCTTACTTCATAACAGTCATGCCTAAACTTGAGAGAGATTTCAATTTTAAGAACTAGTCATGGTAGAGCAACTATTCATCATTTTCATGTGAGAGTTTATCATGAGGGTTCATAGCAAACTTTATTTATTTATTTATTTAGCAAACTAAGCAAAGATATATATATAAAAGCACAAAATCTTTATTTGGGTTTTCATGATTATGCATCTTTTATTATTTGAATAAAGTATAAACGCGAGTAGAAACACTTAGCTGGATAAATGGGGGTGCTCTCCCCCAAGCTGGATTTTGACGTAATTTCTTCTGATGTAGCTAGCAGGTGACAGAGGTGTATTTGAATGTCAGCAACACCCTGACATCGATTAGGATGTCCTCCGTCTGCTAGTCTTCTTTGATCCTTGAATTCTGTGGAGCTCAAATAGACAACAAAGCTTTGTGGAACTGGTTAAGTGTTAGCATAAATATCTAGCCTTTATCATGTTGAGCCTCCTCAATAAATGTTACTCTCTTTAGTAGGATAGTAAATTTATTTTTATATTTTTATATTTATAGGACAGGAATATATTTATTTTATTTTTATGCCACCACAGTGAATGTACTTATGGGTTTTATGCCACTCGTATACTCACATGGGGCTTACTGTTTTTTAACATTTTTATTTTCTTTTTAAGATAGCATGAACCTGATTAACTAAGCAAACTATTTTAAATAATTGAAAAAAAAGGATAACTACCAAGTTTACCTCTTGGCAAGGCGTTCGGTGTTTTTAAGTCCTCCGAACGGGACTCTCCGTTTTCTCAGTCGTCCTGGGATTTGCTGGATGACATAGTCGGTGGTTCCGGCGGCGCCTCCTCTTCGTGTGTAACTATCTTCTCTCTCCACACCTGACTCGGTGCTACGGTCTCCTCAGGACAGTTCTGTTCAAGCTATATGTCTTCAGACCTTATTACTTCTCCTTCGTAGTCTACCCATCCGTCCTTGATGATTTGCCTCCTCTGGTTGTGGTTGCGTTGTCTTCTTCTTGTCCTGACCTGCTTAGAGTCTTCACCTATATAGTTAGGGTCAGTAAAACAGTGGCATACCTTCTCAGAGGAGAAGTGTATGTGGACTTCTCCGGTTCCAATATAGATGATGGCTTTGATAGTGTTGAGGAACGGTCTTCCAAGGATGGTGGGTGGATCATACTCGTCTTCTCCCATGTTAATGACCTAAAAATCATCTGGAGCTGAATGTATGTTGGTTGTAGGGGCATGGTTCCATGCAGGAGCTGATAAGTGACTGTGGCCATTATGTTGTCGTCAGATCCGGTGTCGTAGAGTGTCTTCTAAAAAGAGTATCGATTGATTGTGCACTCGATGCTTGGAACACCAAGGTCGTCCTTCTTGATCAAGAAAGGTGACTTGAGTCGACGATCTTGACCTCCTCCGACAAGGATCCAATGTTCTAAGTCTTCTGGACAAGACTTTTCACCGTCTTCATCCTTTAGGTGCATCATTTGATAAGGTGTGGACCTTGACGTCTGCACCTCTTGATATGGAGTCACCTATGTTCTTGGTTTGTCCAGCAGTTCGAGGTGCGGCATTGGCAGCATCCTGCTCAGTGTATTTGTGCTCGTAGATCCACGTCCTTCTCTTGATAGAGTCTCGGAGTTGAAAAATCCTCCATGTTTCTCAAAATGTGTCCTGCTCATAGAGACAAGGCAGAGATCAAGTGCATGGGTCCTGTTGGTGGAAAACACCAACAGAACCAAAAGTATATTTATTCTTCTCTAACCTTAAGCATAGTGAGCAAGACAAAGTTGATAGGATCATGAGTGTAGGATTTGAAACATTTGTCAGATCATATGGCTCAACCTAATGGAAAGATAATCTATCTATATTTATGTTTTGTTTATATCTTCCAAAGATTGAATGTGCAACATTTTAGCTTATATGATTAGGAGTGTGGGATCACGAAGGTAGTACTAAGAACAAAGATTAAGGACTAAACATGTTGAATTAATTGAGTTGGTTAATCTGGAGTTATGAATCATACATGTTTGTCCCTTTATTTATGTGAATGCTAGAACCAAGGAGAAACTTATAAAAGTGATAGTCAAGTACCTTAAGGTGTTACCTTACTTGAAGAGTGACGGTACAGTATCACCTTGTGGAAGCTTTCCTTTCTTAGCGGTTGTGTATCGTGTTTGTGGCACTCTTTGTCTTGTTCCATCATCTCTCTATGATGAATTTGCTATGTCTTTCTTGTGCAAATCGTTAAACTTTATGTGTCTCCTTTGTCTCCAATGAGTTTGTATCTCAGGAATTCCCAGGTTGATATTGAAAGTTTTCCTGCAGGGGTTAGTCCGACAAAATATACCAATGCCTACTCAAGCAGTTTTTAGTTCAGTAACCAAACTAGACTCCATGTCTAATCAGATTAAGGAAGGCTATTTAACCTAAGCACCACACTTAATTTAAATGCTAATGGAAGTATGTCCAGTACTTCCAAACTAACACTTACTAGGATAAACAAAGGTAGCATGATGGCTTTTATAGAGATCTACTCAAGTGGAGATAAAGTAGTGTGATTAGTATTTAACAAATTGAGCATGTCTCAAAGGTAGGGATAACCAACGTAGCAACATGGCAAATGATGTTTTTATGTAAAGTACTCCCCCAAGCTTGAATTTTGCAAAATTCAAGATTGGATGAATTTAATTTAATGTGATGGTTGGTTGGACATACCTTGTACTTGTCATTCATCCCATCTTCTTGCTCCAATCCTGGAAGGGTTAGTGACAAGAATACCCGAAGGAATATTTCTACAATTATCTTTATATGCTCCATACACAAGGCAATGTTGCAAATAATTAGAAGTTCATGTTACGATCTGATCAGTGCTTGTTTTAGGACACTAAGCTTGTCGTTGGGAAACCATCAGTTTATGTTGGCAAAGTGGTTTCCTCTCCAATGCTGACCTATATTAAGATCAACTCAACGAGATCTGCAATATTTATTATAGACATATGCATCGACAACCACCTCTTTAAAGTTTTTATAAATAGAAAGGAAGAGGGGGTTGGAGATCTCAAATGTGGTAAGGTTGGAGAGACCAATTGATTGGGAAGATGTTGCAAATGAGCATGGAGTAAACGAAGTGGCTATGAAATAAATTCTATGCTCACTGTTGTTTCTCTCATTCTCAAACTCCAAGGATGATTCTTCATGAATGCTTAAAATTCCTCTAGGATTGTCTCTCAAGTTTGTTTTATCTATCCATTCAATGGTGATAGCACATGGATTTTTAATGCCCTCTAGCCATTGATGCTGCTCTTCTCGATCCTCCTTGTAGTCTTGGTGACTCTTATGCATGGGATGTCTAGAGAGATTCATAGGATTATCGGGAGTTTTAAGAGAAAGAGCATAGTAGAAATTATTAAGCTCAAGGATGGTTTTGATAGCCGAATCATGAGATTGAAGTGTTTGGAAATTGGCTATTGAAACTTCCTTTCCTTGTCTGGGAGATGATTCCTTCTCTATCTCTAGGAATTTTTTATGAAGACTAGTGCAAGAAGGATGTCCACCAATGAAGACATACCTTCCTTTACTAATAGATAAAGAAAGAAGGACTCTACCAAAGGTTATATGATTAAGACCAATGTGAAAATATCTAGGAAAAACATGGTCTTGTAGGGCTAGGTCTAAACCAGAATTTATAGAAAGATTAACAGATTCCCTAGGTGTAGCTAAAAGTGCATTATCTTCTTGATTAAAAGATAGGACCTCCGCTATAGAAAAGGGTTGGTTTTGACCTATTGCAATCAACTCCGGACACAGATCATAATTAGGGGCAGGACTTGTTGACTCCCATGGTCTATGGCTGGTCTCCGAAGGTGCAAAGAATTCAATAATAGGTACGGAATTTAAGTTATCCATAAAGATAAAAATAAAAAGATAAAAGAATAAAAGTATAAAAGTATAATACAAGATAATAGCAAGACTCAAAGTTATCTCAGCAAACCGTCTTTCTCCCCAGCAACGGCGCCAGAAATGCTTGTTGATATTTGGTAACGCAATCAGGAAATGATCCGCAAGCGCACGGATATCGGTGAGCATTTCACCCGGGAGGTTATCCAGAGTTATCGTATTTATATTTTTACCACTGGGAGAAAGGGTGCATCTGACTAACCAAATCTATTGCTACTATCCCTTTAGGCTACAAAGAATGTTTCTCGATGTGAGCGATGTATAGAGAAGACTGCAACCGTAGTCTCGTTCTAACCTTGGTAAGGATGATCTACTGTTCTATTGGGGAGGCTCACGGAATCTAGACAACACAAAGGATGTTCGACCCGCACCTATAAACCTACCCGTCCTGCTAACAAGATATGGGATACAAAGGTAACTCAGAAATGTCACGTTCCTCGCTACTACCACGGTCCAGCTAGTCAGGGGATATCTATGAGTACCCTAGCCAAAACACCACATTTACGCCAGCAATGATTACTCTAATACTCAACCGGAAGAGGATTAAAGTAAACTCATAAACCAAAGAACAATAAAACAAGAACTTACTAGTAATTAGAAGTCGAATTACTGAAGAATCTTAGGAGCAAGCCTCGGGTTAGAAGACTTGATCCCGCAGGTACAACTCGAAGTAGACACCGACAGGCCGGCCTTCCTCCGATCTACACCTCCACTCTATCTCTCTCAATCTAGTAGAAACTAGAAGATCTATTTCTACTTACATTGGTTGCTAAGCCTAAAAATAAATATTATTTAGAGAAGAGGTTTTCCTTCGAGGGCACCCCTCAATCTCTATGATAACTTCTTGTCTTCTCTAGGGGCCAGGGGGGTCTCCTTATATAGTCCTCCTCCTCTATGCGTTTTTGGGTCGGTAGGCGATGTGGTACTACGTTATCCTTGATCCTTTAGGTCGGTGGAACATCGTGTGCGAAGAGAGTCCCGAACAGAGTCCAGGACAGGGCGGGCGCCTAGGTCCTCAGGGCAGGCGCCCTGGGCCTGGCCCCTTTCGGCCTCTGCTTTCTTCCTGTGGCTTCTGGAGTCTTCTAGATGGTAGAAAATTGCGCGGTGCGTTGATATCTCTATGTAATCCCGACGTGTGGGCCTTTCTTCCTTATTTCCTGATAACCCCCTGCAGAAATAGACAAACACCAAAACTCGTGGAATTCTGTCAGATAAAACCGTAAGTCTAGGTGTTGGTTACATTTGGATCCTTTTCTTTATTTATTTGATGATTATATTTGGTACTTAAGGACCGTCAACATCCAGTATCTCCAGTGTGTTTGTGCTCGTAGATCTAGGTTCTTCACTTGGTGGAGTCTGGGAGTTGTAAAACTCCTTCATATTTTGCTCGAAGTGCACCTGCTCATAGAGACAAGGCAGAGATCAAGTGCATGGGCCCTGTTGGTGGAAAACACCAACAGAACCAAAAGTGTATTTGTTCTCTCTAACCTTAAGCATAGTGAGCAAGACAAAGTTGATGGATAATAAGATCATGAGTGTAACATTTAAAACATTTATCAGATCAGATTGCTCAACCTAATGGAAAGATAATCTATCTATATTTATGTTGTTTTTTATAAAATATATCTTCCAAAGATTGAGTGTGGAACATTTTAGCTTATATGATTAGGAGTGTGGAATCACAAAGGTGGAAGGACTAAACATGTTGAATCGATTGGGTTGGTTAATCTAGAGTTATAAATCATACATGTTTGTCTCTTTTATTCATGTGAACGCCAGAACCAAGGAGAAGCTTATAAGAGTGATAGTCAAGTACCTTAAGAAGTTACCTTACTTGAAGAGTGATGGTACAGTATCACCTTGTGGAAGCTTTCCTTTCTTAGCGGTTGTGCATCGTGTTTGTGGCACCCTCTATGGATCATCTCTTGTGAGCTATGCCTTCCTTGTGTAAATTGTTAACCTTTATGTATCTCTCTCTTTGTCTCCAATGTGAGTTTATCTCAGGACTTCCCAGGTTGATATTGAAAGTTTTTCTGCAGGGGTTAGTCCAACAAAATATCCAATATCTACTATAGCATACTATCGGCTCAAAGATCAACCTAAACACCATGTCTAATTTGATTTAGGAGGGCATTTAACCTAAGCACTATGCTTAATTTAAAATCCCTTGGAAATAAGATCATCAGCCCTAAACTAAGCACCATGCTTAATTAAGAGATAAATGAAACTACTCCAAACCTAGACATATACTAAAGCAAATAAAGGTAGCATGAGAGCATTTATAGAGATCTACTCAAGTGGAGATGAAGTAGTGTGATTAGTATTTAACAAATTGAGCATGTCTCAAAGGTAGGGACAACCAACATAGCAACATGGCAAAGGATGTTTTTATGTAAAGTACTCCCCCAAGCTTGAATTTTGCAAAATTCAAGTTTGGATGAATTTAATTCAATGTTGTATGATGATTGGTTGGACATACCTTGTGCTTGTCATTCATCCGTTCTTCTTGCTCCAATCCTAGAAAGGTTAGTGACAAGAATACCCGAAGGAATTTTTTTACAACTATCCTTATATGCTCAATAGACAAGGTAATGTTGCAAATAATTAAAAGCTCATGTTACGATCTGATCAGTGCTTATTTTAGGACACTAAGCTTGTCCTTGGGAAACAATCAATTTATGTCGGCGAAGCGGTTTCCCCTCCAACGCTGTCCTATATGAAGATCAACTCAACGAGATCTGCAATATTTAATATAGACATATGTATCGACAACCGCCCTTCTAAAGTTTTTATAAATAGAAAGGATGAGGGGGTTGGAGATCTTGAATGTGGTTATGTTGGAGAGACCAATGGATTGTGAAGATGTTGCATATGAGCATGGAGTAAATGAAGTGGCTATGAAATAAATTCCATGCTCATTGTTGCTTAGAGTGAAATCCATGTGGTATGGTGAAAATGATAAGGTGAGTGTGGTAAAAAAGAAAAAAAAGGATACACGGACGACTTGGTTCGAAACTAGCACAGCTACCGTTCCCCGGCAACGGCGCCAGAAAGCTTGTTGGGTATTTTGAACGCAAACAGAAAAAATCCGCAAGCGCACAGATACCGATGTAGCTTTCACCCGAAAGTATTCCAGAGTATCGATTTTCCACAGGGAACGTGAGTGTACTAATTAAGATCTAAGATCGCCCAAGGATAACTATATCATTATTTTTGGTGGGAAGAGAGGAAGTTTCCTAAGAGTTCTCTAGTTGATCTAAGAATCAAAAATTACTTCAAGATTATCTATATCAGGACATCAGAGCACTAACCACAGAAAGAGATGAGAAGGGGGTCAGGAAGGTCTGACTACGGTCCTACAAACACCGATCCGAACGAGGTGGAATACGTCGACCGTTAGGGCTGTCACTACCCTAAGGCTACCACAACAATCCACAGGATTGGGTGCAATTCCAGGTAATTGCAAGACTAAACACCACGTCTAATCTATTAATTACTACTCTAGCGTTATGGAGACTAGAGCACTTGATGCAAGCGGGAATCCAATAAATAACTTGAATATAAATAAAAGTAACTAAAGAACTCAGGAATTATGAATTGAAGAACCTGGAGAACGATGAAGAACGAACCAGTTGCTACAAAAAGTACAATGTTGAGGAAGATCCGATAGATCCGGCTCCTCCTCCGCTCTCCTCTTCTCTCTTCCTATTTTCTAGATTACAACTAGAACTAACTAGAACTAGAACTAGAGGAACTAGAACTAGAACTAGATGAACTAGAACTAGATCTAGATGAACTAGAGGTAGAACTAGAAGAACTAGAGGGATCCTCTCTCTACTTGGATGAAGAATTGAAACCCTAGCTTTGATTCTGTAGAAGAGGTATGATCTCCAGGGGCCAGGGGGGTCTGGTTTTATAGTCCCTTCAAGTGAATATGGGCCGTTGGATCAAACCGACATTGATTGAATGATTATCCTTGATCCTTTAGGTCGAACACCAAAACTCGTGGAATTCTGTCAGATAAAACCCTAAGTCTAGGTGTTGGTTGCATTTGGATCCTTTTCTATGATTAGTTAATGGTTAAATGTGAGCATTAAGGACCATCAACATAAGCTTCCACGTGTCTCTGAGGTGCACGATCTCTAGGGAACATAGCATTAGCCATGGTCTGTTGGCCACCAGCCTGCTGAGCGAGATTCATCAGCTGATTGATTGGTCCTTGATTCTGAAAAACAAGTTGCATCTGTCCGTGCTAGAATCCTGTAGGCTGATGATTCTGCTGAGCCGTTTGTGGAAAGACAAACTGCCCTGTCCATCCATTGTTAACATTCATCGGCGTAGGCCCTGTCGATGGCTGATAGTTGGGTATCATCATTGGGTTGACATACCCTGTCTGAGTCATGAACCTTTGATGCGTTGGTAGTGGGTCCGCCGATGCGTTAGGCATCTGGAATGTCGGCATTTGAGAATTCCCAGTAAAAGGTCTTGCAGTAGTAGTTGTAGAATACTGGGGATTCTGAGTCATCGGCGACACTGGGGGTGCCGATGTCATAGGAGCCTTGCCTATCATGTCAGCCGCTTGAGACGTCCCAGAACTATTTGCACCAAAGTCCGGGGGCATACCATATCCCCACCAGTTGGGAGGAACTTGACAATTTTTTAATACAGATCCTGACATTGCCGATGCCAATAGATCTGTAGCAAGTTGAACTTGTCCCTCTCATGTTGCTGGATTAGTTCTCATCGGTGCAGATTGCCCATTAGTCATTCCTAATGTGCTTGGAGGAGAAGTAACCTTCATACCCGCAACGGCTGGAGGAGCCGATGGAGTCGTAACCAATTATGATCCTGGGTGATGATAGGCTGGGCCCACATAAGATGGTGGTACATGTCCCTCTTTGAAGGTTCTAGCTGTTGACGGTTCTTAAGTATCAATTTTAATTATCTAATAAACAAGAGAAAGGACCAATATGCAAACAACACCTAGAATTAGGGTTTGATCTGACAGAATTCCACGAGTTTTGTTGTTTATCTGTTTCTGCAGGGGGTTATCAGGAAATAAGGAAGAAAGGCCCACATGTCGGGATTACATAGAGATATCAACGCACCGCGCAATTTTCCACCATCTAGAAGACTCCAGAAGCCACGGGAACAAAGCGGAGGACGAAAGGGGCCTGGCCCAGGGCGCCCGCCCTGAGGACCAGGGCGCCCGCCCCCTCCTAGATGCCAATCAGAACTCTTTTCGTGGACGATGCTCCACCGACCTAAAGGATCAAGGATAACCGTCCAATCAATGTCGGTTTGATCCAACGGCTCACGTTCACTTGAGGGTACTATAAAACCAGACCCCTTGGCCCCTGGAGGAGACAAGTTCATCATAGAGTTGAGAGGAGCCCTCGAAGGAATACCTCTCCTGTAAATAAAATTTCTTTTTAGGCTTAGCAACCAATGTGAGTAGAAATAGATCTTCTAGTTTCTACTAGATTGAGAGAGATAGAGTGGAGTTGTAGATCGGAGGAAGCCCGGCCTGTCGGTGTCTACTCCGAGCTTGTACCTGCGGGATCAAGTTCTCCTAACCCGAGGCTTGCTCCTAGGATTCTTTAGTATTTCGACTTCGAAATTCTAGTAAGTTCTTGCTTTATTGTTCTTTTGGTTTATGAGTTTACTTTAATCTCTTCACATAGAGTTTAGAGTAATCATCTCTAGCGTAGACGTGGTGTTTGGGCTAGGATACTCATAGATATTCCCTAATTAGCTAGACCGTGGTAGTAGTGAGGAACGTGACAATTCTGAGTTACCTTTGCAGACCATAACTCGTTAGCAGGAAGGATAGAGTTTATAGGTGCGGTTGAACATCCTTTGTGGTGTCTAGATTCCGTTAGCGTCCCCAATAGAACAGTAGATCATCCTTACCAAGGTTAGAAGGAGATTACGGTTGTAGTCTTCTCTATTTATCACTCACATCGAGAAACATTCTTTGTTGCCTAAAGGGTTAGTAGTAATAGACCGGGTTAGTCAGATGCACTCTTTCTCCTAGTGGTAAAAAAATAAATACGATACTCTAGATAACCTCCCGGGTGAAGTGCTCACCGATATCCGTTCGCTTGCGGATCAATTCCTTATTGCGTTCCCAAATATCAACAAGCATTTCTAGCGCCGTTGCCTGGGAGAAAGACGATTTGCTGAGATAACCTTGAGTCTTACTACTAGCTTGTATCTATACTTTTATCTTTTCTTATCTTTTATATTCTGTTGTTGATGCAAAAAGTGGATCTACAAACACAAAGGGCTAATACCTGATTCAAACGTTAAGGCGTGCCAGCCGATTTGACCTTACTATCGGCAAAGGTGATAACTCGAATACTTTGGTCCCGACAACAGCGATGCGCCCGGATGCCACGGCCAAGAGGTATTCACGCGGAACTCGAGAATACGCCGAGCTTAAGTCGACGAACTCCTAAGAACTCGTAATGAAAAAGAAAATATAACGAAGTCATCGAAAAAGTAGATGCTGGAATATGAGTAAAAACTTGTGTTTGATTGATTGATAGATGTCTCATTACAAGGCCCTAGGGTCTACATTTATACCCTGCTCAAAGAGCTACAATTAGACACGACTAGGACTCAAATTCCAAATTAAACTGAATCCGTACACAAAACAAATTTAAATATCTATGGGAAACATAAAACTACCCTTCCGTGAGAAACCAGGACACCACCATAGATCAATCGGCAACCTTCATGTTCTCCTTCCGAGTCATCGGCAGACTTCTTATCATAGCCATCGGCAAAGACTAACGCTGACCATCGGCACGAACGTGTCATCACTTCTGGACTTAGTCTCATTCAGCTGTCTCCTCATCGGCAACCACCCTCATCGGCAACTCCCCTGCAGACTAGCTACTGTTGCCACATCTTGCCGATCTATAGTTTACCGATCCCTGGGTACGTGTCCAAAAACAGTGTCAACACATGCCCCCCAATTTCGGAGTATGGAATCATTAATGTTCCAAAATTCTCTGCAGTAATGATGCCTTTCCGTAATTAATTCTCCCAATTTGGCAACCGACAGCTTAAATCTGAACAAGCTTGGCCCGATTCTCCTACAGGTTCCTCGAATTCCTCATCCTTCCGAAACGGACATCTCCACTTTATTCATCCATCGGCAATATTACAGTTAGAGGGAGCTGCCGATGGACCGACCAAGAGATCTTGCACAGTGAAATATCTCCAAAATCATGACCGCTTGCTATCAAATCACCTGCACAATCCCTTGACTACCGTGCGAACAGTTACCATATCTACCTGAGCACCCTCGGGTTTCACGGATGCGGCAAAGAGATAAGTCAGATCTGCACCTGAACGTTTTGTCCTATAAATACTTCCTTCTCGGGTACTCCTTCTTCATCTGTCATTCTACAACCCCAAAATCCACTTCCTTGGCGGCGACACTTTTTGAGGACTCCAAGAATTCTAGCAAGAACTTCCTCCAACAACCCTCGAGTTTTCGATCTTCTTCCCTACGAGAGAATGGCCATCAACTTCATCGTGCCTGAGGTCAGTTCCACTCCTCTCCTATATATTCACTACACCCCTGTTCATCCGTAGTTCATCTTACTGATTACTTTTTTTTTCTTCTCTCTTTTGCTCTTCTTTTTACCCCAAAAAACTTCTAGGATCTGTCCAATAGAATCGTCATCCCTACCGATCAACCACACCTCCAATGTCTCGGTCCGCTAGGGAACCCAGATCCTACCGATCTGATCAATGCAGAGACAAACAGAATCCCCTTTAGAGCCGAGAATTTTTCTCTTGATCTGTGGAAAGATGCCTTCCGCTCTTGGCCCAGTCCTACCAAGGGATGGAAGGATTGGTTCTTAAGAGTCAGCCATTCGAATGAAGCTCAATGGGGTGAGCAAAAACTGAACCAGTGCATTAGACTGTCTCTTGCCGATATGCATAGGAATGAATCACTGCTGATTGCTGCATCATATTTCTGGTCAGACACACTTAATGCTTTTGTTTTCGGCCATGGCCCTACTTGTCCCACTCTTGCCGATGTGCTCATGCTCACCGGCTTAGATGTATCCACTGCCGATAGTAGTCACATATTTGACACCACACCTAGTGCTAAAGTGGAAACCCGCTCTATCGGCGGTTGGTCTGGGTACATTCAGAAGTACCGTAGAACAGGGCCTGTCAACATAAAGGAACAAACCACCTTCCTGAACATGTGGCTGGACAAATTTGTATTCTGTGGTCGATCGGCAGGACCAACCTCTGTCTACCTATCGGCAGTAGAGAGAGTAGCTAATGGTGGCCGATTTCCCCTCGACCGATACCTGCTTGGCTCGGCCTATCATCTTCTCCACCAAGTAGCTAAGAAACTTCTGCTCGGCGAACCCATCGGCAACTTAGGGGGCCCTTGGTGGTTCATCAACATGTGGCTTAGCCTCCATATGCATAAGCGACTGGAATTCGACCTCTTTGCACAGCGTTTCCCCAGGGATATAGCAGAGGATCATGAGTTAGATGAAGAAGAATTGGCAACTTGTCCTCCCTTAAACTATGGCGAAGCCGTCATAGCCTTGCCTGGTACTGGAGGCAATAGAGATCAAGTCAGCCGATTCTTTCAGACTCTTTATGAGGGTCTGACCAAAGAACAGCGAGCATGGATGCCTTATGAAGATCCAGACACAAGATTTCCTCTGACCTTTCACCCTTTCGACGATGCTCTCAATAAAGATCATGATGTGATGATGGCACTCATCACTCCAAGAGCTATACCAGTAAACTTCTTCGGCAGTGGGAAAGCCTCCAACCAGACCTATGAATTTTACAACCCATCGGCACTAGCCCGTCAACTAGCTTTCGGTCAGCTGCCGATTGCACTCTGTTATGCCGATGTAATAAAACCGAGGGAAACCATCACTAGTCTTCTTGAGTGGACCAAAATAGCTCAACTGTCACTAAATGCTGACACAGATGCCGATCTATCAGATTGGATCCCGACCCTCTTCATTACTCAGGCATACAAACAATGGTGGGAAGAATGGAAAGAGCACCTGTTCTGCAGATCGGCTCTTACATACCGTGGCATGATCGACCTTCAATACAAAGTCCCTAACAATACTGTAAGTATTTAAAACTGATGTTTCAATCCTTTCATTTTTACTTTCATCGGTAACTCACTTTCTGGGTTATATTGCAGGTCGACAACACACCCCCATCGGTCAGCAGGAGTGGCAAGCCGATTGAGCTCTTTCCATCAGGTCCAATTTCTTCGATCGGCAACAACTCCCCATCCTTGGCCACTATAATGCATCGGGGTGTACGTCTCAAGAAAGTCACCACCAAGCGGACAAAGGTATCTCCATCGGAAGCTGCTTCTACACTAGCACAAGCCTTTAAGGTAAATTTTTGAATTCTTTCACCCATACCGATTCTATTTTTACACTATTGCACATGCACTCACAAATTTTCATTTGTTGTATCAGCAAACCGGCACATCGGTAAAGTCCAGAGTTGTGACTGCCGATGCCCCCCAGTCCAGCCAACCAAAGAGGAAAAGCTCCAAGAGTACCAGAACCCAGGCGAAGCGCTAGAAAACAGCAATATCTTCCCCTCCCCCAGTGTCTCCGATCCCAGTGAATCTTCTCCTTCTTCTCCAGAAGTCCAGATACAACAAGCACCATCTCCTTCTTAGCCACAAGAAGAGCCTCACGCAGAAGAACCCCAGCCAGAGGAACCTCAGCCAGAAGACACATCGGCTGACGTGCACGAGCAAACTGCCGATCCAGCAAGTTCAATCAAAGCATCGGTAGTTTCCTCAATCCAAACAAGTATTTCTCCCCCTCAAGGTAACATACTCAATATGAAATCATTGCCGATGAACCTACTTTTCTGTCTTATAATTATCTCTGTTACTCTTTTAGCTGACATAATCTCATCGGCAACTCCAGCCGATCAGCCCGTAATTCCATCGGCGTCAACCGGTCAGAGACGAGAGATAGCTCTGAAACAAGTAAGTTACCAGATCTCTACCTGTATTGTTTACTAGTGCTTGATCATAGAATAACTTATCTTATTTTCTTTTTGTTGATGCAAAAAGTGGATCTGCAAACACAAAGGGCTAATACCCGATTCAAACGTTAAGGCGTGCCAGCCGATTTGACCTTACTATCGGCAAAGGTGATAACTCGAATACTTTGGTCCCGACAACAGCGATGCGCCTGGATGCCACGGCCACGAGGTATTCACGCGGAACTCGAGAATACGCCGAGCTTAAGTCGACGAATTCCTAAGAACTCGTAATGAAAAGGAAAATATGACAAAGTCGTCGAAAAAGTAGATGCTGGAATATGAGTAAAAACTTGTGTTTGATTGATTGATAGATGTCTCATTACAGAGCCCTACGGTCTACATTTATACCCTGCTCAAAGAGCTACAATCAGACACGATTAGGACTCATATTCCAAATTAAACAGAATCCGTACACAAAACGAATTTAAATATCTATAGAAAACATAAAATTATCCTTCCGTGACAAACCAGGACACCATCAATCGGCAACCTTCATGTTCTCCCTCCGAGTCATCGGCAGACTTTTCATCATAGCCATCGGCAAAGACTAACGCTGACCATCGGCACGAACGTGTCACCACTCCTGGACTTAGTCACATTTAGCTGTCCCCTCATCGGCAACCACCCTCATCGGCAACTCCCCTGCAGACCAGTTACTGTTGCCACATCTTGCCGATCTATATTTTACCGATCCTTGGGTACGTGTCCAAAAACGGTGTCAACAGATGCCCCCAATTTCGGAGTATGAAATCATTAATGCTCCAAAATTCTCTAAAGTAATGATGTCTTTCCGTAGTTAATTCCCCCAATTTGGCAACCGACAGCTTAAATCTGAACAACCTTGGCCCGATTCTCCTACAGGTTCCTCGTATTCCTCGTCCTTCCAAAACGGACGTCTCCACTTTATTCGTCCATCGGCAATATTACCGTTAGAAGGAGCTGCCGATGGACCGACCAAGAGATCTTGCACAGTGAAATATCTCCAAAATCATGACCGCTTGCTGTCAAATTACCTACACAACCCCTTGATTACCGTGCGAACAGTTACCATATCTATCTGAGCACCCTCGGGTTTCGCGGGTGCGGCAAAGAGATAACTCAGATCTGCCCGTGCCCGTTTTGTCCTATAAATACTTCCTTCTCGGGTACTCCTTCTTCATCTGTCATTCTACAACCCCAAATCCACTTCCTTGGCGGCGGCACTTTTTGAGGACTCCAAGAATTCTAGCAAGAACTTCCTCCAACAACCCTTGAGTTCTTCGATCTTCTCCCCCGCAAGAGAATGGCCATCAACTTCATCGTGCCTGAGGTCAGTTCTACTCCCCTCCTGTATTTTCACTGCACCCATGTTCATCCGCAGTTCATCTTACTGAATGCCCCTTTTTTTCTTTTTTGCTCTTCTTTTTATCCCCAAAAACTTCTAGGATTTGTCCAATAGAATCGTCATCCCTACCGATCAACCACACCTCCAATGTCTCAGTCCGCTAGGGAACCCAGATCCTACCGATCTGATCAACGCAGAGACAAACAGAATCCCCTTTAGAGCCGAGAATTTTTCTCTAGATGTGTGGAAAGATGCCTTTCGCTCTTGGCCCAGTCCTACCAAGGGATGGAAGGATTGGTTCTTGAGAGTCAGGCATTCAAATGAAGTTCAATGGGGTGAGCGAAAACTGGACCAGTGCATTAGACTGTCTCTTGCCGATATGCATAGGAATGAATCACTGCTGGTTGCTGCATCATATTTCTGGTCAGACACACTCAATGCTTTTGTTTTCAGCCATGGCCCTGCTTCTCCCACTCTTGCCGATGTGCTCATGCTCACCGGCTTAGATGTATCCACTGCCGATAGTAGTCACATATTTAACACCACACCTAGTGCTAAAGTGGAAACCCACTCTATCGGTGGTTGGTCTGGGTACATTCAGAAGTACCGTAGAACAGGGCCTGTCAACATAAAGGAAAAAACCATCTTCCTGAACATGTGGCTGGACAAATTCATATTCTGTGGTTGATCGGCAGGACCAACCTCTGTCTACCTATCGGCAGTAGAGAGATTAGCTAATGGTGGCCGATTTCCCCTCGGCCGATACCTGCTTGGCTCTGCCTATCATCTTCTCCACCAAGTAGCCAAGAAACTTCTGCTCGGCGAACCCATCGACAACTTAGGGGGCCCTTGGTGGTTCATCAACATGTGGCTTGGCCTCCATATGCATAAGCGACTGGAATTCGACCTCTTTGCACAGCGTTTCCCTAGGGATATAGCAGAGGATCATGAGTTAGATGAAGAAGAATCGGCAACCCGTCCTCCCTTAAACTATGGCGAAGCCGTCATAGCTTTGCCTGGTACTAGAGGCAATAGAGATCAAGTCAGCCGATTCTTTCAAACTCTTTATGAGCATCTGACCAAAGAACGGCGAGCATGGATGCCCTATGAAGATCCAGACACAAGATTCCCTCTAACCTTTCACCCCTTCGACGATGCTCTTAATAAAGATCATGATGTGATGATGGCACTCATCAGTCCAAGAGCCATAAAAGTAAACTTCTTCGGCAGTGGGAAAGCCTCCAGCCAAACCTATGAATTTTACAACCCATCGGCACTAGCCCATCAACTAGCTTTCGGTCAGCTGCCGATTGCACTTTGTTATGCCGATGTAATAAAACCCAGGGAAAATATCACTAGTCTTCTTGAGTGGACCAGAATAGCTCAACTGCTACCAAATGCCGACATAGACGCCGATCTATCAGATTGGATCCCGGCCCTTTTCATTACTCTGGCATACAAACAATGGTGGGAAGAATGGAAAGAGCACCTGTTCTGCAGATCGGCTCTTACATACCGTGGCATGATCGACCCTCAATAAAAAGTTCCTGACAACACTGTAAGTATTTTAAACCGATGTTTCAATCCTTTCATTTTTACTTTCATTGGTAACTCACTTTCTGGGTTATATTGCAGGTCGACAACACACCCCCATCGGTCAGCAGGAGTGGCAAGCCGATTGAGCTCTTCCCATCGGGTCCGATTTCTTCGATCGGCAACAACTCCCCATCCTTGGCCGCTATAATGCATCGGGGTGTACGTCTCAAGAAAGTCACCACCAAGCGGACAAAGGTATCTCCATCGGTAGCTGCTTCTACCCTAGCACCAAGCCTTCAAGGTAAATTTTTGAATTCTTTCACCCATACCGATTTTGTTTTTACACTGTTGCACTTGCACTCACGAATTTCCATTGTTGTATCATCAAACCGACACATCGGTAAAGACCAGAGGTGTGACTGCCGATGCCCCCCAGTCCAGCCAACCAAAGAGAAAAAGCTCCAAGAGTACCAGAACCCAGGCGAAGCGCCAGAGAACAGCAACATCTTCTCCTCCCCCAGTGTCTCCAATCCCAGTGGAATCTTCTCCTTCTTCTCCAGAAGTCTAGATACAACTGGTACCATCTCCTCCTTAGCCATAAGAAGAACCTCACGCAGAAGAACCCCAGCCAGAGAAACCTCAGCCAGAAGACACATCGGCTGACGTGCACAAGCAAACTGCCGATCCAGCAAGTTCAATCATAGCATCGGTAGTTTCCTCAATCCAAACAAGTACTGCTCCCCCTCAAGGTAACATACTCTCTATGAAATCATTGCTGATGAACCTACTTTTCCGTCTTATAATTATCTCTGTTACTCTTTCAGCTGACATAATCTCATCGGCAATCTCACCCGATCAACCCGTGGTTCCATCGGCATCATCCAGTCAGAGGCGAGAGATGGCCCTGAAACAAGTAAGTTATCCATTCTCGATCTGCATTATTTATCAGTGCTTGATCATAGAATAACTTATTTTATTTTCTTTTTCAGGAACAAGACTCTCCTGACAGCTTGTTCTCCTTTGCTATCGACATTTCTGAGGATGAAGGCGAGGAGGCAAGTTCCTCTCGAGCAGTTGGAATCACATCGGCAGAAATCAGGGCAAAGTTAGAAGAATTATCGGCCCTCCTTCATCAAGACACGGCCCAATTGGTCGACGATTCCGATCCAACCAAAGCCCTGTTCAAGACTCTCAGAGGCCAAATCCTTGCCGATGCCGAGGAGATCCTCTTCAAGGCTACTTACTTAGAAAGTCGGCAGCTTCAATATCAAAAGGCCACTCAACGCCTTGCCGATAGGGCTACTCATGCCCAGCTCTCAGAAGAGATGACAAAAGTGAAGCTCCTTGTCGATGAAAAGCACAAGAACATCGGCATCTTAAAGTCATCGGGAGACGTATTGAAGCACAAGATTTTCGACTTATCGGCAAAGAGAGAGGCTCTGTTGACAGAACTCAAGCAGGTAGAAGAAGCTTTGTCCCAAACTCAACAAGAAGAAAGTCAGTTGCCTGAGACGATCAAGATTCTTGAACAAGAGCGAAATGTCCAAGCCCGCAAAGCACTGCAGATGAAGAAGAAGCTGAAGCCGGTGGAGGGCTCTGACGATGACAACATAAAGGAGATAGAAGAAGCCAATCAGATCCGTCTGCGCGCCATATCGACGATCCAGGCTTTGTTAAACATCTGAATTTTTCATCGACGACATATTTGCTCTCTTCTTTTGAACACTCCTAATGTTTTGGTCTAGCCGATAGGACTGTTATCGGCACCTTTTTAAAACATCAAGTTCGGCCCCAGACAGAGTTTAATCCAGCCGATAGGAATGTTATCGGCACTTAAACTTTTATGCATCGACCCATATGCTGGGGTAATATTTCTTTAGATATTTGCCATTTAATGCCCTGGGAAATTAAACTCCTTCAAGAGTTTCTAAGATATAGGCGTTGCCAAGAGCAGATCGATTTATCCGATAGGGACCCTCCCAATTGGGAGACCACTTCCCAAAATTTGAACTTTAAGTCCCAATCGGTAAGACTAGCTTCCACACTAAATCTCCATCGGCAAACTCTTTAGCCTTCACTTTCTTATCATACCATCTGACAACTCTCTTCTTATTCTCTTCTATACTCATCAAAGCCCTTAGCCGATGCCCTGCTAGATCATCCAACTCGTCTGTCATCAAAGTAGCATAATCATCGGTAGCCAATTGATCTTGAAAAGATAGTCGCCTAGACCTAGTCTTAATTTCCCAAGGTAACACTGCATCATGCCCATACACCAACTGATAAGGTGAAACCTTGGTCGATCCATGACAAGCCATCCAATACAACCATAAAGCCTCATTTAATAATGTGTGCCACCTCCTAGGACTTTCTTCAATCTTCCGCTTAATAAGCTTGATAATTCCTTTGTTAGATGCGTCGGCCTGCCCATTAGCTTGAGCATAATAAGAAGAAGAGTTTAATAGTTTAATTCCCATACTGATTGCAAATTCATCAAACTCCCCTGATGTGAACATAGTACCCTTGTTGATGCAAAAAGCTAATCTGCAAACACAAAGGGCTAATACCCGATTTAAACGTTAAGGCGTGCCAGCCGATTTGACCTTACTATCGGCAAAGGTGGTAACTCGAATACTTTGGTCCCGACAACAGCGATGCACCCGGATGTCACGGCCAAGAGGTATTCACGCAGAACTTGAGAACACGCCGAGCTTAAGTCGACGAATTCCTAAGAACTCGTAGTGAAAAGAAAAAGTATGACGAAGTCATCGAAAAAGTAGATGCTTGGAATATGAGTAAAAACGTGTGTTTGGTTGATTGATAGATGTCATTACAAGGCCCTAGGGTCTACATTTATACCCTGCTCAAAGAGCTACAACCAGACACGACTAGAATTCGAATTCAAAATTTAAACAGAATCCGTGTACAAAACGATCTAAATAACTAAGGAAAACGTAAAACAATCCTCACGTGACAAACCGGAACATCTCCACAAACCGATCGGCAACTTCCAGACTCTTCCCCCATATCATCGACAGACTCCCCTGTCGTAGCCATCGGCACAGACACATCATCATCTATGGACTTGGTCACGTTCAACCATCCCTCCATCGGCAACCATCCTCATCAGCAACTCATCCTGTAGATCAAGCACTGCCATATTATCCTGTTGACCCATACTTTTCCAATCATAGACACGTGCCCAAAAACGGTGTCAACACATGCCCCCCAATTTCGGAGTATGAAACCATTAATGCTCCGAAATTCTCTGTAGTAATGATGCCTTTCCGCAATTAATGCTTCCAATCTGGTAACCGACAGTCTTAATCTAAACAACTCTGATTTGATTCTTCCGCAGATTCCTCGAAATCCTCAACTTCCCAAACGGACATTTCCATTTTAGTGGCGCATCGGCAATATTACCGTTACGGGGACTTACCAATGGACTGACCAGGACGCCCATATCTTATCTCCCCAAACGGCTATCTCCACTTTATTCGCCCATCGGCAATATGACCGTTACAAGGCGCTGCCGATGGACCGACCAGGAGATCCCGCACAGTAAAATATCTACGGATAATGACCGCTTCCTGTCAAATCACCTGCACGATCCCTTGATTACCGTGCGAACAGTTACCATATCTACCTGAGTGCCCTCGGATTTCACGGATACGGCAAAGAGATAAGTCAATTCTGCCCTTGCCCATTTTGTCATATAAATAGTTCCTTCTCGGGTACTCCTTCTCCATCACATCATTCCACAACCCCAACTTCACTTTCCCGGCGGCGGCGCTGTTCAAGAGCCCCAAGATCTCCGACGAAGTCCCTTCTTCACCAACTCCGAAGCCCTCGATCATCCTCCTCGTGACAAGATGGCCGTCAACTTCATCGTTCCTAAGGTCAGTTCTTCACCCCATCTCTTGTACTTTTTCTCGCACCCCTGTTCATCCGCAATCCATTTTACTGAACATTTTCTTTTTCTTTCTTTGTTTTTTTACCTTCAAAACCATTAGGATTTGTCCAACAAAATTGTCATCCCCACCGATCAACCACACCTCCAATGCCTTGGCCCGTTAGGGGATCCAGATCCAACCGACCTCATTAACGCAGAAACCAACAGGATCCCTTTTAGAGCCGAGAACTTTTCTTTGGATCTGTGGAAGGATACTTTCCGTTCTTGGCCCAGTCCTACCGTGGGATGGACGGATTGGTTTTTGAGGGTCAGCAACTCAAATGAAGTCCAGTGGGGCGAGAGGAAGCTAGACCAATGCAATAGGTTGTCTATTGCCGATATGTATAGGAATGAATCACTCGTGATAGCTGCATCATATTTCTGGTCAGACACGCTCAATGCCTTTGTCTTTGGCCACGGCCCTGCTTCCCCTACTCTAGACGATGTAGCTATGCTCACTGGCCTAGATGTATCTTCTGCCGATAGCACTCATTTTTTCGATACCAAACCCAGTGCTAAGGTAGAAACTCGTACCATCGGCGGTTGGTCAGGGTACATCCAAAAGTACAGACGAAAAGGCCCTGTCGACATAAAAGAACAGACCTGCTTCCTGAACATGTGGCTAGATAAATTTGTATTTTGCGGCCGATCGGCAGGACCAACCTCCGTCTATCTATCAGCAGCAGAAAACTTAGCCAATGGTGGCCGATTTCCCCTCGGCCAGATACCTGCTTGGTGCAGCCTACCACCTCCTCCACCAAGTGACTAGGAAACTCTTACTCGGCCAGTCTATCGGCAACTTGGGAGGTCCCTGGTGGTTCATCAACATGTGGCTCAATCTCCACATGCACAAGCGTCTTGAGTTTGACCTTTTTGCACAACGTTTTCCAAGGGACATAGCCGAGAACTATGAACTGGATGAGGAAGAATTAGCAACACGCCCTCCCCTGAACTTCGGTGGAGCTGTCATAGTTTTACCTGGTACAGGAGGCAATGCAGACCAGGTCAACCGATTCTTCCAAACCTTGTATGAAGGCTTGACCAGAGAGGAGCGAGCATGTTAGCTTATGACGATCCAGACACCATGTTTCCTCTGGTTTTCAACCCATTCAATGATGCTCTTGACACGGATCCCGAAGTAATGATGGCATTGGTGACTCCCAGAGCTATACTAGTGAACTTCTTTGGCAGTGGGAAAACCTCCCCCCAGACCTATGAGTTCTACAATCCATCGGCACTAGCTCGTCAATTAGCTTTCGGCTAGCTGCCGATTGCACTCTGTTATGCCGATGTGATAAAACCCAGAGAAACCATCACTAGCCTCCTTGAATGGATTCGAGTAGCCCAACTGCCATCAAGCGCCGATATAGATGTAGACTTGTCAGAATGGGTTCCAGCCGCCTTCATCACTCAGGTGTACAAGCAATGGTGGGCAGAATGGAAGGAGCATTTGTTCTGCAGATCGGCTCTTACGTATCGCGGCATGATCGACCCCGAGTACAAAGTTCCCGATGACACTGTAAGTATCTTCGAGCCGATGTTTCAATTTTCTCATTTTTATTACCATCGGCGATTTACCTTTGTATCGTCTTGCAGGTTGACAACACCCCTCCATCGGTCAGCAGGAGTGGCAAGCCGATTGACCTGTTTCCATCAGGCCCGATCTCTTCAATCGGCCACAACGCTCCTACCCTGGCTGCCATCGTGCATCGGGGTATACGCCTCAAGAAAGTTACCACCAGAAGAACTCATACATCTCCATCGGTGGCTGCCTCCGCCTTGGCACAGGCGTTCAAGTTATACTTTCAATTTTTATACCAATTTCATTCTTATGTCTGTTGCACTTGCACTCACAAATCTCCTTTCTATATCAGCAAACCAGCGCATCGGCAAGGACCAAAAGCAAAGGTGCCGATGCCCCCCAGTCCAGCCAGCAGAAGAGAAAGGGCGCTAAAGGTACCAGAGCACAGGCAAAGCGCCAGAAAGTAGCAACTCCCCCTCCTCCTCCGGTATCTCCAATTCCGGTAGAATCTTCTCCTTCTTCTTCAGAAGCACAGACACAGCAAGTACCATCTCCCCCTCCAATGCAAGAAGCACCACAAGTGGAAGAACCCCAACCAGAAGAGCTTCAACCAGAAGTACCTCAACCAGAAGACACATCGGCTGATGTGCATGAACAAACTACCGATCCAGTAGGTCCCATTATAGCATCGGTGGTCTCTTCCATCCAGACAAGCACTGCTCCTCCTCAAGGTAACACGCTTTTATGATATTATTGCCAATGAACTTATTTTTTCTGCTTTATAACCACTTCTGTTAATTTTTTAGCTGACATAGTTCCATCGGCAACTCCAGCCGATCAACCCGTGGCTCCATCGGCATCTTCGAGTCAGAGGCAAGAGATTGCCCTGAAGCAAGTAAGTTATCCAAACTCTGTTTGCACCATCTACCAATACTTAACCACAGAATAACTCGTTCTATTTCTTCTTCAGGAGCAGGACTCTCCCGACAGCTTGTTCTCCTTCACCATCGACATCTCCGAAGATGAGGGTGAAGAAGAAAGCTCTTCTCAGGCAGTTGTGATCACATCGGCAGAAGTCAGGGCAAAGCTGGAAGAATTATCGGCTCTCCTCCATCAATACACAGCCTAGCTAGTCGATGATTCCGATCCGGCCAAGGTTTTATTCAAGACTCTGAGAGGCCACATCCCCGCCGATGCCGAAGAAGTTCTCTTTCAAGCAGCACACCTGGAGAGCCGTCAACTGCAGTACCAGAAGGCTGCCCGACGCCTTGCCGATAGAGCCGCTCAAGCCCGGCTTTCTGAGGAGATGATGAAAGAAAAGCTCCTGACCGACGAGAAGCACAAGAACATCGGCACCTTGAAGTCCTCAGGAGACGCGTTGAAGCAGAAGATCTCTGATCTATCGGCAAAAAGGGAAGCCCTGCTGGCAGAACTCAAGCAAGTGAAGGATGCCCTATCCCAAGCTCAACAGGAAGAGAGTCAACTGCCGGAGACCATCAAGCTCCTTGAGCAAGAGCGAAATGCCCACGGTCGCAAAGCACTGCAGCTGAAGAAGAAGCTGAAGCCGATAAAAGGTTCTGCCGATGAAGACGTCATGGAGATAGAAGCAGCCAACCAAATCCGCCTTCGTGCCATATCGGCCATCCAAGCGCTGCTAAATATGTGAGCTCTTCATTGGCAACACACCCGTTTCTCCCTGCTTTCCAGCTTTCTCGATGTTTAGTCTAGCCGATAGGACTGTTATCGGCATCTTTTGAAACATTGATTCCGGCCCCAAACATATTTAATCCAGCCGATAGGAGTGTTATCGGCATTTAAACTTTTATGCATCGACCCATATACTTGGGTAGTACTTTTTCAGATATTTGCCATTTAATGCCCTGGGAAATTCGACCCCTTCGAGGGTTTCTAAGATCTAAGCGTTACCAGGAGCCGATCGACTTATCCGATAGGGACCCTGCCAATTGGGAGACCACTTCCCAAACTTTGAACTTTTAGTCCCGATCGGTAAGATTAACTTCCATACTAAGTCTCCATCGGCAAACTCCTTAGCTTTTACCTTCTTATCATACCATCTGGCAACTCTTTTCTTATTCTCTTCAATACTCATCAAAGCCTTGAGCCGATGCCCTGCTAGATCATCTAACTCATCGGTCATCAAAGTAGCATAGTCATCGGCAGCCAATTGATCTTGAAAAGATAATCGCCTAGATCCAGTCTTAATCTCCCAAGGTTACACTGCATTATGTCCATACACCAATTGATAAGGTGAAACCTTGGTCGCTCCATGACAAGCCATCCGATAGGACCATAAAGCTTCATTCAGTAATGTGTGCCACGGTTTAGGATTTTCTTCAATTTTTTGTTTGATAAGCTTGATAATTCCTTTGTTAGATGCCTCAGCCTGCCCATTAGCTTGAGCATAATAAGGAGAAGAATTTAACACTTTAATCCCCATACTGATTACGAATTCATCAAACTCCCCTGATGTGAACATAGTACCCTGATCGGTAGTAATTGTCTGAGGAATCCCAAATCGGTAAATAATGTGCTCTTTCACAAAATCAATCATATTGGCCGAAGTAACTTTCTTCAAAGGAATAGCCTCAACCCATTTGGTGAAATAATCGGTGGCAACCAAGATGAACTTATGCCCTTTGCTAGACGGCGGATAAATCTAACCGATTAAGTCAATAGCCCATCCCCGGAACGGCCAAGGTTTGATAATAGGATTCATGGCCGATGCGGGTGCCCTTTGAATATTGCCAAACTTCTGACATCCTTGACATCCCTTGAAATATTTAAAGCAATCTTCAAGTATGGTTGGCCAATAGTACCTGTTCCTCCTAATCATCCACTTCATCTTAAGAGCCGACTGATGTGCTCCACATACTCCTTCATGGATTTCTCCCATCAAACTTTTAGCTTCATCCTCACCTAAGCACCGGAGAAGAATCCCATCAATAGTTCGATAATACAATTCATCTTCGAGGAGCACATACTTGGTGGCTTGAAACCGAACTCGTCTTTCGACTTTCTTAGATGGATCTCTTATATAATCAATGATCTCTTTTCTCCAATCATCGGCACCAATTGCCGATATTGCACTAATCATAGGCTGATATCCCGAGGCATGCTGAGCCAACCGATTGGCCTCTTCATTATGCAATCGAGGAACATGCTCTAACCGGAAATCTTTGAATTCCTTTAACAGTGGCATACTCCTTTCGTAATAAGTTATGAGGACTTCACTTCGGCATTCATAGCTTCCAGCCAATTGATTTATAACTAGCATAGAATCCCCGAAGACTTCAACAGCATCAGCATGAACTTCCCATAACAATTCCAATCCCTTTATTAAAGCTTGATACTCAGCCTGATTATTCGTCGACGTGGCAACGATCGGCAAGGAAAACTCATACTTCCTTCCCCGGGGGGAAATCAATACTATACCGATTCCTGCCCCCCGATCACATGTAGATCCATCAAAGAAAAGCGTCCACGGTACAATTTCCAAAGCCTCCACTACACCGCAATGTTGGGTTACAAAATCGGCCATAATCTGCCCTTTAACTGCCTTAGCCGACTCATAACGCAGATCGAATTCTGACAGTGCCAAAATCCATTTACTGATCCTGCCACTCATAATCAGCATGGACAGCATGTATCGGACCACATCATCCTTGCAAATAACAATGCATTCGGCCGATAACAAGTAATGCCTTAACTTGATACAAGAGAAATACAAGCACAAGCATAGTTTCTCAATAGCCAAATACCTAGTCTCAGCATCAATCAACCTCCTGCTCAAGTAATAAATTACACGTTCCTTCCCTTCAAATTCTTGAATTAAAGCCGAACCGATGACCATCCCATCGGTAGACAAATACAATCTGAAGGGCTTCCCATGCTGAGGTGGAATTAGAACTGGAGGATTCACTAAACAATTCTTGATTTCATCCAAAGCCAACTGTTGTTCCTTCCCCCAAACAAACTCTTGATCGGCCTTTAACTTAAGAAGAGGACTGAAAGCACGAATTTTACCAGACAAATTAGATATAAACCTTCTGATAAAATTTACCTTGCCGATCAAGGACTGGAGCTCAGTCTTGTTGGTAGGGGCCACTATCTTGTTGATGGCATCAATAGATCTTCGACTGATTTCAATCCCCCTTTGATGCACCATGAAACCAAGAAACTGCCCTGCCGACACACCAAATGCGCACTTATTGGGATTCATTTTCAAACCATGCTTCCTTGTGCACTCCAACACCTTTCGTAAATCGGCAAGATGCTTTGTAAAGTCCCCAGACTTAACCACCACATCATCAATATAAATTTTCACCAGCTTGCCGATGAACTCATGAAATATAAAATTTATGGCCCTTTGATAAGTAGCACCAGCATTCTTTAAGCCAAAGGTCATGACTATCCATTCAAACAACCCGACATGACCAGGACATCTAAATGCAGTCTTTGGAATATCCTCCTCTGCCATGAATATTTGATTGTATCCTGCATTGCGATCCATAAAGCTAATGATCCGATGCCCAGCCGCAGCATCAACTAATAGATCGGCAACTGGCATTGGATAGCCATCCATCGGTGTAGCTTTGTTGAGATTCCTGAAATCAATGCAGACCCGAAGCTTCCCGTTCTTCTTGTAAACCGGGACAACATTGGAAATCCACTCGGCATATCGACACTGCCGAATAAATTTGGCTTCAATAAGTTTAGTTATTTCGGCCTTGATGTCAGGAAGAATATTAGGATTACATCGGCGAGCTGGCTGCTGATGCGGCCGAAATCCAGACTTGATAGGCAACCGATGTTCAATAATCGATCGGTCCAAACCAGGCATCTCAGAATAATCCCAAGCAAAGCAATCTTTATATTCCTTTAACAAATCGGTTAACTGTTGCTTACACTCAGAATCTAACTTAGCACTAATGAAAGTAGGTCTAGGTTTATCACCACTACCTATATCTACTTCTACCAAATCATCGGCCGATGTGAACCCCTGGCCTAATTTTCCATCATCGGCGAACCTATCCATTAAAAACCATCTTCAGAACCGACTGCTTGGATTGGTGGAATTTCATAATCGGCAACCTTGAGGAAATCCTTTTCCCAAGCTTCTCCTGAAATACACCTAGTCCTTTCATAGGTATCTGCTTCCGCCGATGCAATAACATACGAAGAGTCTCCTGGGACAATTTCAATCTTATCACCTACCCACTGGACCAAGCATTGGTGCATTGTAGACGGGATGCAACAATTGGCATGAATCCAATCTCTTCCCAACAGTAAATTGTAAGTCCCCTTTCCACTGATCACGAAGAGGGTTGTCGGCAAGGTTTTACTGCCGATGGTCAATTCTATGCATATTGCCCCCTTGACTGGAGACACATTTCCTTCAAAGTCCTTGAGCATCATATCGGTCTTGGTCAGGTCATGATCTCCTTTTCCAAGCTTCCGATACACTGCATACGGCATGATGTTGATAGCAGCCCCACCATCAATTAAAATCTTAGTCATCGGCTGACCATCAACCCTTCCTTTGACAAACAGAGCCTTAAGGTGTTGCCTTCAATCATCAGCAGGCTTCTCGAAGATGGCTATCATCGGATCCAGAGCCAGTTGAGCTATTTGATCGGAGAATTCCACCTCATCATCACTGGATGGCGCAAGGAACTCCATCGGCAACATAAAGACCATGTTGACATCTGCCGATGGACCTTTCCCCTTAGGATCTGACTGTTGCTGATCCCCAGACTGTCCAGAATTCTCTCCCTTGCTCAATTCTTTTCGTCTTTTGCGCTGCAGCCTTCTTTTTTGTGTCCTGGTCAACCCCTCTAGACACAACAGAGGAAGTTGCTGCTGCCTTACTGCTGGGCGACGATTTTCCCTCGACGCCATCAGATAAGTGTTGGCATCCCTGCAAAATATGAACTCATCGGGGACCCGCGCAGTAGCCATTTCTTCAAGTTCTTCCTGATTCCTGGGAAAATATTCAACACGATCCCCAAGTCTGTCGTGCACACTAAGCCTGCCCCCTAGCCGATCATGAACGGATGCTCTCCCCCTAATCGGCCCATTAAATCGCCGATCATCATCGCAGTAGTACCGATCGGACCTGTCATACCGGTCATAACCGTTGCACTCGGGACAATCTCTGACAGTGGGAAGTTTGATGTTTTCCTCCCAACAATGAATGAAGAACGGGCAATTCCAGTGGTCCCTATGCCGATTCCACTCCTGTCGGCGTCTTTCCTCTTCCCGCCGATAATCCTCTTGCTGGCGCCGATACCGATCTTCACGTTGCTGCCACGTCTCCCGGAGCCTCCTGTGAGTTATCACAATGCCGGATCGGGGAGGTCTTCCTGAGTTGGTTGTTGGGTATTCTTAACATCATTACCAAAAGTAGACTAAGTTCTCTAAATCTAGTAACGGTGCCAAAAATGCCAAACCTATCCCTCACACCACTTAAGCCAAGTTGTCATCCCCAGCATGACATGAGAGACGCGGTATTGAAATGCAATTGCTCTTCTAAATAAATAATGAATGGGATCTACAAACGCACAGATTAATACCGATGCAGCATTTTAACCGGGAAGTATTCCAGGTATCGTTATTTATATTTTTACCACTGGGAAGGGATTAGCAATCATCAATATTGATTACAGAATAGAATATGAGATTGAGCATCTTTCATTGCATGTATAATTGAGAACATTATATCTAACTCTTCATACAGGGATAAGTGTCACATAAAAGATATATGAAATAATGAATAGTGACAAGGATAATTAATCTGATCTAGCCACATGATAAATATGATAAGCACCTCAATTAGATACTCTAGAAAGTCATTAGCATGGTATTAGAACGAACTACAAGAATATTCCCTAAGTTATTCTCAACTATATAGTCTAGCATTATCATAGTTAGTGTAAGCATACTTAGCAATCATCGCGAGACAAGACTACGCCCATGCATAGTGATATTAGCAAGGAATATGAGAAACATAGCAATCACTCCCCTATAATAATGTTGCTCTGCCAGCCCAATACACGAGAGGGGGACTATATAAGAATCAATGAAGCTGTCACTATCACGAACTACCCCACGATCTGGCATATTGGGTACAATCGCAGATAAATACGGTATAAGCACCACGCCTACACAATATCTATCATTTACCCATGGATCCGATGGATAAACGCTATACGATCCTAAGCATGTATATAGATCCAATCTAACTAAGCCAAGTACATAACTATGATAAACTAAGAACAATATAATCTTGAATATAAGCAAGTAGAGCAAAGTCATAAGCAATATATTGAAGTAGAACAAAGTCATATTCATAATATTGAAGAACAAAGATAATTAGAAAGCAATTAGAAGCACAATTACAGAATTACCAAGAATCCTCTTGACAGATCCGGAAACCAATCGAAGATTGACTCCTTCTAGTTCTAATCCTATGTAGCTATGCTAATCTAGATATCTAATTGATGTGGTGGCTCTAATCTTGATCAGAGGCTTCTTCTCCCTTGATGGAACAATGAATTAGGGTTGAGAGGCTCTCTCCTCCAGGGGCCAGGGGGTCTGGTTTTATAGTCCCTCCAAGTGAATATGGGCCATTGGATCAAACCGACATAGATTGTATGGTTTAGATTCATCCTTTAGGTCGGTGGAAATCTCCCACAAAGCAGAGTCCTGATTGGACTCAGAGGCAGGGCGGGCGCCCTGACCAACTGGGCGGGCGCCCAGGGTCTGGCCCCGTTTCGCCTCCGCTTCGGTCTCGTGGCTTCTGGAGTCTTCTAGATGTAAGATAATTGCGCGGCACGTTAATATCTTTACGTAATCCCGACGTGTGGGCCTTTCTTCCGTATTTCCTGATAACCCCCTGCAGAAATAGACAAACACCAAAACTCGTGGAATTCTGTCAGATAAAACCCTAAGTCTAGATGTTGATTTCATTTGGATCCTTTTCTTTATTTATTTGATAATTAAATTTGATACTTAAGGACCGTCAACAATCTCCCCCAAGCTTACCTCTTGCTCGTCCCTGAGCAAGGATAATCTCAGCGATGGATCAGAAGTTGTTGCAATATCTTTAAAAATTGACGGTACACATGCTTTTTAAATAAGATCTCATCTCTAAGTTAGAGTAAACTGTCAAGACTTAAAACTTACTTACTTTACCTTCACTATGGGACTTGTAACCATCACTTCTGTCTTGAGTAGTTAAAAGATAGAACAGTCCAGCCAAGTGTCATGTCTCTTATTCTTGATCAGCTATAGCTCTGGGTTTTTTGCAGATTTTCAAATAAAACTCAGAGATTCCTTGTATGATTCTCTCAGGTCTCTCTTTTGTGGTATTTCTGGATCCTTACCAAGGCAGTGATGGTATATGCCTCCTCTCAAGATATGTAGTATTTGTGGTATAAGGCATAGTGACATTGCCTTCTCTCTCACCCTACTCTAATAAGGCTTTAATATCTGGAGCTCATAGGTGGGAAATAAAGTATACATACTTACAAGACATGTATTGCATAGTCAAACCATGGATCCAAAGAAACAAGCCAATGAGTTTAATCAAGATGTGCATGTGTGGCGAATGAATGATGTATGGTGATGATGGTGATAACAATGGTGAAAACAATGGTGGTGGAAGTCTAATTCTACTTTGCTCTTTGAGGGGATGCATACCTTCCTTGCTTTTTTGAAACTTTATGAGGAGAATGAGATGCTCTTTTTTTTCTTTTCTCTCAGGTGGGTATCTTGCACCCCTAATTCTACCGTCGGACACTTGTCCATTTTTACCTCTCGTCTCACTCTCTCTTTTCTTTCGAGGTTTCGAGCACTTGCTCCTTTTTATTTCCTCGTATTTCTCTTCTTTTTTTTAGAGCACTCATCTCATGAGATAATATAGCAAGTGGTAGTAATAAGATAACTTGAGCATTTATTTCACAAGGGAAAAACAAAAATATTTTTGGCTATTCTCTCCTGGATTAGGAGTAGAATATTTTTAGGTGGTTCTGGAGATGGAAATGGATGGATATATGTGGATGGTACTTCCGGAGTAGAAGTAGCATATATGAGTGAACGTGCAAGTGAAATCTTGATTTAACCACATGACAAGTTCCTAAGGGTCTACACAGCTGTTGATGCAAAACTGATCTGCAAACACAAAGGGCTAATACCCGATTCAAACGTTAAGGCGTGCCAGCCGATTTAACCTTACTATCGGCAAAGGTGATAACTCGAATACTTTAGTCCTGACAACAGCGATGCGCCCGGATGTCACGGCTAAGAGGTACTCACGCGGAACTCGAGAACACGCCGAGCTTAAGTCGACGAATTCCTAAGAACTCGTAATAAAAGGGAAAAAGTATGACGAAATCGTCGAAAAAGTAGGTGCTGGAATATGAGTAAAAACGTATGTTTGATTGATTGATAGATGTCTCATTACAAGGCCCTAGGGTTCATATTTATACCCTACTCAAAGAGCTACAACTAAACACGACTAGAATTCGAATTCCAAATTACACGGAATCCGTACACAAAACGACTTAAATAAATAAGGAAATAACAAAGTTATCTCCCGTGACAAACTAAAATTCTTCCATAAACCGATCAGCAGTTTCCGGACTCCTCCTCCGTGTCATCGGCAGACTTGCCATGGTCATCGGCAGACTCCTCTATTATAGCCATCGGCATAAACACATCACTGCCCGTAGACTTAGTCACATTCGACCTCTCCTTCATCGGCAACCATCCTCATCGGCAATTCATCCTGTAAACAACATACTTGCCACCTCATCCTGCCATCCTGGACACGTGCCCAAAAACGGTGTCAACACATGCCCCCCAATTTTGAAGCATAAAACTATTAATGCTCTAAAATTCTCTACAGTAATAATGCCTTTTCCCGCAATTAATGCTCCTAATCTGGTAACCAACAACCTCAATCTGAACAACTCCGATCCTATTCTCCCGCAGATTCCTCGAAATCCCCAACTTCCTAAGTAGGCATTTCTCTCTCAACCGTACATCGGCAATATTACCATTACAAAGATCTGCCGATGTACTGACCAGGACATTCGTACAAACGGCTACCTCCCCTTTATTCGCTCATCGGCAATATGACCGTTATAGAACGCTGCCGATGGACCGACCAGGAAATCTCGCGCAGTAAAATATCTTTCGATAATGACCGCTTCCTGTCAAATCACCTGCACAATCCCTTGATTACCGTGCGAACAGTTACCATATCTACCTGAGTACCCTCGGATTTCCCGGATGCGGCAAAGAGATAAGTCAGATTTGCCCTTGCCCGCTTTGTCCTATAAATAGTTCCTTCTCGGGTACTCCTTCCCCATCACATCATTCCACCACCCCAACTTCACTTTTCCAGCGGCGGCGCCATTCGAAACTCCCAAGGTTTCCGACAAACACTCTTCCTCATCAACCCCGGTGCCTTCAAACACTCTCTTCGCAGCAAGATGGCCATTAGCTTCGCCGTCCCTGAGGTCAGATCTCCATCTCGTCTCCTGTATATTTTTCTCGTATCCCTGTTCATCCGCAATTCATTTTACTGAATATTTTCCTTTTTCCTTTTTCTTTTGTGTTTCCTTTACGCCCAAAATCACTAGGAATTATCCAACAAAATTGTCATCCCCACCGATCAACCACACCTTCAATGCCTCGGCCCTCTAGGGGACCCAGATCCAACCGACCTTATCAACGCAGAAACCAACAGGATCCCCTTTAGAGCTGAAAACTTTTCTTTAGATCTGTGGAAAGACACCTTCCGCTCTTGGCCAAGTCCTACCGTAGGGTGGAAAGACTGGTTCTTGAGGGTCAGCAGTTCTAATGAAGTCCAATGGGGTGAAAGGAAGCTAGCCCAATGCATCAGGCTATCCATTGCCGATATGCACAGGAACGAGTCGCTGTTGATAGCTGCGTCTCATTTTTGGTCAGACACCCTTAATGCTTTTGTCTTTGGCCACGGCCCTGTTTCTCCCACTCTTGCCGATGTAGCTATGCTTACTGGTCTAGACGTGTCTTCTGCCGATAGCACCCATTTCTTTGATACCGCTCCTAGTGCCAAAGTGGAGACTCGCACTATCGGCGGTTGGTCAGGGTACATTCAGAAGTATCGTGGGAAGGGGCCTGTCACTATAAAGGAACAAACCACCTTTCTGAACATGTGGCTGGACAAGTTTATATTCTGTGGTCGATCGGCAGGACCGACTTCCGTCTATTTATCGGCAGCAGAGAGACTGGCTAACGGTGGTCAATTTCCTCTCGGGCAATACTTGCTTGGCGCTGCTTACCATCTTCTCCACCAAGTAGTCCAGAAACTCCTGCTTGGCCAGTCCATCGGCAACTTGGGAGGCCCCTGGTGGTTTATTAATATGTGGCTCAATCTGCATTTGCATAAGCGCCTTGACTTCAACTTGTTCACACAGCACTTCCCAAGAGATATAGCCGAAAATCATGTGTTGGGTGAAGAGGAATCGGCAACACGTGCCCCCTTGAACTTTGGCGAAGCTGCCATAGTGCTACCTGGTTCAGGGAGTAATCTGGATCAGATCGGCCGATTCTTCCAGACTCTGTATGAGGGCTTAGCCAGAGATGAACGACCATGGTTGTCTTATGACGACCCAGACAGTATGCTCCCTCTAACCTTCAATCCATTTGATGAAGCTCTTGACAGGGATAATGAAGTGATGACGGCAATTGTGACTCCCAGAATCATACCAGTGAATTTCTTTGGTAGCACAAAAACCTCTCCCCAAACCTATGAATTTTACAATCCATCGGCATTAGCCCGTTAGCTAGCTTTCGGCCAGTTGCCGATTGCACTTCCTTATGCCGATGTGATAAAACCCAGAGAACCCATCACCAACTTTCTTGAGTGGATTCGAGTAGCCCAACTACCACCAAATGCCGATACAGATATAGATCTGTCAGAATGGGTTCCAGCTGCCTTTATTACTCAGGCATACAAGCTATGGTGGGCAGAATGAAAAGAGCATATATTCTGCAGATCGGCCCTCTCATACCGTGGCATGATTGACCCCGAATACGAAGTCCCTGATGACACCGTAAGTATTTCAAACCGATGTTTCATTTTTTTCATACTATTTCCATCGGTAGCTTACCCTCGTATTCCTTTTGCAGGTTGACAACATTCCCTCGTCGGTTAGCAGGAGTGCCAAGCCGATCGACTTGTCTCCATCAGGCCCGATCTCCTCAATTGGCCATAATGCTCCCACTCTAGCTTTCGTCGTGCATCGGGGTGTACGCCTCAGGAAAGTCACCACCAAGAGAACCCAGACATCACCAACGGTAGCTGCTTCCACTTTGGCGCAGGCTTTCAAGGCAATTTGTCAATCCTTTTTCTTTTATACTGACCATCTTTATATCGGCTATATCTGTGCTTATAAACCCCTTTTCGTTATTGCAGCAAACCGGTGCATCGGCAAAAGCCAAGCGTCAAGGTGCCGATGCCCCCCAGTCTAGCCAGCCAAAGAGAAAGGGCACCAAAGGTGCTAAGGCTGGAACAAAGCGCCAGAAAGTGGCAACTCCCCCTCCTCCTCCGGTGTCTCCAATTCCGGTGGAGTCTTCTCCTTCTTCTCCAGAAGTCCAGACACAGCAAGTACCGTCTCCCCAACCAGTGCAGGAAGCACCACAGATGGAAGAACTTCAGCAAGAAGAACCTCAGTTAGAAGCACCCCAATCAGAAGATGTGTCGGCCGACGTAGGAGATCAAACTACCGATTCCGCAGGTTCAATCATACTATCGGTGGTTTCCTCACTTCAGACAAGTATTATCCTTCCTCAAGGTAACGTACTCTCCTCAAAATTGCTGTTGATGAGCTTCTTCTCTTCGATCTTATAACCTTTTCTGTTAACTTTCAGCTGACATCGTCCCATCGGCAACACTTGCCGATCAACCTGTAGCTCCATCGGTATCTTTCAGTCAAAGGCAAGAAATTGCCTTGAAGCAAGTAAGTCATCCAACTTTCCACTAGTATTGTCTGCCGAAGCTCTGACCATAAAAATGACTTATTCCATCTTCTCTTTCAGGAACAAGATTCTCCCGACAGCTTATTCTCCTTCGCTATTGATATCTCCGAAGAAGAAGGTGAGGAAGCAAGCTCCTCTCGGGCAGTTGGGGCTGTATCGGCAGAAACCAGGGCTAAGCTGGAAGAGCTATCGGCCATACTTCATCAAGACACAGCTCAACTGGTCAACGATTCCGACCCAGCCAAGGCCTTGTTCAAGACCCTTAGAGGCCAAATTCCTGCCGATGCTGAAGAAACCCTCTTCCAGGCTGCACACCTAGAAAGCCGCCAGCTGCAGTACCAGAGAGCCACTCGGCGCCTTGCCGATAGAGCTGCTCAAATCCAGCTCTCTGAGGAGATGATGAAAGAAAAACACTCAGCTGATGAGAAGCACAAGAACATCGGCATCTTAAAGTCCTCAGGTGATGTACTGAAGCAGAAAGTCTCTGATCTATCGGCAAAAAGAGAAGCCCTGCTGGCCGAACTTAAGCAAGTAGAGGATGCTCTGTCTCAAGCCCAGCAAGAAGAGAGCCAGCTGCCGGAGACCATCAAGCGCCTCGAGCAAGAACGAAATGCCCACGGTCGCAAAGCGCTGCAGTTGAAGAAGCTGAAGCCGATAGAAGGTTCTGCCGATGATGATACCAAAGAGATAGAAACAGCCAATCAGATCCGGTTGCGCGCCATATCGGCCATCCAAGCGCTGCTGAACATCTGAAGCTCTCATCGGCAACACACCTTTGTTCTTCTGCATTTCAGCTTTCTTACTGTCTTAGTCTAGCCGATAGGACTGTTATCGGCATCTTTTGAAACATTAAGTCCATCCCCAGATACACTTTAATCCAACCGATAGGAGTGTTATCGGCATTTAAACTTTTATGCATCGACCCATATGCTGGGGTAGTACTTTTTTAGATATTTGCCATTTAATGCTCTAGGAAATTCAACTCCTTCGAGAGTTTCTAGAATATAGGCATTACCGGGAGCCGATCGACTTATCCGATACGGACCTTCCCAATTAGGAGACCACTTTCCAAACTTCGAACTTTTAGTCCCGACTGGCAAAATTAATTTCCATACCAAATCCCCATCGACGAACTCCTTAGCCCTCACTTTCTTATCATACCATCTAGCAACTCTCTTCTTATTTTCTTCTATACTCATCAAAGCCTTTAACCGATGTCCTGCTAGATCATCTAACTCATCGGTCATCAAAGTGGCATACTCATCGGCAGCTAATTGATCTTGAAAAGATAATCGCCTAGACCCAGCCTTAATCTCCTAAGGCAATACTGCATCATGCCCATTCACCAATTGATAGGGTGACACCTTGGTTGATCCATGACAAGCCATCCGATAAGACCACAGCGCTTCATTTAATAATGTATGCCACCGCTTAGGATTTTCTTCAATCTTTCGTTTAATAAGCTTGATAATTCCTTTGTTAGCTGCCTCGGCCTGCCCATTGGCTTGAGCATAATAAGGAGAAGAATTCAACACTTTAATCCCCATACCGATTGCGAATTCATCAAACTCCCCCGATGTGAACATAGTGCCTTGATCGGTAGTAATTGTCTGAGGAATCCCAAATCGGTAAATAATGTGCTCCTTCACAAAATCAATCATATTGGCCGAGTTGACCTTCTTCAAAGGAATAGCTTCAACCCATTTAGTGAAATAATCAGTGGCAACCAGAATAAACTTATGCCCCTTACTAGATGGTGGATAAATCTGACCGATTAGATCGATAGCCCATCCCCGGAACGGCCAAGGCTTGATAATAGGATTCATAGCCGATGCGGGTGCTCTTTGAATGTTACCAAACTTTTGACAACCTTGACATCCCTTGAAATACTTAAAGCAATCCTCAAGTATTGTCGGCCAAAAATATCCATTCCTTCTAATCATCCATTTCATCTTTAAAGCCGACTGATGTGCTCCACACACACCTTCATGGATCTCTCCCATCAAACTCTTAGCTTCATCATCACCTAAGCATCGGAGAAGAATTCCATCAATAGTCCGATAATACAATTCATCTTCGAGGAGCACATACTTGGTTGCTTGAAATCGGACTCGTCTTTCAACTTTCTTGGATGGATCTTTCAAATAATCAATAATTTCCTTCCTCCAATCATCGGCACCGATTGCCGATATTGCATTAATCATAGGCTGATATCCCGAGGCATGCTGAGCTAACTGATTGGCCTCTTCATTATACAATCGAGGAATATGCTCTAATCGGAAATCTTTGAATTCCTTCAACAGTCGCACGCTTTTCTCGAAATAAGTTATGAGAACTTCACTTCGGCATTCATAACTCCCGATCAATTGATTTATAACCAGCATAGAATCTCCGAAGACTTCAACAGCATCAGCACGAACTTCTCTTAACAACTCCAATCCCTTGATCAGAGCCTGATACTCAGCCTGATTATTTGTTGATGTAGTAACAATCGGCAAGAAAAATTCATACTTCCTCCCCTTAGGGGAAACTAATACAATGCCGATTCCTGCCCCCCGGTCACATATAGATCCATCAAAGAAAAGCGTCCAGGGTACAATTTCCAAGGCTTCTACTACACCACAATGCTGAGTCACAAAATCGGCCAAAATCTGCCCTTTGACTGCCTTAGCCGATTCGTAACGCAGATCGAACTCCGACAGCGCTAAAATCCATTTACCGATCCTGCCACTCATAATCGGCACGGATAGCATGTACCGGACCACGTCATCTTTGCAAAAAACAGTGCATTCGGCCGATAGCAGGTAATGCCTCAATTTGATACATGAAAAATATAAGCATAAGCATAATTTTTCAATGGCCGAATACCTGGTTTCAGCATCAATCAACCTCCTACTCAAGTAATAAATTACCCTCTCTTTCCCTTCAAATTCTTGAACTAAAGCTGAACCGATAACCGTTCCATCGGTAGACAAATACAATCTGAAGGGCTTTCCCTATTGAGGTGGAACTAGAACTGGAGGATTCACTAGATACTTCTTGATTTCATCTAGAGACAACTGCTGTTTTTCTCCCCAAATAAATTCTTGATCGGCTTTCAACTTAAGAAGAGGACTGAAAGCACGAATTTTACCAGACAAATTAGATATAAATCTCCTGATAAAATTTACCTTGCCGATCAAGGATTGGAGCTCAGTTTTGTTGGTAGGGGCCACTATTTTATTAATGGCGTCAATAGATCTTCGACTAATTTCAATTCCCCTTTGATGCACCATGAAACCAAGAAATTGCCCTGCCGATACACCAAATGCACACTTATTGGGATTCATCTTCAATCCATGCTTTCTCGTGCACTCTAACACTTTTTGTAAGTCGGTAAGATGTTTTGAGAAATCCCCAGATTTAACCACCACATCATCAATATAGATTTCTACCAGCTTGCCGATGAACTCATGAAATATAAAATTCATGGCCCTTTGATAAGTAGCACCAGCATTCTTCAACCCAAAGGTCATGACTATCCATTCAAATAACCCAACATGACCAGGACACCTGAATGCGGTTTTTGGAATATCTTCCTCTGCCATGAATATTTGATTGTATCCCGCATTACCATCCATAAAGCTAATGATCCGATGACCAGCCGCAGCGTCAACCAGCAGATCGGCAACAGGCATTGGGTATCCATCCATCGACGTAGCTTTATTGAGATTCCTGAAATCAATGCACACCCGAAGCTTCCCGTTTTTCTTGTAAACCGGAACGACATTGGAAATCCACTCGGCATACCGACACTGCCGAATAAACTTAGCTTCAATGAGTTTGGTGATTTCAGCCTTGATATCAGGTAAAATGTTAGGATTACATCGGCGAGCTGGTTGCTGATGTGGCCGAAATCCAGACTTGATGGGTAACCGATGTTCAACAATCGATCGGTCTAAACCAGGCATCTCGGTATAATCCCAAGCAAAGCAATCTTTATATTCCTTTAACAAATTAGTTAATTGTTGCTTACACTCAGGATCTAAATTAGCACTAATAAAAGTAGGTCTAGGCTTATCACCACTACCTATATCTACTTCTACCAAATCATCGGCCGATGTGAAGCCCTGGCCTAATTTTCCATCATCGGCGAATCTATCCATTAAAAACCGTCGTCAGAACCGACTGCTTGGATCGGTGGAATTTCGTAATCGGCAACCTTGAGAAAATCTTTCTCCCAAACTTCTCTTGAAATGCACCTAGTCCTCTCATAGGTGTCTGCTTCTGCCGATGCAATAACATAAGAAGAATCCCCCGGGACAATCTCAATTTTGTCACCTACCCACTGAACCAAGCATTGGTGCATTGTAGATGGGATGCAACAATTGGCATGAATCCAATCTCTTCCCAACAACAAGTTGTAAGCCCCCTTTCCACTGATCACGAAGAAAGTTGTCGGCAAGGTTTTGCTGCCGATAGTCAGCTCTACACATATTGCCCCTTTGACCAGAGACACGTTTCCTTCAAAATCCTTGAGCATCATATCGGTCTTGGTTAAATCCTGATCCCCTTTCCCAAGCTTCCGATATATTGTATACGACATAATATTAATAGCAGCTCCACCATCAACTAGGATCTTGGTCATTGGCTGCCCATCAACCCTTCCTTTGACGAACAGAGCTTTGAGATGCTGTCTTTCATCATCGGCAGGTTTCTCAAAGATAGCTGTCATAGGATCCAGAGCCAGCTGAGTTATCTGATCGGAAAACTCTAACTCATCATCACTGGATGGTGCAAAAAACTCCATCGGCAACATAAAGACCATGTTGACTCCTGCCGATGGACCTTCCCTCTTAGTGTCTGATGGCTGCTGACTTCCAGAGTTCTCGCCTTTGCTTAGCCCCTCTTGCCTTTCACGTTGCAATCTCCTTTTCTGTGTTTTAGTTAACCCTTCAGGACACCATGGAGGGAGTGGCTTTTGCCTTGCTGTCGGGCGTCGGTTCTCCCTTGACTCCATACGATGCGTGTTAGCATCCCTGCAAAATATGAATTAATCGGGAACTCGCGCATTACCCATCTCCTCGAGTTCTTCCTGGTTCCTGGGAAAATATTGGACACGATCACCAAGCCTATCGTGCACGCTAAGCCTGCCCCCCAGCCGATCATGAACTGACGCCCTTCCTCTGATTGGCCCATTAAATCACCGATCATCATCATGATAACGCCGATCGGTCCTGTCGTACCGATCATAACCGTTGCACTCAGGGCAGTCTCTGACAGTAGGAAGCTTGATATTTTCCTCCCAACAATGGATGAAGAACGAACAATTCCAATGATCTCTATGCCGATTCCACTCCTGTCGACGTCTTTCTTCCTCCCGTCGATAATCCTCTCGTTGGTGCCGATATCGATCTTCCCGTTGCTGCCAATTCTCTCGAGGCCTTCTATGAGTTATAACGATGCCGGACCGAGGAGGCCTACCCGAATTAGTCCCTTCCTGGACCAAGCCTTTACTCTTTGCACGGCAGTAGTAATCTGATGTTGAGGATGTACCGATGCACTTTTCTCAGCTGCTTCCGACGTTAAGACCTTGGCCTTCCCCTTTGCATCCAACATGTTTGTCGGGAAAGGATGCTGGTCTATCTTCATCGGCTTCTGAGTCTTGGAACTGTCAAATTTAATTCTCCCAGACTCTATTGCCGATTGCAGCTGCTGTCTGAAAACTTTGCACTCATTGGTTTCATGAGAAGTTGCATTATGCCACTTGCAATATTTCATCCTCCTCAACTCCTCTGCCGATGGGATCACGTGATTAGGAGACAACTTGATCTGACCTTCCAGGAGTAGAAAATCAAATATCTTATCGGCCTTAGCAGTGTCGAAAGCGAACTTTTCTGGTTCCTTTTGCCCAAAAGGACAAGACATCGGCTTCTTGTTCTTCACCCACTCTCTCGTATCCTCTGCACAAAACCCTCGACCGATTCATCATTGCGTTGTCTCAATTTGACCAAATCGGTGATCTTCTTCTCATGAACTCCAGAAAAGAAGTACTTGTGGAATTGTTTCTCCAGATCGGCCCAAGTGATCACTGAATTAGGAGGTAATGATATGAACCAGGTAAAGGCCGATCCAGACAATGACGATGAAAATAGACGAACCCTCAATTCGTCCCTATTACCAGCTTCTCCGCATTGAATGATGAACCTGTTGACATGCTCCATAGTTGACATGTCGTCTTGCCCGAAAAACTTAGTAAAGTCTGGTACCTTGTACCGATGTGGAAGCGGGATCAAATCATATGCGGGAGGATACGGTGTCCGAAATAAATGTTGACTTTGGGTTTTATCCCAAAATGATCCGTCATTACTTCAGCGATCTTATCGGCCCAATATGCATCGGCATCCTGCCGATGAGGCGGCTGCAGGTCCGGCACTTGGTGGCGAACCTCCACGTGTCTGTTCGGGACATGATCGGCACGGAACATTGGATTAATCATCTGTCCTCCAATCTGCGGACCACCAGACTGTTGTCCACCGATTTGCTGTCCCCCAAGTTGCTGTCCGAAATTCATTGGCTGGTTGGGAATCCCCTGACCTTGGAACCCAGGATGGACCTGTCCTTGCTGGAACCCTGTAATCTGGTAACTCTGCTGGGGCGATTGTGGAAAGACTTGCTGTCCAAGCCATCCATTATTAGCGTTCATCGGCATAGGCGCTGCCGATGATTGGTAATTGGGTACCATCATTGAATTGACATACCCCGACTGGGCCATAGACCTCTGTTGCATCAGCATTGAATCTGCCGATGTATTAGGCATCTGGAACATTGAATCTTGAGGATTCCCAGTGTGAGGCCTTGCAGTAGTAGTTGTAGTATACCGAGGACTCTGGTTCAACGGCGCATTGGGAAGCGCCGATGTTATAGGAGTCTTGCCCCTCATGTCGGTTATCTGTGATGTACCCGGCGTCAATTCTGGGGGCATACCATAACCCCACCAGTTGGGAGGAAGAGTCAACCCTGACATTGCCGATGCCAACATATCTGTTGTCAGTTTATTCTGCCCACCTGAAGTCTGTGGGTTGGTCGTCATCGGCACAGACAGTGCACCAGTAGCTCCCGATGTGCTTGGAGGGACGGCAGATTGTGCACTTGCGGCCGTCAAAGCAGCCGATGGAGCCGTAACCTCTAGTGCAGTTGGTTGATGATGAGTAGGGCCCACATAATCTGGAGGGATTTGTCCTTCCTTGAAAGTTCTTGCTACGGCATTGAAAACCGTATTAGACAGTACGCCAGCTTGGTTGATCAAAGCACGGTTGATAGCACTGTCAACCATATCTTGAAGCTTGCCCGGATTGGCTTCGAAAGTAACCTGCCGTGGTGCCGGCAGCGCATCCTTCTGGATCACCTCGCCACTCCTATTTATGCTGAAGGACTTCAGGCATTGCAGCTTGTATTCCTCCATAGCTTGGGCAATAGCTTGCTTCTGTTCATCCTTGAGATTGGCCTCCGTCACGGGGATGACGTTCTCCTGATCGAAGTCAGAGATCGACATGCTGATCTTGATCTTGAATCTGTCCCACCGGGCGTGCCAAAAGATGTGTTGATGCAAAACTGATCTGCAAACACAAAGGGCTAATACCTGATTCAAACGTTAAGGCGTGCCACCAGATTTAACCTTACTATCGGCAAAGGTGATAACTCGAATACTTTAGTCCTGACAACAGCGATGCGCCCGGATGTCACGGCTAAGAGGTACTCACGCGGAACTCGAGAACACGCCGAGCTTAAGTCGACGAATTCCTAAGAACTCGTAATAAAAGGGAAAAAGTATGACGAAATCGTCGAAAAAGTAGGTGCTGGAATATGAGTAAAAACGTATGTTTGATTGATTGATAGATGTCTCATTACAAGGCCCTAGGGTTCATATTTATACCCTGCTCAAAGAGCTACAACTAAACACGACTAGAATTCGAATTCCAAATTACACGGAATCCGTACACAAAACGACTTAAATAAATAAGTAAATAACAAAGTTATCTCCCGTGACAAACTAAAATTCTTCCATAAACCGATCAGCAGTTTCTGGACTCCTCCGTGTCATCGGCAGACTTGCCATGGTCATCGGCAGACTCCTCTATTATAGCCATCGGCATAAACACATCACTGCCCGTAGACTTAGTCACATTCGACCTCTCCTTCATCGGCGACCATCCTCATCGGCAATTCATCCTGTAAACAGCATACTTGCCACCTCATCCTGCCATCCGGGACACGTGCCCAAAAATGGTGTCAACAACAGCTTGACCACACTCAATGCTCATAAGCAGTAAATAGTAAATGTGTGGCTCAAAGTCTAGCAAGCATGTATATATGGCTGTGGTAGGAATTTAAACTCTCATCATACAGGAACTCATCATGCAACATTTTAAAGATTTTCAAAGATAAAATTCTCCAGAATTCTAGCATCTCTAGGAACAGATAAACAGCAGCTCAACCTTTCCATATCGTATCCGTTAACAACTTAGACTTCAGATCAAGTTTTCATCCCACATGTTTAGCTCTAGAGCAAGCTTTAAATTATAACAGTTACATCTAAACTTGAGAGAGAACGTAAAATGTGCAAATTAGGCAGAGCAACTATTCATCATATCCATGCTTAAGTTTTATTTAGATACAGATTAGCATAGCCACTTTATTTATTTATTAAACATACTAAGCAAAAGATATATAAATAAGATTAAAATCTTTATTTCATTTTTTCATAGTTATGTATATTTATATTCTAAAATAATATGAGTGTAAAGATAGATAGATAGAAATACTTATCGAGATAAATGGGGGTGCTCTCCCCCAAGCTGAATTTTGACGTAATTTCTCTTGATGTAGCTAGCAGGTGGCAGAGGTGTATTTGAAAGTCAGCAGCATTCTGACAGCGATTAGAATGTCCTCCGTCTACTAGTCTTCTTGACTCTTAAATTCTGTGGAGCTCAAATAGACAACAAAGCTTGTGGAACTGATTAAATGTTAGCATAAATATCTAGCCTTTATCATCTTGAGACTCCTTAATAATTATTACTCCCTGTTTTTTTTATATTTTTATTTTATAAAGCAGAAAAATATTTATTTTCTTTTTATGCCACTATAGTGAATGTACTTATGGGTTTTATGCCACTTGTATACTCACATGGGGCTTACTGTTTTTTTTTATTTTCTTTTTAAGATAGTACGAACATGATTAACTAAGTAAACTATTTTAAATAATTTGAAATAATTAAAAGGGAAAGGATAACTACCAAGTTTACCTCTTGGCAAGGCGTTCGGTGTTTTTAAGTCCTCCGAACGGGACTTTCCATTTTCTTTAATCGTCCTGAGGTTCGTCGGGTGGCGTAGTCGGTACTAACGGCAGCGCCTCCTCTTCGTGTATAGTTATCTTCATTTTCCACACCTGACTTGGTGCTTCAGTCTCTTCTGGATAATTCTGTTTAAACTCTACATCTTCTGACCTTACAACTTCTCCTTCATAGTCTGCCCATCCGTCTCTGATGATCTGCCTCCTCTGGTTGTAGTTGCATCGCTTTCTGACCTGCTTAGATTCTTCAACGATATAGTTAGGGTCAGTAAAATAACGGCGTACCTTCTCTGAGGGGAAGTGCATATGGACTTCTCCGGTTCCAATGTAGATAATTGCTTTAATGGTGCAGAGGAACGGTCTTACAAGGATGATGGGTGGATCGTACTCATCTTCTCCCATGTCAATAACTTGAAAGTCTGTGTAGATAAAGTGATCGTCTATTTTGACTGGGACATCAGTTACTATTCCTTTAACTTCTCGAAATGTCTGATCTGCCATCTGGAGCAGAATGTATGTTGGTCTTAGTGGCATGGTCCCGAACAAGAGCCGATAGGTGACTGCGGCCATTATGTTGACGCCCGATCCGGTGTCACAAAATGTCTTGTAGAAGTTGTATCCATTTATGGAGCAGTAAATGCTTGGCATTCCTGGGTCGTCCTTCTTGGTCAAAAGCGGTGACTTAAGTTGGTGATCTTGGCCTCCATGAACTACAGTGACCATCTTAGCTGACTCGGTCCACACTTGCTTGTTCCTGTTCCTCCTGTTGGTCCTCTTCCTTGATTCACGTCTGGATTGATCTGGAATTTGTGTAGTCTTGTTCTTGAAGAAAAATGTCTCCTTCTTCCCTTTGACGTAGAAACTGATCTTGACAGCACTGGCGTAGATGATAGCTCCCATGGTGTTCAAAAATGGCCTCCCTAAGATGATGGGTGCTCTCTCATCATTTCCGGTCTCTACCACTACAAAGTCTGCCGGGGCATATAAGGTACCAACTCGGACACAAAGGTTCTTCACTATTCCTTTTGGAAAAGTTATCGTCTGATCTTTAAACTGCAAACACATGGTTGTTTCTAATAAAGGATATGTAAAGAATTTTTCATAGAGTACCCTGGGTATAATGTTGACACTGGAGCCAAAGTCGTAGAGTGCTTCTGGAACGTCCACCATGCCGATAGAGATCGGGATGACGGGGCGTCCTGGATCGTCTCTCTTGACCGGCAGAAGGTCAGTAGAGAATTCATTGACGGGGTTACTCTAATTACCTGCATCAAACGTGTCTACAAGATTTGCAGATTCTAATCCTTCCGGTTGTGATGGTATACCGGGGTTAGTAGTAGGAACAGCAGCAGCTATTTGATTTAACTGAGATTCAATCATTTTATTAAAGCTAATTTGATGCTTGATGGCAGTAGAGAAATTATCCATTCTATTATTTATATTTTCTAGCATTTTATCATTAGATGCCAATTTCTTAGATAGGTTATCCATTAGCTTTCCTTGATTAGACACTAACTCTCTCAAAGGTGGAAAATTATTAGCATTATTGTTGTAAGAATTGTTACCTTGATAATTACCTGAGTAGTTAGGCCTCTGTTGATTCCAACCTTGATTTTGTTGAGGACGGTTGTAGTTGTTGTTGTTGTTGATGTAGTTCACATCCTCAAGTATCTCAGGGCAGTGGTTGCCTGAGTGTCCAGTGTCTCCACACTCCTCACAAGTCATGTGAGAGTCGTAGATGTGCATAACTTCCTTCTTATCTCTAGCTCTATCATCGAGCTTCTTCATGAGCAGGTCTAGCTTTGCAGACAGCATGTCTACCTCCTTCAGCTGATGCATACCTCCACCTCTCCTGCGTGTCTGGGTTCTCTCTTCATTCCAGCTTTGGTTGGACGCCATCTTCTCCACAAGAGCTGTGGCTTGTGGTATTGTAAGTGATAAAAATGCTCCTCCAGCTGCAGCATCCATGGTCTCTCGGGCACTGTTGCCGAGCCCATGATAAAATGTCTGCATCAATAGCCAACTCTCCATTCCATGATGGGGACATTCTAGGATGTAGTCTTGAAAGCGCTACCATGCTTCTGGAATAGATTCATCATTTTGTTGCTGAAAACTTGTAATCTTCCCACGGAGAGCATTGGTCTTGCCCATGGGAAAGAACTTAGCCAGGAAGTTTGTTGAGCGGAGTGCCCACGTAGTATTCTTCTCCTTTGTAGCGTAGAACCACTGCTTCGCTCTTCCTAACAGTGAGAATGGGAAGAGGCGAAGTAGTATAGCATCTTTGGAAACTCCTGATATGGTGAATGTGTTGCAAATCTCCAGGAAGTGTTGTAAATGAGCACTAGCATCTTCGTGTGCCTTCCCACAGAACTGGTTGGATTGCACCATGTTGATAAGTCCAGGCTTGAGCTCAAAGTTGCCATCGATCTCTGCAGCAGGTCCAGTGTGGATGTTGTCCGTAGTGAGAGCTGAGAACTCGCGGATTGATTTGTTCGCCATGGCTTCGAACTCTGAAGACAAGTTCCGATGATCTTCTTGATTGGATGAAGCTTCTTGCTGAAGTGTTGATGATTTCTTTAGCTTGGCTCTCGTCTTCTTGAATAATGCTTCGGGATTGTCAACAAAATTTCCTGGAAGATGTCTTCTATTCATACATTCCCCTGCATAAGATGAAATAGGAAAATATCGGGGTAAAACTGTATGAGAGAATAGATAAGCTCAATCATATTAGTGATGCGAATGATAACTCAATCTTTTATTCCATTCCTGATTAGTAATCAACCTTCCCCGGCAACGGCGCCAAAAATGCTTGTTGGGTATTCTTAACATCATTACCAAAAGTAGACTAAGTTCTCTAAATCTAGTAATGGTGCCAAAAATGCCAAACCTATCCCTCACACCACTTAAGCCAAGTTGTCATCCCCAGCATGACATGAGAGACGCGGTATTGAAATATCCAATTGCTCTTCTAAATAAATAATGAATGGGATCTGCAAGCGCACAGATTAATACCGATGCAGCATTTTAACCGGGAAGTATTCCAGGTATCGTTATTTATATTTTTACCACTGGGAAGGGATTAGCAATCATCAATATTGATTACAGAATAGAATATGAGATTGAGCATCTATCATTGCATGTATAATTGAGAACATTATATCTAACTCTTCATACAGGGATAAGTGTCACATAAAAGATATATGAAATAATGAATAGTGACAAGGATAATTAATCTGATCTAGCCACATGATAAATATGATAAGCACCTCAATTAGATACTCTAGAAAGTCATTAGCATGGTATTAGAACGAACTACAAGAATATTCCCTAAGTTATTCTCAACTATATAGTCTAGCATTATCATAGTTAGTGCAAGCATACTTAGCAATCATCGCGAGACAAGACTACGCCCATGCATAGTGATATTAGCAAGGAATATGAGAAACATAGCAATCACTCCCCTGTAATAATGTTGCTCTGCCAGCCCAATACACGAGAGGGGGACTATATAAGAATCAATGAAGCTGTCACTATCACGAACCACCCCACGATCTGGCATATTGGGTACAATCGCAGATAAATACGGTATAAGCACCACGCCTACACAATATCTATCATTTACCCATGGATCCGATGGATAAACGCTATACGATCCTAAGCATGTATATAGATCCAATCTAACTAAGCCAAGTACATAACTATGATAAACTAAGAACAATATAATCTTGAATATAAGCAAGTAGAGCAAAGTAATAAGCAATATATTGAAGTAGAACAAAGTCATATTCATAATATTGAAGAACAAAGATAATTAGAAAGCAATTAGAAGCACAATTAGAGAATTACCAAGAATCCTCTTGACAGATCCGGAAACCAATCGAAGATTGACTCCTTCTAGTTCTAATCCTATGTAGCTATGCTAATCTAGATATCTAATTGATGTGGTGGCTCTAATCTTGATCAGAGGCTTCTTCTCCCTTGATGGAACAATGAATTAGGGTTGAGAGGCTCTCTCCTCCAGGGGCCAGGGGGTCTGGTTTTATAGTCCCTCCAAGTGAATATGGGCCATTGGATCAAACCGACATAGATTGTATGGTTTAGATTCATCCTTTAGGTCGGTGGAAATCTCCCGCAAAGCACAGTCCTGATTGGACTCAGAGGCAGGGCGGGCGCCCTGACCAACTAGGCGGGCGCCCAGGGTCTGGCCCCGTTTCGCCTCCGCTTCGGTCTCGTGGCTTCTGGAGTCTTCTAGATGTAAGATAATTGTGCGGCACGTTAATATCTTTACGTAATCCCGACGTGTGGGCCTTTCTTCCGTATTTCCTGATAACCCCCTGCAGAAATAGACAAACACCAAAACTCGTGGAATTCTGTCAGATAAAACCCTAAGTCTAGATGTTGATTTCATTTGGATCCTTTTCTTTATTTATTTGATAATTAAATTTGATACTTAAGGACCGTCAACATTGGTTCCCTCCTGGATTAAGCCTTTCCCTTTCGCATCGGTAGTAGTGATTTGATGCTGAGGATCCACCGATGCACTTCTCTCAGCTGCTTCTGATGTCAAGACCTTGGCCTTTCCCTTAGCATCTAGCATGTTCGTTGGGAAAGGATGTTGGTCAATCTTCATCGGCTTCTGGGCCTTGGAGCTGTCAAACTTGATCCTTCCAGATTCTATAGCCGATTGCAGCTGCTGTCTGAAGACCTTGCACTCATTAGTGTCGTGAGAAGTTGCATTATGCCACCTGCAATATTTCATCCTTTTTAATTCTTGAGCCGATGGGATCACATGATTAGGTGACAGCTTGATCTGACCTTCCTGAAGTAGAAAGTCAAATATCCTATCGGCCTTAGTGGTGTCAAACGCAAACTTCTCCGGTTCTTTATGTCCAAAAGGGCAAGACACCGGCTTCTTATTTTTCACCCATTCTGCCAAGCCGATGACTGGTTCTTCATCATAGTCCGAGCTTGTTGCTTCATCAACGAACGACACTTTTTTGTTCCATGCTCTCTTGGGTTCGAAAGGCTTGATGTCTTGATCAGAAATTCTCTGCACCAAATGACTTAAGCTTTCAAACTCCTGAGACGCATACTTATCCCTGATGTGTGGCAACAAACCCTGGAAAGCCAAATCGGTTAGCTGCCGATCATCCAGAACCAGGCTGTAGCATTTGTTCTTGACCTCCCGTATCCTTTGCACAAAACTCTCAACCGATTCATCATTGCGTTGCCTCAACTTAACCAAATCGGTGATCTTCTTCCCATGGACTCCAGAAAAGAAGTACTTGTGGAATTGTTTCTCCAGATCGGCCCAGGTAATCACTTAGTTGGGAGGCAACGATATAAACCAAGTGAAAGCCGATCCAGATAATGACGATGAGAATAAACGAACCCTTAACTCATCCCTGTTACCAGCTTCCCCGCATTGGATGATGAACCTGTTGACGTGCTCCATGGTTGACGTGTCATCCTGCCCAGAAAACTTAGTAAAATCCGGTACCTTGTACCGATTTGGAAGCGGGATCAAATCATATGCGGGAGGATACGGTGTCCGATAAGAGTAAGTGTTGACTTTGGGTTTTATCCCAAATTGGTCCCTCATGACTTCAGCAATCTTATCGGCCCAATAAGCATCGGCATCTTGCCGATGAGGTGGTTGCGGATCGGGCGCCTGTTGATAAGCTTCCACGTGTCGATGCGGCGCACGATCTGCATGGAACATCGGGTTAATTATTTGACCTCCAATCTGCGGACCACCAAGTTGTTGCCCGCCAATCTGCTGTCCGCTGACCTGCTGCCCGAGATTCATTGGCTGGTTGAGGATCCCCTGATTCTGGAACCCGGAATAGATCTGGCCTTGCTGGAACCCTGTAGCCTGATGACTCTGTTGGGGTGTTTGTGGAAAGACTTGTTGCCCAAGCCATCCATTATTGGCATTCATCGGCATAGGTCCTGCCGATGACTGGTAATTGGGCATCATCATCGAATTGACATACCCAGGTTGAGTCATAAACCTCTGTTGCATCTGCATTGAGTCTGTCGATGCGTTAGGCATCTGGAACGTTGGATCTTGAGAATTCCCAGTGTAAGGTCTTGCAGTAGTAGTTGTAGTATACTGGGGACTTTGATTCATCGGCATATTGGGAGGTGCCGATGTCATAGGGGCCTTGCCTCTCATATCAGTTGCTTGAGATGTGCCAGGTGTCTTCAAGTATTCCGGGGGCATACCATAACCCCACCAGTTAGGAGGAGGAACTGGTTCTGACATCGCCGATGCCAATAGATCTGTGGCAAGCTTGATCTGCTCATCTGAACTCGGTGGATTAGTTGTCATCGGCACAGATTGCGCATTAGTGACTCCCAACGTACTTGGAGGAACGGTAATCTATGCACCCGCAGCGGCTACAGTAGCCGATGGGGCTGTGACCACTGGTGATCCTGGCTGATGAAGAGAGGGGCCCACATACATTGAAAACCGTATTAGACAGCACACCAGCTTGGTTGATCAAAGCACGGTTGATAGCACTATCAACCATCTCTTGAAGTTTACCAGGATTGGCTTCAAAAGTATCTTGCCGAGGTGCCGGCAGTGCATCCTTCTGGATCACTTCACCACTCCTGTTCATGCTGAAGGACCTCAGGCATTGCTGCTTGTAATCCTCCATGGCTTTAGCAATAGCTTGTTTCTGCTCATCCTTGAGATTGGCTTCTTTCACGGGGATGACGTTCTCCTGATCAAACTCAGAAGTCAACATGTTGATCTTGATCTTCGTCCCACCAGGCGTGCCAAAAGATGTGTTGATGCAAAAAGCTAATCTGCATACACAAAGGGCTAATACCCGATTTAAACGTTAAGGCGTGCCAGCCGATTTGACCTTACTATCGGCAAAGGTGGTAACTCGAATACTTTGGTCCCGACAACAGCGATGCGCCCGGATGTCACGGCCAAGAGGTATTCACGCGGAACTTAAGAACACGCCGTGCTTAAGTCGACGAATTCCTAAGAACTCGTAGTGAAAAGAAAAAGTATGACGAAGTCATCGAAAAAGTAGATGCTTGGAATATGAGTAAAAATGTGTGTTTGGTTGATTGATAGATGTCATTACAAGGCCCTAGGGTCTACATTTATACCCTGCTCAAAGAGCTACAACCAGACACGACTAGAATTCAAATTCCAAATTTAAACAGAATCCGTGTACAAAACGATCTAAATAACTAAGGAAAACGTAAAACTATCCTCACGTGACAAACCGGAACATCTCCACAAACCGATCGGCAACTTCTAGACTCTTCTCCCATATCATCGGCAGACTCCCCTGTCGTAGCCATCGGCACAGACACATCATCATCTATGGACTTGGTCACGTTCAACCATCCCTCCATCGGCAACCATCCTCATCAGCAACTCATCCTGTAGATCAAGCACTGCCGTCTTATCTTGCCGACCCATACTTTTCCAATCATGGACACGTGCCCAAAAATGGTGTCAACAACCCTGATCGGTAGTAATTGTCTGAAGAATTCCAAATTAGTAAATAATATGCTCTTTCACAAAATCAATCATATTGGCCGATGTAACTTTCTTTAAAGGAATAGCTTCAACCCATTTGGTGAAATAGTCGGTGGCAACCAAGATAAACTTATGTCCTTTGCTGGATGGCGAATAAATTTTGCCGATTAAATCAATAGCCCATACCCGGAACGGCCAAGGTTTAATAATGGGATTCATGGCCGATGCGGGTGCCCTTTGAACATTGCCAAACTTCTGACATCCTTGACACCCTTTGAAATACTTAAAACAATCTTCAAGTATAGTCGGCCAATAATACCCATTTCTTCTGATCATCCACTTCATCTTAAATGCCGACTCGTGTGCTCCACACACTCCTTCATGGATTTCCCCCATTAAACTTCTAGCCTCATCATCACCTAAGCATTTGAGAAGAATTCCATCAATTGTTCGATAATATAATTCGTCTTCGAGGAGCACATACTTGGTGGCTTGAAACCAAACATGTCTCTCAACTTTCTTGGATGGATCCTTTAAATAATCAATGATTTCTTTTCTCCAATCGTCGGTACCGATTGCCGATATTGCGTTTAACATAGGCTAATATCCCGAGGCATGCTGAGCCAACCGATTGGCCTCTTCATTATGCAATCGAGTAACATGTTCTAACCGGAAATCTTTGAATTCCTTTAATAATTGCATACTCCTTTCGTAATAAGTTATCAGGACTTCAATTCGGCATTCATAACTTCCAGCCAATTGATTTATAACCAGCATAGAATCCTCGAAGATTTCAACAGCATCAGCATGAACTTCCCTTAGTAATTCCAACCTCTTTATCAAAGCTTGATACTCAGCCTGATTATTTGTTGACGTGGCCACAATTGGCAAGGAAAACTCGTACTTTCTTCATCGAGGGGAAATTAACACTATGTCGATCCCTGCCCCCCGGTCACAGGTGGATCCATCAAAGAAGAGCGTCCAAGGTACAATTTCCAAAGTCTCCACTGCACCGCAATGTTGAGTCACAAAATCGGCCATAATCTGCCCTTTAACCGCTTTAGCCGATTCGTAACACAGATCGAATTCTGACAGTGCCAAAATCATCAGGGTCTCCTATCATGTACACTGAGCCTGCCCCCTAGTCGATCATGAACTGACGCTCTCCACCTGATCGGCCCATTAAGCCACCGATCATCATCGTGATAGCGTCAATCGGACCTGTCATACCGATCATAACCATTGCACTCAGGGCAATCTCTACCAGTAGGTAACTTGATGTTCTGCTCCCAGCAATGGATAAAGAATGAGTAGTTTTAGTGATATTTGTGCCGATTCCACTCCTGTTGGCGCCTTTCTTCTTCTCGACGATAGTCCTCTTGCTGACACTGATACCGATCTTCACGCTGCTGCCAAGTCTCTCAAGGTCTCCTATGAGTTATTACAATACCAGATCGGGGAGGCCTTCTCGAGTTAGTTCCCTTCTGGATCAAGCCTTTCCCTTTTGCATCGGCAGTAGTGATCTGATGCTGAGGATCCACCGATGCACTTCTTTCGGCTGCTTTCGATGTCAAGACCTTGGCCTTTCCCTTAGCATCCAGCATATTTGTTGGGAAAGGATGCTGATCAATCTTCATCGGCTTTTGAGTTTTGGAGCTGTCAAATTTGATCCTCCCAGATTCTATAGCCGATTGCAGCTCTTGTCTAAAAACTTTGCACTCATTGGTGCTGTGAGAGGTTGCATTATGCCATTTGCAGTATTTCATCTTCTTTAACTCTTCAGTCGATGGAATCACATGGTTAGGCGACAACTTGATCTGGCCTTCCTGAAGTAGAAAGTCAAATATCCTATCGGCCTTGGTGATATCAAATGCAAACTTCTCTGGCTCATTATGCCCGAAAGGGCAAGACATCGGCTTCTTATTGTTTACCCATTCTGCCAAGCCGATGACTGGTTCCTCATCAGAATCTGAGCTTGCTGCCTCATCAACAAATGATACCTTTTTGTTCCAAGCCCTCTTAGGTTCAAAGGGCTTAATATCCTGGTTGAAAATCCTCTGGACCAAGTGACTCGGGCTCTCGAATTCTTGAGAAGCATATTTATCCCTGATATGTAGCAACAAACCCTGGAAAGCCAAATCGGCTAGCTGCCAATCATCTAGAACCAGACTATAGCATTTGTTCTTGACTTCCCGCAACCTCTGCACAAAACTTTCAATCGATTCATCATTATGCTGTTTCAATCTGACCAAATTGGTAATCTTCTTCTCATGGACTCCAGAAAAGAAGTACTTGTGAAACTGCTTCTCCAGATCGGCCCAAGTAATCACTGAATTAGGAGGCAATGATATAAACCAAGTGAAAGTCGGTCCTGATAACGATGATGAAAACAGTCGAACCCTCAATTCATCCCTGTTAGCAGCTTCTCCACATTGGATGATAAACCTGTTGACATGCTCCATGGTTGACGTATCATCCTGTCCAGAAAATTTAGTGAAATCCGGCACCTTGTACCGATTTGGAAGTGGAATCAAATCGTATGCAGGAGGATACGGTGTCTGATAAGAGTAAGTGTTGACTTTGGGTTTTATCCCAAATTGGTCTCTCATTACTTCGGCAATCTTATCGGCCCAATAAGCATCGGCATCTTGCCGATGAGGCGGTTGCGGATCTGGCACCTGTTGATACACTTCCACGTGTCTATGCAGTGCACGATCTGCATGGAACATTGGGTTAATCATTTGCCCACCACTCTGCTGACCACCAATTTGTTGTCCAAGATTCATCGGCTGCTTGACCATCCCATGATTATGGAACCCAGGTTGGATCCGACCTTGTTGAAATTCTGTAGCCTGATGATTCTGTTGGGGCATTTGTGGAAAGACTTGCTGCCCAAACCATCCACTATTAGCATTCATCGGCATAGGTCCTGTCGATGACTGGTAATTGGGCATCATCATTGAATTGACATACCCTGATTGAGTCATAAACCTCTGTTGCGTCGGCATCGAATCTGCCGATGCATTAGGCATGTGGAACGTTGGAGATTGAGAATTCCCAGTGTAAGGTCTAGCAGTAGTAGTTGTAGTATACTGGGGACTCTAATTCATCGGCACATTTGGAGGTGCCGATGCCATAGGAGCCTTGCTCCTCATATCAGCCGTTTGAGACATACTAGGTGTCTTCAACATGAACTCTGGGGGCATACCAAAACCCCACCAGTTAGGAGGAACAGATCCCGACATTGCTGATGCCAATAGGTCTGTAGTGAGCTTGATCGACTCATCTGAGGTTGATGGATTGGCCGGCATTGGCGTGGATTGCGCGTTAGTGACTCCTAACGTACTTGGAGGAACAACTGTTTCTGCGCCTGCAGCGGCTGTTGCAGCCGATGGAGCTGTGACAACTGATGACCCTGGCTGATGATGAGAAGGACCAACATAATTTGGTGGCAATTGCCCTTCTTTGAAAGTTCTAGCCACGACATTGAAAACCGTATTGGACAGAACACCAGCTTGATTGATCAAGGCACGGTTAATAGCACTATCGACCATGTCTTGAAGTTTACCAGGATTGGCTTCAAAAGTAACCTACTGAGGCATCGGCAGTGCTTCCTTCTGGATCACCTCGCCACTCCTGTTTACGCTGAAGGACTTCAAACATTGTTGCTTGTAATCCTCCATAGCCTTTGCAAGAGCTTATTTCTGCTCATCTCTGAGATTGGCTTCTGTCACAGGGATGGCATTCTCCAAGTCAAAATCGCTAGTCGCCATGTCGATCTTGGTCTTGAATCTGGTCCCACTGGGCGTGCCAAAAGATGTGTTGATGCAAAAAGTGGATCTGCAAACACAAAGGGCTAATACCCGATTCAAACGTTAAGGCGTGCCAGCCGATTTGACCTTACTATCGGCAAAGGTGATAACTCAAATACTTTGGTCCCGACAACAGCGATGCGCCCGGATGCCACGGTCAAGAGGTATTCACGCGGAACTCGAGAATACGCCGAGCTTAAGTCGACGAACTCCTAAGAACTCGTAATGAAAAGGAAAATATGACGAAGTCGTCGAAAAAGTAGATGCTAGAATATGAGTAAAAACTTGTGTTTGATTGATTGATATATGTCTCATTACAAGGCCCTAGGGTCTACATTTATACCCTGCTCAAAGAGCTACAATCAGACACGACTAGGACTCAAATTCCAAATTAAACGGATTCCGTACACAAAACGAATTTAAATATCTATGGGAAACATAAAACTACCCTTCCGTGACAAACCAGGACACCACTATAGATCAATCGGCAACCTTCATGTTCTCCTTCCAAGTCATCGGCAGACTTCTTATCATAGCCATCGGCAAAGACTAACGCTGACCATCGGCACGAACGTGTCATCACTTCTGGACTTAGTCTCATTCAGCTGTCTCCTCATCGGCAACCACCCTCATCGGCAACTCCCCTGCAGACCAGCTACTGTTGCCACATCTTGCCGATCTATATTTTACCGATCCCTGGGTACGTGTCCAAAAACGGTGTCAACATCTGTATTTATTTTCTTTACTCTTACCTTATGGAAAACCAAGATTCTAAATCAATCTACCAATTTGCAACACCTTCAAAAACTGACCTTTTACCATGGGAGTGATCACAGCCTATCCAAACATCCCAGTATAAATTAAGTTCTAGGTTGATTGCCATGATTCAAAACCTATCTTTTTTGGGAAAGGAAGACGAAAACCCTTACCTTCACAGTAGAGATTTTGAGCAAACATGTGATTGTCTTCGCATTGAAGGCATTTCTGATAAAACTTTACGTTGGATGCTTTTTCCTTTTTCCTTAAGGGGAGAAGCTAGACAATGGTACAGTCAGAAGGTAAGTCAACAACGAGGTGAATGGGGAGTTTTACGAGCCAACTTTTGTCTAGATTTTTATTCCCTCGACCGTATCGGCGACCTTAGACTCGAAGTCCTATCTTTTAAACAAAATGATAATGAAACTTTGGGAAAATCCTGAAAATGTTTTTCTGATCTTTTAGAATCTGGTCCAAACCTTAATCTTGAATACCCTGTTCTTTTATTTCATTTTTTTCGAGGTCTTCAGAAAAATCATAAACAAATGCTACATACAATGTCTAGAGGTTCTTTCTTTCGCATCCCTACTGGTGAAGCTAGAGTGATCCTAGATAGAATCCTAGAAGCTGAGATAGATAATATCCTTCATGATGAAACCTACGAAGCCGAAGTAGACACTCTGCCAAATTCTTCATCTACTTTAGCTATCCCAAGTTCTGAGCCACAAGAGGAAGAAATTCCACAACCGGACTTCATGTTGGATATAGAATCTGATCTTTTAGCCGATTTTGGAAACATTTCAAACTACCATTCTATTGACAAACCCCAAAACGGACAGTTTAGCATTTATTTACCTTGTGAATATCAATTAAGAGAGCTTATCTCAGTCATGAGTAGCGAGTGGTTGGAGGAATCAGAGCTTTCCTCTGATGTGATCCGTTTGGACACACCCTCTATAACTATACGCTGTGCTTATAATTCTGATCGATTTAATGCTCTCTATAATCCTGTTGTGGGGATCAACATCATGTCTGAATCTTTTGCACTTAAACTATTTAAAAATCTTGTCTTAACCCCCACAACGGAAGTCATAAAGAAATCTTGGGGACGATTAGTCCCCAGTCTTGGAATTATTAATGTCCTACCCCTTACGGTAGAAGGCTCCATGGTTCATTTGAACTTCTATATCTTTGATACATGGGACTTCGACCTGTTGATAGGACAACCTTTTAGAAGACTCCTTTATGAAGGTCAAACTGGAAAGCTACACATTTCTTTTGGAAAAGCTTTTAAAATCCCAATAACAATTTCACACTCCTTAAACAATAAGGCCGAGTCATATCTTTTGCCTGATCCTATGGAGGAGGTAAAGGCTGCATCTCTAGAGCTTTTAGATGAATCAGACTTAGAAGAAGAAGCTCCTTTCTTCACAGAAGAAGAGGCCGAACCTTCTGAACCTGAACCCATAGATGAGTTTGCATAAACACCTAGACCTCCCATAGAGCTTAAAACTTTACCACCCGGTCTTATCTATGCTTTCCTAAACAATAATCCAGAGTTTTCTGTGATCATTAGTAATAAACTCACTCAGGAGCAAACTCTGCGATTAATGACCATTCTTGAGAAACATCACTCATTTTTTGGCTACTCACTCCAAGATCTTACAGGAATCAGTCCTATGATTTGTACCCATCATATTCTGTCAGATCCTTCTGTTTCACCCTCTCGAGAACCCCAACGTAGACTTAACAACACAATGAGAGAGGTAGTTAAAAAGGAAGTTATAAAGTTGCTGCATGCAGGGATTATATATCATGTGCCGCACAGTGAGTGGGTAAGCCCAGTTCAAGTTGTGCCTAAAAAGGGAGGCATGACTGTTATTATGAATAAAAAGAACGAGCTAATTCCGCAACGCACCGTCACAGGATGGCGGATGTGCATAGACTATAGAAAACTAAACAAAGCCACAAGAAAGGATCATTTTCCTTTACCTTTCATAGATGAGATGCTAGAGCGATTAGCGAAGCATTCGTTCTTCTATTTCTTAGATGGATATTCAGGGTATCACCAGATCCCAATCCATCCTGATGATCAAAGCAAAACCACTTTTACATGCCCATATGGAACTTATGCTTACCGTAGAATGTCTTTTGGGTTATGTAATGCACCAGCTTCTTTTCAAAGATGCATGATGTCTATATTTTCTGATATGATTGAAGAGATTATGGAAGTTTTCATGGATGATTTCTCTGTTTATGGAAAAACTTTTGATAGTTGTCTTGAAAACTTAGACAAGGTTTTGCAAAGATCTGAAGAAAAGCACTTAGTCCTTAATTGGGAAAAATGTCATTTCATGGTTAGGGAAGGAATAGTGCTGGGACACCTAGTGTCTGAAAGAGGTATTGAGGTAGACAAAGCTAAAATTGAAGTAATTGAACAACTACCTCCACCTGTGAATATAAAAGGAATTCAAAGCTTTCTTGGCCATGCTGGTTTTTATCGTAGATTTATAAAAGATTTTTCATTTATTGCTAGATCACTTACTCTTTTGCTAGCCAAGGATGCTCCTTTCGAATTTGATGATGCATGTCTAACATCTTTCAATTTATTAAAGAAAGCACTCATCTCTGCACCAATCATTCAACCCCCTGATTGGTCGTTGCCTTTTGAAATTATGTGTGATGCTAGTGATTATGCTGTGGGGGTAGTTTTGGGACAAACTAAAAATAAGAAGCATCATGCAATTGCTTATGCCAGTAAAACTTTGACAGGAGCTCAACTTAATTATGCAACCACTAAAAAAGAGCTTCTGGTTGTTGTCTTTGCCTTTGATAAATTTAGATCTTATTTAGTTGGAGCTAAAATAATTGTTTACACTGATCATGCTGCACTAAAATATTTGCTCACTAAAAAGATGCTAAACCTCGCCTGATTAGATGGATCTTATTACTCCAAAAATTTGAATTAGAAATAAAAGATAAAAAGGGAGTAGAAAATTCTGCTGCTGATCACTTGTCTAGAATGTATTTTAAGAATCCACAGGAAACCCCCATCAATGATTCACTCCAGGACGACATGCTCTACGGGATTAATAGGTCTGACCCCTGGTATGCAGATATTGTTAATTTTATGGTTTCAAGGTATGTACCGCCAGGAGCAAACAAGAAGATGCTTATTCAAGAAAGTCGTTCACATATATGGGATGAGCCATACCTCTTCCGAGTATGCTCTGATGGATTACTCAAGAGATGTGTGACCACTGAGGAAGGATGGAAGATCATCGACAGATGTCATTCATCACCATATGGAGGTCACTATGGAGCATTATGTACACATTCAAAGATCTGGCAGTGTGGATTCTACTGGCCTACAATGTATGAAGACACGAAGCAATATATCAGAAGATGTGGGCCATGTCAAAGGCACGGAAACATAAATACAAGGGATGCAATGCCACTCACCAACAACCTTCAGATTGAGCTCTTTGATGTCTAGGGAATAGACTATATGGGTCCATTTCCTCCATCAAAGAAGTGTGAGTACATCTTGGTGGCAGTTGACTACGTCTCCAAGTGGGTAGAGGCATTACCTTGCAAGCATGCCGACAACATCAGTTCAAAGAGGATGTTTGAAGAAATTATATTTCCAAGATTTGGAGTTCCCAGAGTAGTAATAAGTGATGGAGGAGCACACTTCATCGACAAACGCTTCAAGCAATATCTATCAAAACATGGAATCCGTCACAACGTCGCTACCCCCTATCATCCTCAGACAAGTGGCCAAGCAGAGACTTCCAATAAGCAAATCAAGAATATTCTTCAGAAGACAGTGAATGAAATGGGAACGGCATGGAAAGACAAGTTACCCGATGCACTCTGGGCATACCGGACAGCATACAAGACCCCAATTGGAATGTCTCCATACCAATTGGTGTACGGGAAGACTTGCCACCTACCTGTTGAACTAGAGTTCAAAGCACACTGGGCCATAAAGAGATGGAATATGGACCTAGATGTTGCTGGAGATCATAGAAGAATGCAACTATCAGAATTGGAAGAATGGCGAGAGAAAGCATATCACAATTCGAAGATCTACAAAGAAAGAGTCAAAAGGTGGCATGACAAGAGAATCAAGAAGAAGGAGTTCACACCCAGAGATAAGGTATTACTTTTTAATTCTAGGGTGAAGCTTTTCGGGCATGGAAAACTCTGGAGCAAATGGGAAGGACCATTCAAGGTAATTAATTCATCATCCCACGGAGCTATCACACTTCAAAATGACGAAGGTACGTTATTCAAGGTAAATGGTCAACGTCTTAAATTATTTTTAGAGCCCAATAAAGAATTAGAAGAAATAGACGTAGTCCATTTTTTCCTTCCCATGGAGAATTAGAGCCCGACCTTTTTAGTCTGACGTTTTTAGGTCATATATATTCCTAATTAAGTCTGCATCTAGAAACACGCTCGAGGAAGCGGGCCCGCAGCGGAGCCAGAGAGAGGGCGGGCGCCCAGCCCCTGTTCCCCTTCGATCCTGATTTTCTCTGTTATGGAAAACACACTTATGGTAATCCGAATAATCCCTCAGATGGAAAGTTTCTCACGCACATCGACGGGAGCAACCAGAACAACCCCTAGAGGCACTTTTTGACCCCTATATAAACAGACCCCTGACATCAGTTTTCAAACACCAATCCACCCAAGCCTTCTCTTCTTCTTCAATTAGAGCTTGTTTAGTCCCACGCTGCTCCAATGGCCGAGAAGTTCCACGATGATTGGGAAGTCGTCCCCTTCAACCTCAACATGGAGCCTGTGGAAGACCCCGATGCCCGTGCTCTCATCCCAGCCAACACAGAGCGACAGCTAGAAGCCATGCCATTACGCCAACGCAGCTCCGCCCAATCCTATCATGCTCAACCAGTTCTCTCCGCACCGCCACAACCCCTACTCCTCAAGGGATCATCATCCAAGACGAAGACCACCATCAAGGTGCCAACCGGCACGAGGATCCTTCCACCTAGACCCAATGAGAGGGTCGTTGGAGTCAAGACCAACCGGAGCGGCGAGATCAGCAGCATTCGCTACACTACAGAGGAGGAAAGGCCTTACTTCGAAGGGTTTAGAGTAGCCAAAGTCTGTTTCATCCCTCCAAAGGCGGCCCCGAAGCACGCTCTCAATGCTTTTGAGACACCTCCCAAGCGTCGCAAGACTATAGTAGATATTGATGAGGACGTTCGCAGGCTAGACAGAGTCATCATAGACCTCCAGTCCTCAGTTAATTCCCTCACTAGGCAGCTCTCTAACCACAACACTGTTATACTAGGCCTTAGGCAGGATCTTGCCAGTGCCAATAAGAAGATTAAGGAGTTAGAGCGCCGCTGAGTTATCTAGATTAGACTTTGAGGCAATGCATCTTAGTTATCTATTTTTAAATTCGGTTTGGGTTTACTATTATCGTCAGTTTGCTACTAGTTATTTGTAATAAATGCCTCAAGATTAATAAAGAGTATTATTATTATGTCTTGTGTGTCTCTACTTTATTTTTGTGCAAGAAAGCAGAAAACAAGTATGGGGGAGATCCCTCGACATGCCAAACACACTTCGACTACACCACTCCACGATTCAGGTACACACTCTGCACACTTATTTTACACATACTCATATATATTTTAGATTATGCAGAATACTGTTTCCGACATGATAAATTAACAAGCTTAAAATGTTTCTAAATATGATTAATCTCACTCTGTGATATTTCCTGAAAATTGCAATTATTGAAAAATCATTTTAAAACCCTGTGTTACTTATGTCATTGTGGACTATGAGATGGTAGAGTATGAGTTTCTTATTCTTGATATCATTGTTGCTTGGAGAATTTATTTCAAAATTTATTCAAAAATTCTAGCTACCATCCTCAGTGTTTTATATGCCTACTAAAACTGAAAATATTAATTATGATTATAAAAGCTATCTACTCTGTATTGAGTTTGTTCAAAATGAGTTAGACCCTTGTTGAGAGATTTATCATGCTCCTAAGATCAAGACATTATTCAGAAAGATTCACTCTTCCGAAGTATTATTGCATTAGAGGCATGGGCTATGCAAAAATAAAGATATTTCGAGGAAATAAAAAGGAGCAAGTGCTCGATAACCTCGCAGAAAAAATGGACAAGTGTCCGGCAGTAGAATTAGGGGTACCTCGATATCCACTTAAAAAAAGAGAAAAAAAGAAAATGATAGCCCATCGTCCCTCTAATAAGCAATATGCCAGCAAGAGTTGAAAAAGATTTTAATCTAGGAGTATAACATTCCCCTCCTCGGATCCCATTTTGATCGGGCAATAAATGCAAAGTAAGTATGCTTAAGAATTTTTACAAATTAAAACAGCCTCAGTGAGATATATAAAAGGTAATGAGTGATCTGAGAGAACCTATGATGATAAAAGGTATGCTAACTTTCTTTCAAAAACATATAAAAACTCCAAGTGACAGGATTGAGAAGAAAGGATCTTTACTCTTAACCATACACTTCCCTGACTATAGTACACAGTGGATTTTAACACCCTGCAGTTATGAAGAGAATGTTTTAAAATGTTTTACCCCAGATATTGTTCTTAACCATCCTTTTCTCGAGGACGAGTAAAAGCCTAAGTATGGGGGTATTTGTTGACGGTTCTTAAGTATCAATTTTAATTATCAAATAAACAAGAGAAAGGACCAATATGCAAACAACACCTAGAATTAGTGTTTGATCTGACAGAATTCCACGAGTTTTGTTGTTTATCTGTTTCTGCAGGGGGTCATCAGGAAATAAGGAAGAAAGGCCCACGTGTCGGGATTACATAGAGATATCAACGCATCGGGCAATTTTCCACCATCTAGAAGACTCCAGAAGCCACGGGAACAAAGCGGAGGCTGAAAGGGGCCTGGCCCAGGGCGCCCGCCCTGAGGACCAGGGCGCCCGCCCCCTCCTGGATGCCAATCAGAACTCTTTTCGCGGACGACGCTCCACCGACCTAAAGGATCAAGGATAACCGTCCAATCAATGTCGGTTTGATCCAACGGCTCACGTTCACTTGAGGGGACTATAAAACCAGACCCCCTGGCCCCTGGAGGAGACAAGTTCATCATAGAGTTGAGAGGAGCCCTCGAAGGAATACCTCTCTTGTAAATAAAATTTCTTTTTAGGCTTAGCAACCAATGTGAGTAGAAATAGATCTTCTAGTTTCTACTAGATTGAGAGAGATAGAGTGGAGGTGTAGATCGGAGGAAGCCTGACCTATCGGTGTCTACTCCGAGCTTGTACCTGCGGGATCAAGTTCTCCTAACCCGAGGCTTGCTCCTAGGATTCTTTAGTATTTCGACTTCTAAATTCTAGTAAGTTCTTGTTTTATTGTTCTTTTGGTTTATGAGTTTACTTTAATCTCTTCGCATAGAGTTTAGAGTAATCATCTCTAGCGTAGACGTGGTGTTTGGGCTAGGATACTCATAGATATTCCCTGACTAGCTAGACCGTGGTAGTAGAGAGGAACATGACAATTCCGAGTTACCTTTGCAGACCATATCTTGTTAGCAGGAAGGATAGGGTTTATAGGTGCGGGTTGAACATCCTTTGTGGTTTCTAGATTCCGTTAGCCTCCCCAATAGAACAGTAGATCATCCTTACCAAGGTTAGAAAGAGATTACGGTTGTAGTCTTCTCTATTTATCACTCACATCGAGAAACATTCTTTGTTGCCTAAAGGGTTAGTAGTAATAGACCGGGTTAGTCAGATGCACTCTTTCTCCTAGTGGTAAAAAAATAAATACGATACTCTAGATAACCTCTCGGGTGAAGTGCTCACCGATATCCGTGCGCTTGCGGATCAATTCCTTATTGCGTTCCCAAATATCAACACTAGCCACATCATTGAAAACAATATTGGATAGCACACTGGATTGAATGATTAAAGCACGATTAATAGCATTGTCCACCATCTCTTGCAATTTACCAGGATTAGCTTCAAAAGTGATTTGCCGAGGCATCGGCAATGCTTCCTTTTGGATCACCTTGCCGCTCCTGTTGACATTGAAGGACTTCAAACACAGCTGCTTGTACTCCTCCATAGCTTTTGCCATAGCTTGCTTCTGCTCATCTCTGAGATTGGCTTCGGTTAAGAGAATGATGTTCTCTGTATCAAAATCAGTATTCGACATGTTGATCTTGATGATGAATCTGAATGAGTCCCATTGGTCGTGTCAAAAGATGTGTTGATGCAAAAGTGGATCTGCAAACACAAAGGGCTAATACCCGATTCGTGTCAAAGCGTGCCAGCCGATTTGACCTTACAACCGACAAAGGTGATAACTCGAATACTATAGTCCCGACAACAGCGATACGCCCGGATGCCACGGCCAAGAGGTATTCACGTGGAACTTGAGAACTCGCTGAGGTTGACTCGATGAATTCCTAAGAACTCATCAGTAAAAAGAAAATATGCGAGTTGATGAAGTCGTTGAAAAAGTAGATGCTGGAATAGATGTAAAAACTTGTGTTTGATTGATTGTGTTATCTCTTACATTGCTACCGGGTCTACATTTATACCCTGTCTAAAAGAGTTACAATCAGACACGACTAGGACTCTAATTCCAAATCGAACGGAATCCGTATGTAAAACAAACTCTAATAACTATGGAAAACATTAATCTATCCACCATAGGCGATCGGCACACCGTCACCGTCCTATTGACAATTCCTGCGCCTTCCTCTGCTATCACCGACAAATCACCCTCCATCGGCATCGGCGACCATCAATATCAGCCATCGGCATAGATTAATCATCATCCCTGGACTTGGTCACATCCTGTTGCTTTATCATCGGCATCATAATCCATCGGTAACTCTTCTCACAATCAGTCATTACTTTTCCACCTGCCGATCCGTACTCCATTAATTTCTCAGATACGTGTCCAAAAACGGTGTCAACACCTATTGTGGGTTTTAGTTTTGATGACCACCAAATTAGGGAACTAATGATCTTTAGTGAGATGACAAACAGGAAATTAAGAAAGGAGGATGTTAAACAGGTTGGAGGGTCCCTAATCCAAAAGGAAAGGCTTTTCTAGAGGTTTCATGAAGATTTACTTTCATCTTGTTTATTTCTTGAGTATAAGAAAAGTCGTACTATTAAGAGGAACTCTAGGTCTGTTGATCAAATGCTGAATCAAATGCTCAAATCAACTTATACATCCTCAACCCTTAGCAAAACCACCTTGTTTCTCTCTGGTCTATCCTAGCTGGTCTGGCTAGGGCGGCAGTGTCACCCTTTATCTAGCCGTTGGAAGATAGGGGTATAAAAATACCCTTTCTACTTGACCACAACGATCACCTGAGCCATACACTTCATCTTCCTTCGTCCCAATCGTTACAGAACATCAGTGCTCACTTCTCTCTCTCCTCCATTGTTGCTCCCTCAAGCTCTGTAGCAAATCCTTGACTTCCACCATCATTTCTTAAGACAAAAGGTAGCAAACTACAATTAGAGAGTAGATCCACTGATTCCCAAAGTCTAAGAGCATTTGGTTCAAGTTTGGCCGGCGGCCCTAAGGTTTGTTACTCTTGGAGCTTGCTCCTAGGTGGCTAGGCGGCGCCCTAGAGCGTGCCAACCTGTGTGGCAGCCAAGGGAAGTTTGTAACCTCGACTTGAAGCTAAGAAATCACCCCTTCCTCTAGAGGTAACACTCTTGTTGAAGAACGAGGGAAGGGCAAGCCTTTGTGGCGAGTCGGTCCTTGTGTGGGCACCTCAACAACATGGAGTACGTGTAGCCTTGTGTGACGACCGCTAAACCATGGGATAAATCATTATGTGTTGTTTATGCTCTCTACTTACTTATGTTGTTGAGTTGTTCTAGGGTTTGAGCTCGATCTACCTCATGATATATCTTCTGTAGGTTATTGTGTTGGTTCTGGTGATTACAAACTTGCAGGGAGCTAGGAAATTTACCTGAAGTTTCCCAAAGTTATTTTTGAATATATTTTGTTGCTCTCTGTGAGAGGCTGGCATTGCCGCCATGGTAGGCCAGCAGTGCCACCCTATCCCGTGAGACTGATAAAAGTTGAAGTTTTTGAGTTGACAGGCCTATTCACCCCCCCTCTAGGCCATCCTAGACTACCAAAGATCCTATAGATCTCGTCCATCCATTCAGGCCGGTTTGATCAAAGGGCTACGATTCACTCCATCGGCCTATATAAATAGAGCCCCTCCCCTTGGAGAAGAGGACCAAGGCATTTGATTCAAGTCATCAGAGCTAGAAACCCTGAGTCTCCTTAGAGCTCCACCAATTCTAGAGCCTAGTTATATAGGATAGTAGTAGAGAGGAGGCACTTCTGCCGGATTTTAGATTTGTCGGGAGCGTTGCTTGGTAATACCTTGTAATCTCTCTCTTGTATTCTGGACCCAAGTCATTTGTATATATATATATATATACTACAGTTATGAATTTGCTCTACTAGATTATATTCTCAATTATATTGTTCTTTGCTTACTTTTGTTATATGCTTAGTATAGTTTGATTAGTATTATCTTTATGTATATGTTCGTATAGCGCTCGTCTAGACATACACTGGATGGGTGGTGGGTGTCATGTAAACATGGTGTCTAGATGGTATTTACCTATGTATGCACCCTATATGCCCGGCCATGTGGTAGATCGCGGGCGTGACAATAATCCCGTTGAGTGCTATGTAGTCTACTCCTCGTATGTAGGTGTCGGTGTTTTTCCCCCGGGGGGTCACACCAACGAGTAAATTTGTATGCGTGCTCCCTATCCCGGATGGTGATGCAAGAAGACACAGAGATTTATCCTGGTTCGGGCAAGAGAAGGCCCTACGTCCAGCGGGGGGAGAGAGTTCGTATTATCTTACACCTAAGTGCTTGTACAGGGGCGAATACAAGCGTGGTATGAAGTGTTTAGCTTTACTACGTGTGTGTGTGGTCTTTTTTTCCTATTCCCAAGTCTCTCCTTTTATAGCTCCAAGGAGAGACTCAGGGTACATGCGTAGGTGTTAGAGTAGGGGTCGATAGCCGCATGGAGCGCTGACCTACTCGAGGCTTCCGTACGGCATGGCCTCGAGCTGTCCCATCTTGATAGCCCGGTGATGATCACGCGTGCTCCTGCGTTCTGCCCTGCCCGCCGCCTCGCACTGGTTCTGAGGTCGCATGCTTGTACGGTATGGCGGCGGATCCAACGGGGTAGCTGTGGTGTTGTCAGTCGACGCCCGACTCATCTTCGGGAAGGAGCCTGGTGAAGTCGAGGGTCGGATGCCGTATGAGGTGTCGATGCCTGGAGCGCTGACCTTGGGTGTCTCGAGGGAGTCCCGATTAGACGTTCCATCCTTGTTTCCCGCGTCCTGACACGCCCTAGGTCGTTCGGCGGGAAGGCTGCAAAAAGAATGATGGGACAGAAGCGTCCCGTGACCCGTGCGTTAGGTGGGGAAGCGTCAGGCGCATTAAATGCCCTGGCTCTTGTGCGCGCGTCAGGCGGCGGACGGTGTCCTTGCGCTCGACGCCCCTCGGTTCGCTCGAGCCTGCTTCCGTATTCGACGGCAGTTATCGCTCGACCCCTGGCCGATTCGCTCGACGGTATTTCCGTCTTCGAGGCTGCGGCCGTCGATGGTCGCCCGTGTGTACGGATGGTCTCGTTATACGCATTGGTGAGGGTACCCCTTGTTGATACCCTCGACAGTAGCCCCCGAGTCTTCATTCGAGCGCTGGCGCTCGAGTGGAGACTTTCGTTTTTACGGTCGAGCTTCCACGGGGGCGCGCGAGCGACCCCGCGGGGGTAGCCCCCGAGTCCTCGAGGGAGTATTTAACTCCTTCGAGGGTTATTTTGCCAAATTTGCAGAAACGCTATCAACACCCGTGGTGGAAGGGTCTGTTCGACTTTGCCTTGCGCGGAGGTTTTGACGTACTCTCGATAGAGCGAGCGTCTTCCACCCCAAATTGAGTTCCTAGCGGGTGGTCCAAGTGAGAACCTGTGCCCCTTTCGAAGGGGTCAGCTGTAGCCCGGAGGCGTCCTCATAAAGCAGGGTTGACGTGGTCGGGGATACCGGTCTCGTTCGATAGAGTCCAGCGGCTCGGTGCCTCCCTTCGGGGGGATTCCTCTCGACTGTCTCAACCCTACCTTGGACATCGCCAGCGAGTCTTCGAGGCGGGCCTCGATTTTCGACCGCTCGCTGGGGATCCCTAACTCTTGGCGCTCGAGATCGGCTGTCGAACCCTTTCGACGGGCCAGCCATCGACCTCTCGAGGCTATCGTGGGTGCCTACCTTGGCTTACGAAGTAAGGAAGCTGCCGTGCCGGTTCGTCTTTCTGCCCGTTGGGCGCACCTTTTGAGGTAAGTGACGTCGCGACACTGTATCGGCGGGGAATTCGGAGCGTCCGGCCTGTAAGGAGAGAAAGGACCGTCAGACGGCGCATTTATGGGGGGAGTTACCTTATTTGTTGGATCTGTCCGTTGGCGGACTGCTGCCTATAAGTACGTCGTGGCGTCGCCGCCGTTCCTCTCCCTTCCGCCTTCTCGCTCTTATTCCTTTGCTGCCTTTGCTTTCTCACCATCTCACGCGCACACGCCCCCTCGAGCTGTAGCGAACCCACCGTCCCTTTAGCCGAGATGCCTGTAAGACTCATCGCCGCTGACGACTGGCGCCCGTCGTCGATGACGGAGCGCCGGTTGTTAGAGCTTGAGAAGGAGGGACTGCTGCGCCGCCGCACCTCGCTGTCGTCGCCAGAGTGGATCGCGCCGCCGGTGAGTCACAGGGCGCCTCAGCCGCCCGAGGGCTACGTGGTGTCGTTCGCCAAGTTCCACCGCCACGGTCTGGGCGCGCCCCCAAGCCGCTTCATGCGGGCCCTCTGCTTCCATTATGGGGTGGAGCTCCAGCACTTCTCTCCGAACGCCATCACCGTAGCGGCGGTCTTCGCCGCCGTGTGTGAGGGCTTCCTGGGGATGATGCCGCACTGGGAGCTGTGGCTCCACCTCTACAGGGGCGAGCTGTTTCACGCCCCCACCGGAACCACGGGCGTAAGGAAGCCCGTGCGGGCGGGTTGCCTCAATCTGGTGCAGAAGACGGGGAAGACGGACCGGCCGCGGGAGTACATCCCGGTAGGGTTATCGACCAACCACGCCGGCTGGGACTCCCAGTGGTTCTACCTGCGGAACGACGACAACCTCCTGCCTTCCTACTCGGGCCGTCTGATCTTGGAGCGTCCAGCGGACTGGACGTACGGCGTCGTCCAAGCTCATCAGTCTCGGCTCGACCCCCTCCTTGACGCCCTGAAGAATCTTCGCCAGGAAGGTTTGACCGCCGCCCTCGTCCTCTCGGCCGTCCATCACCGGAGAGTTCTCCCTCTGATGTCACGACCGCTGAGGATGGACGAGATGGGCCCTGGCGTCTCATCTCGGGACCTCGAGGCGTGTCGGATGTCCAACGAGGCTCCGGCGGACGATGAAGTCGCGGCCCGAGTCAGGGCTGCCATTGCCGGTGATTTTCAGCCGGATCATGTCAACGGCTTCCCCATGAGACCTGACGCAGGCTCGATCGATCTGGTACGCTTTCTTCTTGCGCGCATCCCTGATTCGGGGTTTCCTTTCTCCCCTCTCTTTTTTCTAAGTCTACTGTAGTTTTGGCAGGGTCGGATTGATGTCCGGTCCTCGAGGCCTCCGGTAAAGGAGGACGAGGTCGATCGCGACAAGCGGAGCCAATCCGCCGAAAAGCTGAAGTCTGCCAAGGACTCCGCAAAGAAGGGGGAGAAGAAGAAGAACCTCGACCGCCAAGCATTAGAGGCGCGTCGAGCCAAATCCAGGCAGAGGGGGGAGCCTGAGGAAGAATCCCCCAATGATGATGACGACGACGACGACGAGGGCAGCGACGACTCCGAGGGGATGGCGTCGCGCCTCGATCGGATTCTCGAGGGCCCGCCTCGAGGTGACGTCGACGCCCCCCGGACGGAGGCGCCAGAGGAGGGTCCGAGCGGATCTCGTCGTCCCCGGGCCGACACTCCTTCCGCGCCCAAGGCAGGCCAAGACGCACCGCGCCCTCCCCCGGTGCCCAGGGAGAGCGGTCCGGCTAGGTCCCAGGCGTCGGGGCCGCTAACTCGTGGTCGCGCCGCGGCCTCTGAGAAAGGAGACGCCGGCCGTAGGAGCGCGAGTCCCGGCGTCCGCCAAGCGGGGACCGACGTACCTAAGCCAGTTCTTGCCCTCGAGGGGCCTAGAGCCCCGACGCGGGGTGGCTCGAGGCCCGCTGGTCGGGGTGGCGGAAGGCGAGCCGTTCTCCCCGTGGGGTAAGCCTTTTTGATGTTGCGGTTTTTGTCCCCCCATTCTTCCACCTTTCCTCATATGCCGACCTTTTCTCAGGCTGAAGCGGACCCTCGAGCAGGCCCAACCGTCTATGGCCAAGAGGCTCAGAACGGGTGCTGCCTCCACGGAACCAGGTTCGTAGTTAATTCCTGGGCGTCGCGATATTCTTACGTTGGTTATCATAACGTCTGACCCTTACCCTTTATTTTGTAGGCTCATCCAGCCCGCAACCTCCAGCCGGCGTCGAGAGGGCTTCATCTCGTCCCGCGCCTACTCCGCCGCCGCCGACTCATGATGCGGCCCCCCAGACGCGAGCGTCAGAGGGAGCCCCCGAGCCCCCTCGATTGGGGGTCGAGGGGGAACCCATCACCATCAGCGATACGTCTGATGGCAACGAAACGTCTGGGGGCGCTCGCCCTATGGAGGAAGAAGCGTCGACCCCCAACGTCGCGGGACGGACTCCCTGGCCTGCAGGCCTTCGAGCTCTCGAGGCGCAAAGGAAGATGGTGGAGGAGGAGGAGCGGGAGCACGAGGCGACGCAGCCGTCACTGGAGCAGCAGCAACAACAACCCCAGCCGGAGGAGCAGCTGCAGCATCAGCAGGAGGAGCAGCAGCAGCAGCTGGGGCAGCAACAGCAGCTGGGGGGCCAAGAGGACGAGCCACTCGAGCCCCCGCCTCAAGGTTTGGCCGAACCGGCGCCACTGGCGTCGCAAGAGCCCGGCGATCAAGAGGGAAATTTGCCGGTGTACGGACCTCCCACCCCAGCGTGGCTCCTCCCGGGGGCGCCTGCCGCGATCCGGGCAGAGTCGGGGCGAGCGGACGGAGTGGTGGCGCTCGCCTGCATGATGCGCACCCCCACCGATCCCGAGTCCGAGATCAAGACAATGATATACGGCATGGACGGGATCGCCCCAGGGTTCCTCCGGGAGCGTCGAGCATGAGAGGACCGCTTTCCCTCTGAGGAGGATGAGATTGGGTCGTCTGGGAGCAAGGACGGTACGTGGAAGACGGTGGACGACGACGGGCGGTTCCCTTGCCTCGCCGACCTGTTCTTGCGCCACGGGGGTTCCCTCGAGACCGTCGAGAACTTTATCCGCGGCGTCAAGGCGCGGGCTGATCGGGAGATGGAGAACTGGTGTCCCGATCGGATTCGTATCCGAGCTTCCACCGACCCGTCCGAGCCCAATATCTTCCTCGACGACAAGAAGGAGGTCGAGAAGTGGGAGCATGTCGAGGAGCTCCGCCTTTGGATGAAACACGTGGTGGGGCTCCTATCGGACGTCATCAACAACGGGCTTGGGCCAGCTTATTTTGTAAGTGTTTCTCGAGCTCCAATCTTTGTGGTGCTTTCTGGTTTCTGTATTCTAATCCCTCTGACCCCTGATTCGCAGGATATGAAAGAGACCTCTCGCATCAAGTCCAGCTTCATACATGCCACGAGGGGCGGATGGGAGCAGCTTCCCCTCCTCAAGGATCAACTCCTCGAGTCGCAGGAAAAGCTGCTTAAAGCTTACAAAGATCTCATAGCACTCGAGGAGGAGAAGAAGGTGAGGGAGGCTGCTTTGGCCGAGGCCCGAGAGGTCTCGAAGAAGGCGGAGGAGGAGGCGATACAGCTACGGGAGCAGGCTCTTACGGTCGAGGAGGCCGCGTCCAGGGCCCGGGAGGAGGCCTTGTCCTACAAGAGCGTTATTGCGGACCTGGACAAGGAGAAGGGCCTTCTCCAAACCGACCTAGACTCCCTCCGCGATACCTTCCAGAAGATGAAAGTGGCGTACGTGGACAATGAGGTCGCCAGGGGTGCCGCCGAGGGCACAAAGAAGAAGGCCCTCGAAGACCTCGAGATGGAGCGAGCTCGATCCCGCAGTCTCTCTGACGACGTCGAGCGTCTGAAGGGAGAATTGCTGGAGAAGAGTGGAGCCGTCGCTCAGGCTGGCAGGGTGATCGAAGATCTCCGCGTCGCCAATACTGAGCTGGCGCGCTCCAACAGAGAGATCGAGCGTGCCAACACCAGATTGGTCGGCGAGAACACGGCCCTAGAGGAGAGCATCAAAGGTATGTTCCCTTTGTCGAATTTCCTTTTCGAGGTGTGCTTGAGTTTTTCCTAAAGCTTCTTTGTATTGGCCTTTACAGGGCTCAAGGACGAACTCCTGGCCGCCCAAGCCGAGGCTCGCAACGCCAAGGCTCAGCTCGAGGCTGAGGTTGCTTTGAACCGTCGAGTGCGGACGGCGATAAGCGATCTCTCGACCTCTTGGGAGGTCGAGCCTATGGATGAGTCGAGGGAGGACGCCCGAGGCGACGCCCTGATCGACCAGTTGTGCTACATAGGCGCGACGCTGCGAGATCGGGTGCGGGACGCCCTCCACATCGGGGTGAAGCGGGCGATGGCAGTTGTCTGCTCGGGCTTCTCCTACAACATGGAGGTGGTGTCCCATGGCTTCGTCACCGACATCTCCAAGACCGACGCGGAGAACGAGGAGAGGCTCCATGCCTTGATCGACGACGCGGAGGCTCCTGGGGAAAGGTTGGCCAAGCTCTTCGAGCCTGAGGTGCTCCCTCCTGAGGCTAGCTCGGGCGGAGGCGAGGGCGGTGAGGATCGTGCCGCGGACTGAGGCCTGCGAGCCTGCTCAGGGCGCCTGAGGCCCCTTGTATGATACTTTATTAATTCTGCTGTTACGTGATATAGTATCTTTTTATAATTGTTAACTGCTTATTTGTCTTTCCGCTCGAGGTTCCTTTGTTTCTCTTTGTTCCTACGTTTGTATCCCTTGCTCGATCTTTCGTCAAAAACAACCTCGATTACTTCAAGGGTGAGGAAGTGAGTAGAGTTTCCGTAGCCTAGGGGCGTGGGAGTTCTCCGGCTCATTATGCCTCGGCCTTTGAGGGGCTCGAGGCGCCTTAGCTACTCGAACCGTGCAAGGTTTACCAAGCAAGAAAAGAAAATTTCTTGGCTTTTTCGACGCTTGGGGAGGGGTCGTCCCTCTGGTAGCCCCCGAGGGGGTGCGGACTATGATGGGTCATGGTCGGCATCCCCTTTTAACGTCGAGACTATGACTCGTAACTATTTTTGGTACAGAAAGAAGCCGCTCGAGGGAAAGACTTTATTTATTCATGCGTTCATTTACAAAGTCTTCGTACAAAATGTAGGATCGTAAATCTAGGACTTCTAGGGGTAGAATCGACGTAGCTGTTCGATGTTCCATGCGTTGGTGAAGATTGCCCCCTTTTCGTCCGCCAATTTGTACGTTCCTGGCTTAAGGACCTCGGCCACCACATACGGGCCTTCCCAAGGTGGGGTCAGCTTGTGGCGTCCTTGGTTGCTTTGCCGGCGTCGTAGGACAAGGTCGCCTACGTTGAGGTCCCTTTTGCGCACGTGCTTGTCGTGGTAGCGTCGGAGTCTCTGCTGATATCTGGCAGAGTTGAGGAGGGCCATGTCTCGAGCCTCCTCGAGTTGGTCGACCGCGTTTTCTTGAGTCTCTTTGTTCGATTGCTCGTTGTAAGCCTTGAGTCGTGGTGACCCATACTCGAGGTCTGTGGGGAGGATAGCTTCAGAGCCGTAGACCATGAAGAACGGGGTGTATTTTGTGGCCCTGCTTGGCGTTGTCCTAAGGCTCCATAGGACTGAGGAAAGCTCCTCGACCCATTTCTTGCCGAATTTCTTCAATCGATTGTAGATCCTTGGCTTGAGTCCTTGCAAAATCATGCCGTTGGCACGCTCGACCTGGCCGTTAGTTCGAGGGTGGGCTACTGCGGACCAGTTCACATGGATGTGATGCTGATCGCAGAAATCCAAGAACTTTCTGCCGGTGAACTTGGTGCCGTTGTCGGTGATGATGACATTGGGGATCCCAAACCGATGGATGATGTCGGAGAAGAAAAGGACGGCCTGCTCGGAGCGGATGTTGGTGATGGGCCGAGCCTCGATCCATTTGGAGAACTTGTCGATGGCCACCAGCAAATGGGTATACCCTCCTTTCGCCTTTTGTAGAGGTCCTACTAAATCGAGCCCCCATACCGCAAACGGCCAGGTGATGGGGATCATCTGAAGAGCGTGGGCGGGCAGATGCGTCTGTTTGGCGTAGAATTGGCACCCATGACACGAGCGTACGAGCTCGATGGCATCCGCCACGGCCGTTGGCCAGTAAAAGCCTTGCCGAAAAGCGTTTCCTACAAGGGTCCGTGGGGCGGCGTGGTGGCCACAAGCCCCCGAGTGCAGGTCATCGAGGAGTTTTCGGCCTTCCTCTACGGTGATGCAACGTTGTAAGACCCCCGTCGGGCTCCGTCGATATAGCTTGTTGTCTTCGCCATAGATCACATATGATTTGGCCCGACGAGCGATACGACGAGCTTCTGTCTTGTCTTCTGGCAACTCGCCGCGGATAAGGCAGTCGAGGAACGGTGTGCGCCAATCGAATGGTCGACCCGGTCGTCGTTCTATCTCCATCACCTCTTCCACCATCAAGAGCGCATCGACAGCATTGGTTGGTTGGGCGATGGTGGTGTCGATGCCAGCCCCCGTGCCTAGGTCGACGGATGGCTCGTGAAGATCCTTTGAGAATGCATCAGGCGGCACTGTGCCTCTGGTAGATGCGATCTTGGCGAGTTCGTCGGCTGCCTCGTTGTAGCGTCGAGCGACATGGACAAGCTCGAGGCCGTGGAACCTGTCTTCGAGTCGACGGACCTCCTTGCAGTATGCTTCCATTTTTGGGTCGTGGCAGCTCGAGGTTTTCATTACTTGGTCGATGACGAGTTGGGAGTCACCTCGGACGTCGAGGCGTCGGACTCCTAACTCGATAGCGATCTTGAGACCGTTGACGAGGGCCTCATATTCTGCGACATTGTTAGATGCGGCAAAATGAATCCTGATTACATACCTCATGTGGACGCCCAAGGGTGAGATGAACAGCAGGCCGGCCCCGGCCCCAGTTTTCATGAGTGACCCGTCGAAATACATTGTCCACAGCTCCGCCTGGACCTGAGTCGGGGGAAGCTGGGAGTCTGTCCATTCCGCGACGAAGTCTACCAGGGCTTGCGATTTGATGGCCTTTCGAGGCGCGTAAGTGAGAGTCTCGCTCATGAGCTCGACCGACCACTTAGCTATTCTTCCCGTGGCCTCCTTGCTCTGGATTATCTCGCCCAAGGGGAAAGAAGAGACCACCGTGATAGGATGACCAAGGAAGTAATGCTGCAGTTTGCGGCGGGCAAGGATTACGGCGTAGATCAGCTTCTGGATTTGGGGGTAACGCGCCTTGGTCTCCGAAAGCACCTCGCTGACGAAATAGACTGGCCTTTGGACCGGCAGCGCGTGACCCTCCTCTTGTCTTTCGACCACCACCGCCGCGCTGACGACCTGGGTCGTCGACGCGACGTAGAGGAGCAGCGGCTCCGCAGGTTGAGGTGGAACCAGGACTGGTGCCGAGGTCAGCGTCTTTTTCAGCTTTTCGAGTGCTTCCTCGGCCTCGGGGGTCCAAGAAAAGCGCTCGACCTTCTTTAGGAGTCGATATAACGGTAATGCCTTTTCTCCTAGTCTCGAGATGAAACGGCTCAGAGCCGCCAGGCACCCCGTGACTCTCTGCACACCCTTGATGTCTCGGATTGGCCCCATTTTCGTGATGGCCGAGACTTTCTCGGGGTTGGCCTCGATACCGCGCTGCGAAACGATATATCCTAGGAGCATGCCTCGAGGCACGCCGAAAACGCACTTCTCGGGATTGAGCTTGATCCGGCTGGTGCGTAGGCAGCTGAAGGCAACCTCGAGGTCCCGGATCGGGTCTCCTCGTCGCTTTGACTTGACGACAATGTCGTCGACGTAGGCCTCGACCGTTGATCCTACATGTTCGCCAAATACGTGGAGCATGCAACGTTGATACGTGGCTCCGGCGTTTCGAAGCCCGAATGGCACGGTCACGTAGCAATACATCCCAAAAGGCGTGATGAAAGAGGTCGCGAGCTGGTCGGACTCCTTCATTTTTATTTGATGGTAACCGGAATATGCATCAAGGAAAGAAAGGGTTTCACATCCCGCGGTAGAATCGACAATCTGATCAATGCGTGGCAATGGAAAGGGAACTTTTGGACATGCTTTATTCAAACTAGTATAATCGACACACATCCTCATTTTCCCATTCTTTTTCTTAACTAATACAGGGTTCGCTAACCAGTCAGGATGATGAACCTCCTTGATGAATCCGGCCGTCAAAAGCTTGTGGACTTCCTCGCCAATGATCTTGCGCTTTTCCTCGTCGAATCGGCGCAATCGCTGCTTCACTGGCTTGGAACCGGCTCGAATCTCCAAGGAGTGCTCGGCGACTTCCCTCGGTATGCCTGGCATGTCCGAGGGACTCCATGCAAACATATCAGCATTTGCACGGAGAAAGTCGACGAGCACGGCTTCCTATTTGGGGTCGAGGTCGGTGCTGATCGTCAGCACCTTGCCGTCGGAGTTGTTGGGGTCGAGCGGGATCTTCTTGGTTCCTTCCGCCGCCTCGAAGCTGCCCGCATGACGCTTAGGCTCTGGAGCCTCAGCGGCCATGGCCTCGAGCTTTGCAACGAGCTCGGTGGAGCTTTCGACCGCCTCCCCGTACTCGACGCACTCGACGTCGCACTCGTACGCGTGCTCGAAGGAGGAACTGACAGTGATGACGCCTTTGGGACCAGGCATCTTCAGCTTCAAGTATATGTAGTTAGGTATGGCCATGAACCTGGCGTAGCCCGGGCGCCCGATGATGGCGTGGTACGTGCCTCGGAACCCAACCACCTCAAAGGTGAGGGTCTCCTTCCTGAAGTTGGCCGCCGTGCCGAAGCAGACCGGTAGGTCGATTCGACCTACTGGCAGTGCCTTTTTCCCCGGCACGACGCCATGGAAACCGCTGGCGCTTGGCTGGAGGCGTCCTCTATCGATGCCGAGGAGATCGAGGGTCTCGAGGTAGATGATGTTGAGGCTGCTGCCACCATCCATCAGCACTTTCGAGAGTCGGGTGTTGACGATGATGGGGTCGACGACGAGCGGGTAGACGCCTGGGGCGACTACCTTGTCAGGGTGGTCTTCTCGGTCGAAAGTGATGGGAGTGCTCGACCAGCTAAGGTATTGGGGCACCGCCATTCTTGCTGCAAAGACTTCGCGACGCTCCCTTTTGCGCTGCCTCGTGGTCAACTGAGTCGAGGGCCCGCCATAGATCATGTAGCAGTCGTGGACGGCGGGGAAGTCGTCGTCATCTTTGTTGTCCTCCTTGCCGCCAGCCTTCTCCTTCTTGGAGTCATCACGCGTATCTTTTTTGAACCCCTGACCGTCGAAATGCTTTCTCAGCATACGACAGTCCTTGAGTTTGTGGTTGGCGCCCCCCTTATGGTAAGGGCACGGCTCCTCCAACATCTTGTCGAAGATGCCTCCCTCCGGAGGGCCTCGCGGCTTCTTTCGATCCATGGCGGCGACGAGGTTGTCACCTGAATCTTCCCGATGGAACTGCCGCACTTTCTGCTTCTTTTTATTTTTCTTGAGGCCTCAACTGGAAGTCCCATCTTCATCGACGGGCTGCTTGCCTTTTCTTCCTTCTGAGCTGAAGAAGGCGCCGACTGCCTCCTCCCCTGCCGCGTAGTTAGCTACTACGTCCATCAGCTCGTCGACGGTCTGAGGTCGATTGCGACCTAATTCCCGCACCAAGTCTCGACTGGTGGTGCCCGAGACAAACGCCAAGATGACGTCGTGGTCAGGGATGTGCGGCAAATCAGTGCGCTGCTTCGAGAAGCGTCGAGCATACTCCCGAAGAGTTTCTCCTGACTTCTGCTTGCATTTGCTGAGGTCCCACGAGTTCCCTGGCCGTATGTAGGTCCCTTTGAAGTTACCCTCGAAGACTCTGACCAGATCAACCCAGTTGTGGATCTGATTGGCAGGGAGTTCCTCGAGCCATCGACGGGCGGTGTCGGAGAGGAAAAGGGGTAGCTGTCTGATGATGGCTCGATCATCACCTCGAGCGCCACCTAGCTGACAGGCCAGCTTGAAATCGGCCAGCCATAGCTCTGGCTTGGTCTCTCCATTGTACTTCGCGATGCTGGTTGGGGGTCGAAATGGATTGGGCAGGGGCGTGCTGCGAATCGCCCTGCTGAACACCCGTGGGCCCGGTGGCTCGGGGGCCACCCGGTCCTCGTCGCTGTCGTATCTCCCACCGCGATGCGCGCTATAACCACGTTCTTCCGCGTCTCCGTGCCGGCGGCGTCTATTTTCTTTGATGTCGTGCCGCGCGTCGTGTCGACGTTGATTGTCGGCAGGGAGGATGAGAGCGGTCTTTCTACCTCGAGGGGGAGGTTGTTGATGGACTGACACCTCCTCTTCGTTTAGAGGCTGTTCGTCGCGCTTCTCTGTGGCAGCTCCTCGCCGTCGAGACGCCGAACTTTTGGCTTGTTGAACCGCTGCCACCTGGAGCAATGTCTGTACTTCATCTCGAATGCGTCGGGCCTGGGAATTTGACGGCTCTGGCATGTTACGTAGCAGCATCGTCGCTGCCACTACATTCTGGCCTGCTCGAGGGAAACGGCTGACAGGTTGCTCCGCCTCTGCGTCGCCGACGATCTGTCGATGTACCTCTCGAGCGCGTCTGCGGACACTTCCGCCCGGCGGGTAGGGCAGGTCTTGTTCGAGGATTTGCTCGAGCAGGACGAGGCGCTCGCGGTCTTCGTCGAGCTTCATTTTGAGCTCCCGCAGCTGCGCGAGCTGCGCGGTTCTGTCTTCCTGAGGGGGGGTCGACTTGTTCGTCGTTCCCAGGCGTCCTGGGGTCTTCTCGCGCCGCGGGGGTTCGACCACCCGCAGCAGCATCCCGTGTCTCGTCAGTAGTTTCTACCACCCCGTCGATGTGATAACATTCCCTTGTAGGGTCATAGCTGTCTATCTCGGAGTCGGAGTCCGGTTCGGCGGCGTAGAAACACCCACGTCCTTCCTCCAGCAATCGTTGCCTGAGGGAGGTGATCGAGTATCGTCCAGGGCCTAGACGACGGAGGCCTCATACTCGGGAAAGGTCCGGCAGCTCGGACGCCGGCCGCCGTGCTTCAGAGCTATGTGGGAGGACCATGGGTCTTTCCACGTACGTCTGGGCGTTTGGGCATATCGTCCTGGCGAGCGACGCCGCGGCGTTGTCCAACCCGAACGGCAGTGCCGCCCTTGGAGAGAACAACCCGTGTGGAAGTAGCCTAGCTGCGGTGGGGGAGAGCGCGCGAGACGCGTCCCCCCCCCCCCCCGTCGTCGCGCGGTGCTGAGTCGTCGTGCTTGTTGCTCCGTCACACGGTGTTGCCGACTTGTGGCCCACATCCTGCCTTGCACGAGTTGTTGGTCGTGCTGAAGCAGAGGGGCCGCGGTGGTGCTGCTCGCGCCTCTTCTTAGGCGGGGAGGCGTGGTGGTGAGGGCGTCTCGGGGCCTTCAACCGTGCTGGCGTAACGCGGACTCCTCCTGGTCCTTTGACTGAGAGCAAGATCATGTCGTAGCCGGAGCCCGTAGACATGAACTCGAGACTCCCAAACCAAATCACCGTGGAGCGCGGAAGCGGCGAGGCAAGAGTAGCCATCCGGAAAGTAGTGGGAAATCGATGAAAAACACGCAGGGCCCCTACCTGGCGCGCCAACTGTCGGTGTTTTTCCCCCGGGGGGTCACACCAACGAGTAAATTTGTATGCGTGCTCCCTATCCCGGATGGTGATGCAAGAAGACACAGAGATTTATCCTGGTTCGGGCAAGAGAAGGCCCTACGTCCAGCGGGGGGAGAGAGTTCGTATTATCTTGCACCTAAGTGCTTGTACAGGGGCGAATACAAGCGTGGTATGAAGTGTTTAGCTTTACTACGTGTGTGTGTGGTCTTTTTTTCCTATTCCCGAGTCTCTCCTTTTATAGCTCCAAGGAGAGACTCAGGGTACATGCGTAGGTGTTAGAGTAGGGGTCGATAGCCGCATGGAGCGCTGACCTACTCGAGGCTTCCGTACGGCATGGCCTCGAGCTGTCCCATCTTGATAGCCCGGTGATGATCACGCGTGCTCCTGCGTTCTGCCCTGCCCGCCGCCTCGCGCTGGTTCTGAGGTCGCATGCTTGTACGGTATGGCGGCGGATCCGACGGGGTAGCTGTGGTGTTGTCAGTCGACGCCCGACTCATCTTCGGGAAGGAGCCTGGTGAAGTCGAGGGTCGGATGCCGTATGAGGTGTCGATGCCTGGAGCGCTGACCTTGGGTGTCTCGAGGGAGTCCCGATTAGACGTTCCATCCTTGTTTCCCGCGTCCTGACACGCCCTGGGTCGTTCGGCGGGAAGGCTGCAAAAAGAATGATGGGACAGAAGCGTCCCGTGACCCGTGCGTTAGGTGGGGAAGCGTCAGGCGCATTAAATGCCCTGGCTCTTGTGCGCGCGTCAGGCGGCGGACGGTGTCCTTGCGCTCGACGCCCCTCGGTTTGCTCGAGCCTGCTTCCGTATTCGACGGCAGTTATCGCTCGACCCCTGGCCGATTCGCTCGACGGTATTTCCGTCTTCGAGGCTGCGGCCGTCGATGGTCGCCCGTGTGTACGGATGGTCTCGTTATACGCATTGGTGAGGGTACCCCTTGTTGATACCCTCGACAGTAGGCCTAGTAGAACTCGGTTGCCTAGGATTGTCTTGTTACAATCCCAGACCTCCCTAGAGTAATGTTCCTTATGCATAGATATAATAGTGGTCTTAACAATGATTACTAGGTGTAATTACACGAATCATAGTATCCATAAACTTATAGTTAGAATAACTTAGGAATCTATTCTTCTTGGCTCTACCAAATGAGACACTATGTGCTATAGATTGGAATGCTCTAGGATGCAATTATTACTATTTATGACTTGGATATTTATCATTTATCATATATTATCTATGACTTGTGACACTCCTATTATCGAGTACATGGTTAACTCTCCATCACGTGTGCAAGTGATAGGCATTAGGTGTTAATCATATTTCTTAGCCATCCCTTCCTAGTGGTATAAATATAAAACGACAAATTGGTAATACTCTAGGTAAAATGCTACAATAGTATAATTAATCTGTGCGCTTGCGGATACATTTCTTTTTATCTTTATATTACTCTAGTCACATAAAATAATGGTTTATAAATTCTTAGAATATCTTTAGATCTATTACAAGGGATGACAACCTGGTTGCTAGCTGGAGGTGTAGGTAATCAGTAGGTGAAAGTTGAATCCAAATGTTGTATTAATAAATACCAATAACATTTCTCCGCACATTTACTAGGATAGTTTCTTAGTAGTGATGCTAAAAAATGCCAACAAGCATTTTTAGCACCGTTGTCGGGGAAGGTAGAAATGCTAATACAAGAAGTATAGATATCACCTAAAAAATTATTAGATAAGAGTATTAGAGTCACTTGCACCAGATCGATGTGATTGAGGACACCAATGTAACTCTAACAGGCTTATCCTTGTTTTGTCTATTGTTTATATCTTACTTGCAGGGTAATGTATGTGAGGTTTTGATCTCCTAGAAAGCTTTAACACAAATCCCAAGGCATTACTCAAGAACACAAGAGAAAAACTTCAGAGAGTGCCCAAGGTAACTTTAGAGAACAACATCCTACAGAGGAGATTAACACTAGTTTTTGACGCTTTGGCCAACAAGACGCTACGTGAATATTCTGCTCCAACTACCACCAACATCCATACCGGACCAGCCGTGAATGTGGGTGAAGATGGTTTTGAACTCAAGCCAGGCCTCATTAACTTGGTGCAAGCCAACCAGCTCAATGGGAAATCTTATAAAGATGCTAGTGCACATCTGTAACATTTTCTAGAAATTTGCAGCACCTTCACCATCAAGTGAGTGACAAAAGACGCATTTCTACTCCGATTATTCCCATTTTCACTTCTAGGAAGGGCTAAGCAATGGTTCTACTCCAATAATGATAGAAACACAACATGGGACATCTACTCTACCTCCTTCCTGGCCAAGTTTTTCCTAGAAGGTAAGACAAATGCTTATGCATGGGAAGATTGAGTTTCAGTAACAACATGATGAATCTGTCTTAAAGGCATGAAAATGTTTCTAAGATTATATATCAGACTGTCCTCACCATGGGATGGAAAGTTGGCTACTTGAAGCGCCCCTGGGTATCTAGGAACCTAAATGTGATACAATAATAGTCCCAGGAGGCTAGTAACACATTTACTATATTAGATAAGTTTCAACGCAGTAGTCTCAATAAGCGTGGACAATGAAGGAACGCTATAATAATAAGCGACCAAAATACAACATAGGTCTAGAGGACCAAGAAACAGAAGATATCACACCCAAACATCTGACGAGCCCCAATGCCACAGGCTTAGTTGGGTGCAGACACGACCTTATTTGTATGCCACTTCGGGATTGAAGTCTGGATCTTCCTCTGTTTAATAAAGCAAGGGTGAGTACAAAGTACTTAGCAAATCCAACCTTACCCTATGGAAGGGGATAACAATATATGCATATGGATAAATCAAGGATAAGGCTTGGTTTTATTTGCATAAAGCTATATTTTTATACATGCAGGATTTCATTTCATAAATACTTTTGTAAAATACCTCTTTTTATATATATGATAATATTTCTAAAAATGGGGGTTTGATCATAATTTTAAGTGTTGTTGAACCCTGTTCCCACAACACAATGGCAGACAACCATTCATTTCCAAAATCACACTCACTCTCATTTTTAACTCATCCCAACCTATCTAGTTTTGAAACCAAACCATAACCCGTCTGAGACAGCAAAGACAGCTATCTAGATAGATTTAAACTCTATCGAGGTTGTACACTTTCACCACAAGTAGGATACCATAACTTACACCGTCATACGAGCACAAATCCATCAAAGTCATTGCCCTCCATAGCTAAGTAATGGTGTTCACCACACGAACACTAAGGCCATATCTCATGATACCATAAAAATTAATAGAGATCCTTACATTTTATATATTTCTATAATTTCACATACATCTCTTAGTGTCCCGTTGCACACCTGCCTCTAGGTGATTGCCACACTAACTAGAGGGATTTAGACTTAGCCTTTTCCATGCAAGGCGAGTAGTTGTACGATAAATGAGTTAGGCAAGATGAATCATCAACTCAATCCTTAATTAAGACAAGGCGGATATCTTCATGCTTAACCCTAAAAGGTCTCAGCCACAACACCAAGGCATCCCCAAAAGGGATCCCATCCGTCCCATCTCTATAGTAATCACATCTATAACTAGTTCATTAACTCTTTCACAATACCCACAATTTATTTTCACCGCTCACATAGTTTTGCTTTTTAAAGTCATTATATTTGAGAGAATGTAGCAATGAGTATCCAAGGTGAGTAACAAGTCCTAAGGATACTAAATAATAACATTTCTTTCATAGCATATTATTTGTTTCTAGGTTTAAATAAGACAATACCGGGTAATATCTATTCAAGGATGGCCATTCAACAGGTTTGAACAGCTTCTATGGGTTGTGTTTAAAAATAGGATCAACATGCATAAAATGGAATATGTTGGATTTGTCTCCATCGGCATCCTCGGTAAACTCCTGCTGACAATTTGGGTCCTCGGTGTTGAACTCACGGTACTCGTCTCTGACGTCCTTGTTCTCTGACTCGTTTACTCCATCAACTAAAATATACGACGATAGACGCAGACAACAACCACACATAAATAATCACATAAATTCAAATGAGCTCTAAAAATTATGAAATTTATATAAGAGGTAGATCATGATTTTAGATGAATTTAAGAAAAAGAATCATTAAAATCGAAGTTAGCATGTGGCATCTACAAGATGGCCGGAATCTAATCACACAAAAAAGACCAATACATGATTAAGGAATGGGTGCTTCACGTGAGAATTTGGCTGGTAGTGCATGGTACATGTACTATTTGAAGTTATTGTCCATGGCCCAGTGTATGGGAAGAGAGAGAAATTAGCAAGGGTCACGAGTGCTATTCTTGCATCATACATGTTGTATGCCATGGCTAACCTTGTGGAGCTCGGCACTAGTAAATGCAAGAAGAGATACAAGAAAAGTACCACAGGAAGTCAGAGGAGAGCAAGGAAATGCTCATGAGCTGCTTACCTCGCTTGAGACGACAGTCAAGCTCAACTCGAGCGCACGGCCGTATATGGTATACGCGAGGCAAGAGCGAGCGAGTGAGTAAGCTGAGCGTGTTGGGTGTGAAAGAGAGCACCTAAGAGTGCCTTTTTATAGGCCGGAGAGATGACTGTGCCACCGGTGTTTAGCTTCTTGACATTAATAATACTACTGTAGTGCATGGCTGATGGGACGATGGACGGTGTCTAATTTGCATGCATGGTATATGCAAATAGACGGTGCCTAATTACCGTGTCCTTGCATGCAGGTGCATGCAAATGGACGATGGTTTGTCCTACATGCATGCATGAGATATACCATATGTGTGTGGGTGCACTACTATGCTTTCTTTCATGTAGGCTTGCTGGTGAGTGTACGAGCTACTGGTACTTGCTGTTATTCGTGCACGAAAAATATAAATGATGCCCATCTGTACTTGCGTCTTGCTATCTTTTTGTACAACAAAAGAGGAGCGAGGGAAAGGCAGGAGGTGAGACCAGCTATTGTGGTAGTGTGCGAGCTGGCGCAGTCGGTAAGGGGGGTCCGGGCGTGGGTGTGCTACTGTGGCAATGGTGGTGGGGTTAGCACCATGTTATGTAGGATATAGATTTAACCATCACATCATCAATACAGATTTCTACCAATTTGCCCATGAACTCGTGGAAAATAAAATTCATGGCCCTCTGATAAGTAGCACCAGCATTTTTTAAGCCAAAAGTCATGACTATCCACTCAAATAACCCAACATGACCAGGACATCTAAATGCAGTCTTGGGAATATCTTCCTCAACTATGAATATTTGATTGTACCCTGCATTGCCATCTATGAAACTAATAATTCGATGTCCAGCTGCAGCATCAACCAACAAATCAGCAACCGGCATTGGATAACCGTCCATCGGCGTAGCTTTATTGAGATTTCTAAAGTCGATACAAACGCAAAGTTTTCCATTCTTTTTGTAGACAGGTACAACATTAGAAATCCATTCGGCATACCGACATTGCCGAATAAACTTAGCTTCAATATGTTTAGTTATTTTGACCTTAATATTAGGAAGAATATTAGGATTACATCGGCGTACTGGTTGCTGATGCAGCTAAAATCCAGACTTAATAGGCAACCGATGTTCAACAATTGATCGGTTTAAACTAGGCATCTCAGTATAATCCCAAGCAAAGCAATCTTTATATTCTTTTAACAAATCGGTTAATTGCTGCTTACATTCAGAATCTAATTTAGCACTAATAAAGGTAGGCCTTGGCCTATCACCACTTTCTATATCTACCTCTATTAAATCATCAGCCGATGTAAACTCCTGTCCTAACTTTCCATCATCGGTGAACCTATCTATTAAAATTCTTCATCAGAACCGACTGCTTGGATCGGTGTAATTTCATAATTAGCAACCTTGAGAAAATCTTTCTCCCAAACTTCTCCTGATATACATCTAGTCCGCTCATAGGTATCTAACTCCGCCGATGCAATGACATGTGAAGAATCTCCTGGGACAATCTCAATTTTGTCACCTACCCACTTAACAAGGCATTGATGCATTGTAGAAGAAATGCTACAATTGGCATGAATCCAATCTCTCCCCAGAAGTAAATTATATACACCTTTTCCACTAATAACAAAGAAGTTCATCGGCAAGGTCTTGCTGCCGATGGTTAATTCAACGCATATAGCTCCCTTAACTGGAGACACATTTCCTTCAAAATCTTTCAACATCATATTGGTCTTGGTCAAACTCTGATCTCCTTTGCCAAGCTTCCGATACATTACATATGGCATGATGTTAATTGCAGCTCCCCCATCAATAAGTATTTTGGAAATCGGCTGCCCATCAACTCAGCCTTTGACAAACAAAGCTTTAAGATGCTATCTTTCATCATCAGAAGGCTTCTCATAAATAACTATCATTGGATCAAGTGCCAACTGAGCTATCTGATTAGGGAGATTTATTTCCTCATCATTGCTAAAAGGCGCAAGAAATTCCATCGTCAACATAAATACCATGTTAATATCTACCGATGGCCCGTTCCCCTTAGGATTCGACTACTGTCGATTTTCAGACTTAGAAGAATTATCTTCTCTATACAGATCTTCTTGGCGTTCTCGCTGCATCCTCCTTTTCTGCGTCCTTGTTAACCTTTCTAGGCACCATTGGGGAAGCTTTGTCCTCCATACTGGCTGATGGCGAACCTCCCTTGATTCTACCCGATGAGTATTAGCGTCTCTGCATAATATAAATTCATCGGGAACCTGTGCATCTGCCATTTCTTCAAGTTCCTCCTGGTTTCTTGGAAAATGACCAACACATTCACCAAGCCTATCATTCACACTAAGCCTGCCCCCCAGCCAATCATGAACTGACATTCTCCCCCTGATCGGCTCATTAAAATGCTGGTCATTGTTTTGGAACCGATGATCTGACCGATCATACCGGTGATATCCATTGCACTCAGGGCAGTCTCCGACAGTGGACAATTTGATATTTTGTTCTCAATAATGGATGAAGAACGAGTAGTTCCAATGGTCCTTATGTCGATTCCATTCTTCTCGCTCCCTTTCCTCTTGCTGACGCCGATACTGATCCTCACGCTGCTACCAAGTCTCTCGATGTCGCCTATGAGTAATCACAACACCAGAGCGAGGAGGCCGCCCAGAGCTACTACCCTCCTTGATCAAACCTTTGCCTTTGGCATCATTGGTGGTTGATGCTGAGGATCCACCGATGCGTTCTTTTCAGCTGTTTCTGATGTTAAGACCTTAGTCTTACCTTTGGCATCCAACATGTTTGTAGAGAAAGGATGTTGATCAATTTTCATCGGCTTCTGAGCTTTGGAATTATCAAACTTAATCCTCCCAGACTCTATGGCCGACTGCAATTGATGCCTAAACACCTTGCACTCATTCGTGTTGTGTGACGTTGCATTATGCCATTTGCAATACTTGATTTTATTTAGCTCTTCTGTCGATGGGATCACATGATTAGGTGACAATTTAATATGTCTCTCTTGAAGCAAGAAATCAAATATTCTATCAGCCTTAGTGATATCGAAAGCAAACTTCTCTGGTTCTTTCTGGCCAAAAGGGCAAGACATCGGCTTTTTGTTTTTCACCCACTCTGCCAAGCCGATGACTAGTTCTTCATCAGAAACTGAACTCATTGCCTCATCAACAAAAGATACATTCTTATTCCAGGCTTTTCTAGGTTCAAAAACCTTGATATCTTGATCAGAAATTCTCTACACCAAACCACTCAAGCTTTCAAACTCTTGAGAAGCATATTTCTCTTTGATGTGTGGCAATAATCCCTAGAAAACCAAATCGGCTAACTGTCGATCATCCAGAACCAGACTGTAACATTTGTTCTTTACATCCCGCAGCCTCTGCACAAAACTTTCAACTGATTCATCGTTGTGTTGCCTCAATCTTACCAAATCGGTAATTTTCTTTTCTTGAACCCCCAAAAAGCAATACTTGTGAAACTATTTCTCTAGATCGGCCCACGTAATGACTGAATTTGGAGGCAATGAAATAAACCAGTGAAATACTGATCGTAACAAAGATGATGAAAATAAACGAACTCCTAACTCATCCCTGTTAGCAGCTTCTCCACACTGGATGATGAACCGATTGACATGTCCATGGTTGATGTGTCATCTTGTCCACAGAACTTAGTGAAATCCGGCACCTTGTACCGATTTGGGAGCAGAATCAAATCATAAGCAGGAGGATACAGTGTCTGATAAGAATAAGTATTAATCTTAGGTTTTATTCCAAACTGGTCTCTCATGACCTCTGCTATCTTATCAGCCCAATAGGCATCGGCATCCTACCGATGTGCGGATTGAGCTTCTGGCACCTGCTGATAAGCTTCCACGTGCCTCTGAGGTACACGGTCTCCAGGAAACACCATATTGGCCATAGCTTGCTGACCACCAATCTGTTGAGCGACATTCATCGGCTGATTTATCGGTCCTTTTTTCTGAAAAGCGACCTGCATCTGTCCTTGCAGGAATCCTGCAGCCTGATGATTCTGCTGTGTCACATGTGGAAAGAACAACTGCTTTGTCCAACCATTATTGGCGTTCATCGGCATATGTCCTGCCGATGGTTGATAATTAGTTGTTATCATTGGATTGGCATAACCTGTTTGAGTCACAAACCTCTGTTGAGTTGGCAACGGATTTGCCGACAAATTTGCATTAGGCATTTGGAATGTCGGCACTTGAAAGTTCCCTGTAATGGGTCTTGCAGTAGTAGTTGTTGAATACTGAGGGACTTGAGTCATCGGCGAAACTAGAGGTGCCGATGTCATAGGAGCTTTTCCTGCTAAGTTAGTTACCTGAGATGTTCTAGAGCTATTTGCGAAAAACTCCGGAGGCATGCCATATCCCCACCAATTGGGAGGAATTTGACAATTCTGAAATACAGATCCTGACATTGCCGATGCCGATAGATCTGTGTTAAGCTGAACCCATCCCTCTGATGTCGTTGGATTAGGTCTCATCGATGTGGATTGCCCATTAGTCAACCCTAATGTGCTTGGAGGAGAAGTAGCTTTTGTACCCGCAATGGCCGGAGAAGCCGATGGAGCCGTAACCGATGACAACCCTGGCTGATGATAGGTCGGGCCAGCATATAGTGGTGGTGTCTGTCCTTCTTTGAAAGTTCTAGCCACATCATTGTAAACAGTATTGGACAGCACATTGGAGTGATTGATCAAAGCACGATTGGTAGCAATATCAACCATGTCTTGCAATTTGCCAGGATTGGGATCAAAAGTAACCTGCCGAGGCATCGGCAATTCTTGCTTCTGGATAACTTCCTCGCTCCTGTTGACGCTAAAGGACTTCAAGCAAAGCTGCTTGTATTCCTCCATAGCCCTTTGCATAGCCTGCTTCTGCTCGTCCCTGAGATCGACTTCTGTTACAGCAATGACATTCTCCGTGTCGAGATCAGCAGTAGCCATATTGATTTTGTTGATAGATTGGTCCCACCAGGTGTGCCAAAAGATGTGTTGATGCAAAAATAGATCTGCAAACACAAAGGGCTAATACCCGATTCAAACGTTGAGGCGTGCCAGCCGATTTGACCTAACAATCGACAAAGGTGATAACTCGAATACTTTGGTCCCGACAACAGCGATGCGCTCGGATGCCACGGCCAAGAGGTATTCACGCGGAACTCGAGAATTTGCCGAGTATTGCTCGATGAATCCTTAGGAACTCGTAAACAAAAGAAAATGTGCAAGTTGACGAAGTCGTCGAAAAGTAGATGTAACAGTAGATGTAAAACTTGTGTATGATATTGATTGATTGTCCTTCTTACATCTCTACTAGGCCTATATTTATACTCTGTCCTAAAGAGTTACAACCGTATACGACTAGGATTTAATTCTAAACCAAATATAACTCTTACATGAAATAAACCCTAACAAATATGGAAAATAACTACCTATCCATCCTGGTGATTGGCATACCACCGTTGTCCTCATCAGCACACGCCCTGTATCTCTTTTAACAACCCCCATACCTTTCCTCATCGGCATCGGCAATCATTAGTAATCGGCAATGATCAGTAACTATCACCAGACTTAGCAATATCTTCCTCCTGTTGTTCTGTCATCGGCATCATCGGCTATCGGCAATCTTCTTATCGGATACAACATCTCTCTGACTGCCGATTCGAGCCTCACTGACTATTCCGATTCGTGTCAAAAACGGTGTCAACACCATGACCTAACACAAATGACTTTGCCTCTGCAAAACACACGTTAGTCATAGTAATCAACATTGTCATTAATCACATAAACTCATTAGGGACCTAGATGCTTTTCAGACATGATGTGAGATTCCTAGCCGGCTTGCTGCACGTGACGGATAAAAGGACTGCGTCGGCAGCGCCCTTGACGGCCGCGATGATTCTCACGGCGCCCAGGCAGGACCGTCTCGTGGAGGGCAGCCAAATAATCACGGTTGAAAACAGTTGGATCTGATCAAGTTGTGAGGCTTTGTTTAGTTCTCAGAAAATTTTACAAAAATTTTCAGATTTTCCGTCACATCAAATCTTTAGATGTATGCATGGAATATCAAATATAGACGAAAATAAAAACTAATTGCACAGTTTGGTCGAAATTGACGAGACGAATCTTTTGAGCCTAGTTAGTCCATGATTGAACAATATTTATCAAATACAAACGAAAGTGCTACAGTGTCAATTTTTCAAAAAATTTTGAAACTAAACAAGGCCTGAACCTATTTTTTTTAATTTTACCAAGTCTAAATGACAAACTATTGGAGAGCCTATATTATTTCACTTGCCATATATTTTAGGAAGTTGCCAAACCACAAGACTTGCCATACATGTTTGAATCCTAAACTAATTGTTAAATCTCACAGACTAAAACTGTCCGCCTAGCTTTCCAATCTCCATGCAGATGCCATAACCTGTGTCGGCAATCTATCTAATCTAATATTTCATTAATTCCCATAACCTGTCGTGGCGTTGCGCTACACACATTTGCTAGTATAGCTAGTAGATCACGCTGTGTAGTTAAAATACTTTTACTATGTACTAGTATATCTAGCGAGAGCGGCACGTACGTAAGCATAACGAATTTGAGTTGTATGATGAATAATGCGCACATCCAGTACAGGACGACACTACTGCAGAGAGGATCTTTGCCGAGGGCTTCCGGCCTTCGGCAAAGGCTATAAGACTCTCGGCAAAGGTTTTGCCGAGGGCTGCCTTCGGCAAAGAGCCGTCGGGAAATTTCCCGTCGGCAAAGGGGTCTTTGCCGAGGGCCGTGTGTTGGGCACTCGGCAAAGATTTTGCCGAGGGCTCACGCCGGCCTTCGGCGAAAAAAAGATGCCGTTAGGCCGGTAGCTGCAACTGACGGCGTTTTTACCGAGGGCCTAACGTTGGGCCCTCGGCAAAAAAAATTTAAATTTTTATTTTGGTAAATTCTTTGCCGAGGGCTACCATACAGGCCCTCGGCAAAGAATTTTTTAATTTTTATTTGGGTAATTTCTTTGCCGAGGGCTACCATGCAGGCCCTCGGCAAAACATATTTTTTTATTTTTTCTGGAGAATTCTTTGCCGAGGGCCTTGACCATAGCCCTCGGCAAAGGCTTGTTTTCTATTGTTTGCCGAGGGCAATGATCAAGGCACTCGGCAAAGACCAGAGAAATTTTAAATTTTTTTTGTTTATTTGCATCCAGACAATACACAGATACATATATATACCATCACACACAGAGAGTCTACAACGAGCACATACATCTCACGAACATCACATATATATATCACGAACATCATGTATACACGAACATCACATATATATATATATATCACGACCATCCAGTAGTCCACAAGTTCACCAAATCGAACCAAAGTTCCAAACCGCCGACACGTACGCACCGTAGGGCTGCGAGAACTCACCATCGTCCCCAACCGTCCTGCCTCTGCGTCGAGGGTGGTGTGTCGAAGGCTCCAGGATCCGGTGACGTACGAGGCGGGTTATTGGATCCCGCTGTCGACTGAGGCTGCACAAACAGTTAGATGTTTATGTTAGATTGCAGTAATTATTTCTGCACTACAGTTACAAAGAAGAAGTTAACTTTGACATAGAACTAAACGACGTCGGAAGCTGAAGCGCTGGAGCTGACATCGTGACGTCCACACCTGTATGCTGCCCCAGAGCGGCCAGGACCCTCATCATCTCAGCCATCCTCTGTTCCTGGGCCTCTCGCGCGAGACGCTCAGCCTCCAGCCGAGCAGTGAGGGCCGTGATCTGCTCCGTCTTCTGGGCGTTGTCGGCCTGCAAGATTACACTCCAATGTTTCAGTAATGCAAATGTAATTCAGTTGCGAGAATATTAATTTACTATGAGTGAACCTAGAATTACCTGGAGCGAAGCTAACATGCTCACTGTCGGAGTCGGCCGTGCACGGATGGGCTGGCTGGAGCTCGTGCTCTGTGCTCTGAGCTGGCTGAGAGTGGGGGTGGTGTTGGGGTCGATGGCGGCGTTTGCAATCCAGGCCCGGCCGTGCTTCCTACCGCCACCGAGCCTCATGACGGCCTCGGCATCTAGTGGCTCGGTGCGGACGTCGTACTCGGGCCCGTGCCGCTCCCGTACCGCCGACGTGTACTCCTGGACCTTATCGTACACGTTGGGGTCGGAGTACGCCTCGCGAGGGGCAGCTACGTCCCAGGTGCGTTGGCCTGCAGTCTGGTGAGACGCAGCCCAAGCCGTGAACATGGACACCTCCTCGTCCGTGTGCGCAGCCTCCTACGAGAAAAGCGACAGAGGGTGAGTAATCAAGCATACATTAAACGCGAAACTAAATAGAAGACAAATCACTTACATATGATTTTTTGAAGGCGGGGAGGCTCTTGCTGCCTTGGTGGTGAGTGGCAGCTGGTCTTTGCAGACGCAGTGCCCGCTGAGACTCGTGCCTGTCTAGGTAGTCCTGCGTGAACCACCTAGCCACGATCGCAGCCCAGGCATCGGCATGCGCCCGACACCACCAGGGAATCACCTACAAGACAATGAGTGTTTGACAGATATGAAGATATAATTGAATATATTAAATTCAAAAAAGAGACAATCTGAATGTTATTCATCTACCTCCAGGTACTGCTCCTGGGTCATCGTCATCGTCCGCGCCTGAGCCTTCGTGATAGTCATACTACGCGCCGACGCGTAGAAGTCTATCACTGCCTGTACGCGCGCCTCGTGGTGCATGTCGGTGACATACTTCTTGCAGGAGGCGTGCGCCACAGACTCAGCCAGGGCCATGTCTTCGTCCTCCACCCTGAAGTACCTCTGCACAAAAGATAATACATCCAATCATTATTTAAAAAAAATAGATTTTAATGTAATCGATGAATTATTGTTGTGCGAAAGGAACTTACCCAAAACTCGGCCAGTATCCTCTCCTGGGGGTTGCGGTACGTGTCGTCCTCCCCTAAAGCGTACCTGTCCCAGGTGGTGGCCGGCTCGCGGGCCCCCGACGCCAACTCCACGAGGCCGGGGAAGTACTTCCGGCACAGGGTACCCAGGATGGTCGGGGGAGCGCGCACGGGAGTACCCGACACCAGATCCCAAGACCTGCACCAGTTAGAAAAAATAGTCAGTTTCTCTCTAAACCCTCAAACCTATCAGATGAGGTAGTTGTGATATCATTTAGATTTACTTACTTGGGCGGTACAGGGCGAAGCAGTGCCCGACTCTGAGGTAGTGGGTATGGAGGGAGCTTCGCGGGACCTCGCTGGTAGACACCCGACGTCGCGCCTCCCTCGTCCTCGGGCGCCGCGCCGTGCTCCTCGTCATGGCCCTCGTCCTGGCCCTCGACCTGGTCCTCGTCCTGGTCCTCGTCCTCCTGGTACTCCTCCTCCAGCGTCGGTGCCACGGGGTCTGGGGTGGGACTCCGCGGCCTCCTACGCCCCTGGCTGGTACTCGTCGTGGAAGGCCTCCCCCTCCTGCGGCGTCCTGCGGCGGCTGCCCCTGACGACTCTGCCTCGCCAGTGAGGGAAGGGCGTCTCGCGTAGGCCGAGGGTGTGTCACGTCGTGGCCGCCTGCTCGCCATCTTTGATCAAACACCTGCACACACAAAGAATGAAACAAGACTTATTAGTAAGCATATTAGAGACTTGAAAATAAATAAACAAAACAAAAATGTCAATAATTTAAAAAAGACATAGTATTACATGTATTACGAATAGTCCTCGTGGTTGGGATTATAGGTCTCGTCATCACTGTCAATATTATCCAAATAAGCGACACTATCCGAAGGTCCTACGTCATCGTCTTCGTCTTCATCACCAGCGACAACTAATCGCTCAAGCATTTGTATGTCCTTGGCATTTTGCACCACGTCTCCGTCATCCTCGTCATCAACCGTTTCGTTGTCTTCTTCCATTTCGAGGGCCTGAGGTAGGAGTATCTGAAGTGTCCCCGATAACCCATCTTCTTGATAGAACTCTCCATCATATGTGTTTGTGTTAAAGTTGTAATCGTCATCGTTTGGGGCTGGGAGTTTCCCGTGTGGAGAAACCTGGTGCACAATAGCCCACCCCTGAAGCTCTTGTTTGGCTTGATTCGCATATCTCGTGTAATACACCTGCACGGCCTGTTGAGCCACAATGTAGATATCCTTTCCCGGATATACAGAATCTTCTCGCACCTCGACTAGCCCAAGACTAGGGGTGAGTCTCGTTTCGCGAGGATTAAACCAGTGGCATTTAAACATGAAAGGTTTCAGAGGTTTGTCACCATCAAATTCAAGTTGGTAGATGTCCTCAACTCTTCCATGGTAGTCGAGGCCATCAGTGCCGGGAGTACAAACTCCACTATTTGTGGTTTTCCGATTGGGCCAGATATTCTCGTATCTTGTTGTGTGGAAGCGATAACCGTTCACATCATATCCGGTAAATGACTTCACCCTAACTTGGCAGCTGTTTGCAACCTGTTTCAACTCGACACTCATGGACGAGTCGGTCCGGGCCTTTCGTTTGAACCAAGAAATAAAATCAGGCCTATCCGCTCCCGGGCCCCGGGATAGAAGGATGTCTTGTTCTTGCGGGGTTGGATCTCTTTGTTCATTCCAAGATTCACGAACAAATTCCCCGATAAACGGTTGCACCTCAGTAAGGTTGTTGAACAAGTATAGCACGATACTGCATCATTCGTTATTTGTCAAAATCTTCACGGTGGATGCAGTTGCGCTACCGAGTTGTCCATGGAAAAGACTTAGAGTCGATTCATTTTCGTCGACATTGTAACGTGGAAGTGGGTTGTGATTGCTCGGCAGATTGGGCTTGTAATACTGTGTAGTGAAGTTTGCCACCTCCTCCCTCAGGTATGCCTCTGCAACAGAAGCCTCAATTCTGGCTTTATTTGTACATTTCTTGCGAAGAGTCTTGAGTACCCTCTCCACTGTAAAACACCAGCGAAACTGCACAGGCCCCCCCAAACGTACTTCAGTGGGAAGGTGCACGATCAAATGTTGCATCGACAAGAAAAAGCCTGGTGGGAAGATCTTCTCCAGCTTACAGACCAACACAGGTGCCTGTTTTTCTAACTCTATAGCGACGTTTCGAGATACCTCCTTAGCACACAACAGGCGGAAGAAATAGCTCAACTCAGCCAACACTTTCCAGACATGCTCAGGGATATACCCACGGACCATTGCAGGGAGAAGCCGCTCAATCCATACATGGTAGTCATGACTCTTCATCCCGTTGACTCGCAAAGTGGTTAAGTTCACTCCTCTCCTCAAATTAGCAGCATAGCCATCTGGAAACATCAAGTTCTTGATCCATTCAAGCACTTCCCTTCTCGCATCTATTTTCAAGACGAAATCCACCTTAGGCTTTTTCCACTTCTTGTTTTGACCACTCGGAGGTTGCATCTCTTGTTTATTTCTATCGCATAACGTCGACAAGTCCACTCTAGCCTTAACATTGTCCTTCAATTTCTCTGTGTTCATAAGAGTGCTCCAAAGGGCCTCGGCGATATTCTTTTCAGTGTGCATTACATCAATGTTATGCGGCAAAAGAAGGTCATCAAAATAGGGCAGCCTGGTCAACCCGGACTTATGAGTCCACATATGTTGCACACCATAACCCACAAAACCACCTCCTTCGGCGGGCACAAGAGCATCAATCTGAGCACGAATCTCGGCACCACTCTTGATGTGGGGTTTAGGGTCTGTCACTACCACACCTTTTCTAAAGTTCTTGACGTCCCTTCTGAATGGATGGCCAGCAGGAAGAAACTGACGATGCTGGTCAAACGACGAATACTTGCCACCCTTTTTCAACCAAATAAACCTCACAGCTTCCATGCATACGGGACACGGAAACTTCCCGTGAACACACCAGGCGCAGAATAACCCGTACGCCAGGAAATCATGTAGAGAGTAGTGATACCAAACATACAGTTTGAAGCTTGACCTTGTAGCTCGGTCGTATGTCCATACCCCTTCCCAAGCTTCAATCAATTCATCAATCAGAGGCTCCATGAAGACCCCCATGTTGCTCCCTGGGTGTCCAGGAATTATCAAGGACAGAAAAACGTTTTGTCGTTGGAAGGCAATGCCAGGGGGAAGGTTGAGAGGGATAGTGAACACAGGCCAACATGTGTATGGGGAAGACATCATTCCATAAGGATTGAATCCATCTGTTGCAAAGGCCACACGTACATTTCGAGCCTCAGCTGCTTTCTCAGGATGTCGATCATTAAAGTATTGCCATGCTTCAGCATCAGATGGATGGACCATCTTGTCCGGATGGTACCGCTTGCCATTCTTATGCTAAGTCATCTGTTTCGCAGTTTCCTCGGTCATGAAAAGTCGTTGGATCCTCGCCATGAAAGGAATGTGACGTAACACTCTAGCGGGGATGGTAAGCTGCACCTTCTGGCCATCACCGGATACTGCCTCGAGGTATCTTGAGGCTCCACACTTCGGACAGTACTTTGCATTCTCGTGTTCTTTCCGAAATAGGACGCAACCTTTCAGACAACAATGTATCTTATCATATGGCATCTTGAGCGCATGAAGTAGTTTTTCTGACTCGTACAAGTTGGGGGGCAGAATATGATCCTTCGGTAGCATGGTGGCAAACACAGTCAACATCTTATCGAAGCCTTCTCGACTCAGGTTCAGCTCGGCCTTCAGCCCAATCACACACCCAATGCCATCCAGCTGAGAAATAGTTGTATGCTCGTGAAGGGGTTTAGACGCCGACTCCAACATTTTGTAGAAGGCTTCTACGTTTGCCTCCATGTCCTCCTTGTCACGTCCTTCAGCGAACTGAGCTTGGTGAGTGTCGTCTAGCATGTCGGCTACCCCAACATCATCATTAAACGACTCAAGACGTGGTCTCACCACCTCCTCTCTGATACGGTCTTCACCATGGTAGATCCACCGGTAGTAGCCCGGCGTATAACCATGGTACACCAAATGTTTACCCATGGTCTCCTTGTTCACCCTCCTCTTGTTGTCACAGTGGCTGCACGGACACCAAACTAGCAAATGCCCTCTAGCTACAACTGCGCCAAATGCGTGGTTCAAGAAAGCATCTGTCCTCTTCACCCAATCCATGTCGTAATCATTTCGGCTTCTTCGCCCGGTGTACATCCACTGACGGTCCTCCATCCTTTGACAAATACGACACCAAGTAACGTAACCACCTAGCCGGTATTCCTACTGTCTAATAGGTGAGGATAGGTCCTAATCCCACCCGCGTATGCGTAGATGAGGTCAGTTTCCATGCTCTGCTACGATCCGAGACAGAATTTCGGCAGCACCTCCCCGCTGTTCTCCCAATACACGTCCTGCAAAGGAGTTTGTGTATTCGGAGAACAACGGAAAGGTGATGCCGAAATTCTGGCCAAGATCGGAGCGGAACATGGAAACTAACCTCATCTACGCATACGCGGGCTGTCCAAGAAACATAGACAATCCAAAACAGATACGATCGGATACACACACTGATCTATATGCATCCAATCGTATCTCTTTCAGACGGAAGACGCCTAACTCGTTTACGCATTCTACGACAAAGACAAAGGAGTAGAGCTGGTTTATACCTAAGGTGGCGGTGGAGAAAGGGTAGCGAGGCAGTGACGAGTCGGGGCAGTGGCGAGTCGCAGCGGTGCAGGCAGACCAGCAGCACCGACGTAGACGATCAGCTCCTCCGAAGCTCCTCTCACGTCCTCTGATGTGTAAAATAAAAAAACATTAGTTAAAAATTTCGGCAGAACCTCCCCTGTACGGGGAGGTTCCCAAAACCTGCAAAACAAAATCGACTCGATGGCCGACACACAGAAACACGGCACGACGGCCGATATATTATCAATAGGAGGCACGAAGGCCATCCGCATAAAAAACGGCGCTATGGCCGAGAACCCATTAGTTTTACCTGAAACTCGGCCGAGGGACGGGACGGGACGGCAAAGTAGTCGAAACTAAACCACCTGCATTCAACAACATGTGTGATCACACGTGAGATGTTTGGGTTTTGTGCGCCAGACGTTACCACAGACTCAGAATTTTTTGAAATTTTTATCATAGCATCCACATGTGATAACATGTTATGTCCCCAAGTTTCGTGATTTTCTGAGTTTTTCATTTTATATATTCAAAAAAACGATTTCACGCAACTTGGTCCACATGTTTCGGGGGGTAAACGTTCGATATTTCATGTGGCTTTCTGCATACGGCCTGGAAATGCACTAACAATCATGAATGTCATGATTGAAATAATTAAATACTATTATTTAATGCACCTGTAGTTTGAATTTGAAATTTGTCGAAAAATTCAACAAATTCAAAAAATCCAAAAAATATACCAAAGTAATTTCAAAATGAACCAAACTTTAGCATGTACTTAAAAATAGTGTAGGTGTGCCACAGAAAGAAAAAAAACATAGATCCAAAAAAACAAAAAAAAATTGCCGAGGGCCCACTCCAGACCCTCGGCAAAGAGGGGAGTTGCCGAGGGCAGGCTGGCGGGCCCTCGGCAAAGCCTGACCTCCGGCAGAGCTTTGCCGAGGGCTTAACTACGGGCGCTCGGCAAAGCCTAACGCCCAGAGCCGCCGTTACTCTGGACCCACACCGCCGAGCGCCTCTTCTTTGCCGAGGGCCCGGCCCTCGGCAAAGATGGGCCTTGACCGAGAGCTTTTCTCTGTCGAAGGTCACTCTTTGCCGAGGACTGGCCCTCGGCAAAGATCTCCTTTGCCGAGTGCCCGAAATCCGGCCCTCGGCAAAAGAAATAACCCTCGGCAGCGTTGCTGTTTCGAGTAGTGCGACATATGGATTCCACCGGCGGGCAGGGAAGGATGGAATTACTCTCCCATTTCGACCGCTTTCGTGGAACAGCTTTCCACTGCGTCGCCACATGCAATAAGCTAGGTACGTGTCGTGTACAAGCTGCATGGCTCTGGACCACTAATAATAATAATAATAATAGCTCACCACGCACCCAACAATGCAAGGCAACTAGCATCTCTTCTGGTCTGATATGATATACGTATATATAATATCATATATAATTGCACATAGATCCGGACAACTCATCATCCGTGCGTGCACGCACTGCCAATGCAAAACCTGCGTGTAAGATATGACGAAGTTTACTATAGTAAACGTGATTGTGCCAGCCTATCGCACTAGTACACACCCAGGTGAGGTCGGTCGGTGTTAACTCTTGCCAAACTCGTGACCTCAAAATTAAATGGGCTGCAAATTTCAACCGCAAATGTGCAATGCACTGCATGCGGGTCTCATGTCCTGCGTAGACCATCCACGCTGTAGATCTTATTAATTTGGATATGCATATGTATTATCTCAATCTACATGTATTGAAAATTTGAAATAGATTGAAGTAAAATTAAACTAATATATACTTTTTACCGGCCGGGTACCCGTCGAACGAAAATACAAAGAAATGTAGTAGTAGTATATATATATCAAGCCCGCAGCTAGTGTCTTAGGGCGATCGAGCAACGGCTGCACGTGCTGCGGCTAACTGCATGCACTCTCAACGTACACTGCACTCTCAACGTACAGATCTTTTTCTTGTTAGTGGCGCGCATGATATGCATGGTGATGAGGGACCATCAGCAGCATTTCATCAATCAATCAATAATGTAAATCTTGATATGCATGCATGCATGCTGAACTAGTGATAGGACCGACAAGCACCACATGTTCGGTTAGAATGGTCATATATATGTTTCGGTGGTCTCTACCCCCAGCTTGGAACAGCGGTAGGGTTGTTGCTAGCTCGTGCGCGCCGAGACTAGGCTTTTTTAAAAAATTTTACAAAATTTTTCAGATTTCTCATCATATTAAATTTTACGGTAAATGCATAGAGCATTAAATATAGATAAAAAATAATTAATTGTATAATTTATCTGTAATTTAAGAGACAAATCTTAAACCTAGATAGTTTATAATTTAATAATATTTATCAAATACAAACAAAAGTCTATAGTGTCCATTTTGTAAAAGAATTTTGAAACTAAACAAGGCCTAAATAGACCCGTTTTTCTTTCCACCAATCGATAAGCCTTTATTTGCGCGTACGAGCGAGCTATAGTGCTGACTGGCGAGGCACAGCTGCGGCGGAATTGATTTGCAGACACTTGCCATTTAGTGTAGATATGGCTCTGGCTCCCTAAGCTAATCTCCTCTACAAATACATCTTTAGAGACGGGCGGTAATACTGGTTGTCTCTGACAATTATGTTATTTTTATGCACGGCTTAGCGCCTCTGAAGAATATAAAGATGCATGTGTAGACGAAGAAATTTTAAATAGCGGTCTCTACATGCTCCAGGCATATACTCCTACTCCGTATAGTTTTTCCCTCTTCCACCTCGAGGAATTTAATGCAACCCAAGAAGTAAGGAAAAGGGCTTAGGCTACCTCCAAAAATTATAAATCTAATAGGAGAAGGTTTTGATTTTGATTTCTTTAGTGTAGGAGGTTCTAGAGGGTAAGTAAACGCTCTTAGAGCATCTCCAACAACTTGGTAAAATTCACTTGTCAAATCTTGAGTTATAGCAAGTTGCTAATTTGTTTAGCAAAAGAAAAAAGGATGTGTCTCCAATAAGTTGCTATTCTCACTTGGTAAAAATAGAGGATGACAGATGAGACCCGCTCACTTGGTAAAAGAATATGTGTCTCCAACAAATTGCTCTCGGGATAGCAACTTGGGATAGCAACTTGACAAATCTCGGCAGTAGAAACCTCTGGATAGCAACTTGGGAAATTTAGCAGGTTGAGATAAGGAGTTGTTGGAGAAGGATTTTTATGCTTTTAGCAAATTTGGTAGGATAGCATGTTGAAATACCAAGTTGTTGGAGATGCTCTTAGAGCATCTCCAAGAGTTCCCTAAATTCTACTTGCCAAATCTTCTATTTTAGCAACTTGATAAAATATTTGCCAAGTCAAAATTTGTTGTTTCTCCAAGAGTTTGCCATTTGGGCTTGCTAAACTAAAAAACGAGGCCCACAAATAGGCTGAGGGCCAACGGAAATAACAGGCAGTGGCCTCGAGCGATTGTTTCTGCGCCGCCGGTGCACCTGCGACTCAACTTCTTGCCGCCGCCGCCGAGGTGAACATCAACTCCTCCACGCATCGGTTCTGACCGCACCAAGGCACCAGGCCTAGATCATCCAGGCGCAGGTGAGCATCATCCACCTCCTCATCGGTTCTGCACATGCCGTCCATCTCTAGGTCATCTAGAATTTCTTATTAATTATACACTTGTCCATCAGGAATCATGCCTAGGAAGCGATCCCGTTCTCGAAGAACATTAGATGAAGAATCATCCGATGACGATGAGTCTCTGATACTAGCCACTGCTCAAATAGTAGAAAACTTTTCCAACGAGAAAGGTAGACACGGTGGCTCTGTGAAAGGTCATAGAGTTCTTCACCGTGATAGGCAAGGCGGACATGACAGGTTGTATCAAGATTATATGGCGGAGAATCCAACATACGGCCCCGAAATATTCCGTCGAAGGTTGTTGTCCTTTTAACATTGAATGAATTGTTTTCTGTGCCCAAATATTTTCATAGTTCTCAAACTATATTTTTGTTTTTCTAGGTTCAGGATGTCTAGGCCTCTTTTCTTACGCATAATGAATGTTGTTGAAGCGCACGATGATTACTTTGTGCAGAAATACAGTGCGGCCAATGTACTCGGATTGAGTTGCTTACAAAAAGTCACTGCCGCAATGCGTATGCTCACTTATGGGCTTCCAGCTGATGCGACAGATGAGTATATCCGCATTGGCGAAAGTACTGCACTTGAGAGCCTACGTAGGTTTGTTGCTGCAGTTGTTGAGATTTTTAGAGATGAATATCTCAGACATCCCAATGAGGCAGACACAACACGCTTACTTGCAATGGGTGAGAAGAAAGGCTTTCCAGGAATGTTAGGGTCCATCGATTGTATGCATTGGGCATGGAAGAACTGTCCATATGACAAACAAGGTCAGTACAAGGGGCATGTGGAGAAGCCCACAATCATTTTGGAGGCTGTTGCTTCTGAAGACCTCTGGATATGGCATGCCTTCTTTGGAATGCCTGGGTCTCACAATGACATTAATGTTCTTCATAGATCTCCATTGTTTGATAACCTAGCAGAAGGTAGAGCTCCAGAAGTGAAGTATTCTGTCAACGGCCACGACTACAACATGGGTTATTACCTTGCAGATGGTATATACCCTGATTGGGCTACTTTGGTAAAGACAATCAGGCATCCTATGGGTAACAAGAGGCAATATTTTGCCAAATCGCAAGAAGCAGCGAGGAAGATGGTGGAAAGAGCTTTTGGGGTTCTTCAATCTAGATTCGCCATTGTTCGAGGACCAGCACGCCCTTGGGACATTGAGACTTTGGCATTGATCATGAGGGCTTGTGTCATAATGCACAACATGATTGTGGAAGATGAGGGATTCTTGGTCGACCCTGATGAGCGTTTTGAAGATGATGCTGACAATGTGGAACCTGCTCATGGTCGAGCTGCTCGATCACTAGATGAATATATCGAGGCGCATAGACAGATCAGAGACAAGGATACACATGTTCAGTTGAAAGAAGATCTCATCGAACACCTGTGGAACAATCATCCCGATTTATATTCGTACTAGATTGTGCTTTTTATTTCATCCATGTGAACTGTTGTGGACATATCATGATGGATCGTTACTTTTTATTTCATCCACGTGAAGCACACCATTCAAGAACAGTACCATGCAGGTAAAGAGACACAGTACCATGCAGTCAAGTACTGGTGCATACAATAAACAATAATTTGAAGCAAAATAAAGTATGGATGACATTTTAAACTGAATAAAGGTTCCGATGCTTTGACAGCAAACTAAAAAAAGTAAAGAAAATCTTGTGATGCATAGGAAAACAAATGAAACTAAGTTGAATTTCCTTGACGCCTAGCCACAATCTGCTGTTGCATCATCTCAAGCCACTGAAGCTGGAGAGGGCCACTGACCGCCATCATGATTTCTTTTTCCTCTTTGAGCAAATCGGCTTCAGCTCTTTTTAAATCTGCATCAGCCCTCTTCTTCTCCAACTCTAGTGCTTCCTTGTCTATTGCAAGTGAAGCCATGAACCTCTCCTGTTTCGCCTTCTCTTTTTCCTTATCGGACTCCTCCTTCTTTGCCCACATCTTCTCCATGGCTGCCATGCAAGCCTCACCACCTCCTCGCCTATGATTTTCTTTCACCTTCTTGATCCCATCAGACCTTTTCCTTGGCTCGGTTTCTTCGGCATCAACAGCTACGACGTGATCATTATTAGTGGCTCCTTGATCCCTTGGCCTCGACACCTTTGCACTTTTTTGCTTCTTCTTGTTTGCTGCTATTTTCTCTAGCTCAGCAAGTTCTACCATCTTGGCTTTCCACTTGTCCTCCTCCTTGAGTATGTTCCAACAATGATCAAGAGCAAAAGATTTTTTGTCCTTGTCCCAGTCCGTGTAGAGCTTTTTTGCATCGTTAATCTGTAAAGAGATATTGTCAATGTATATGCATTTAAAAAAACTTCATAAGCTGCACAAAAAACTTCATAATGATCACATAGAACACATGTTTTATACCTTATCTGTGATAGTTGTGCCACTTTGATTCCTACGTGTAATGGCCTCATAAGCTGCACAAAACTTGTTGACTTGGAATTGAATTGTCAGCCACCTATGCATGATCGAACTCTCTGTACGAACAGCTCCAGTTTCATTGTGTTCCTCATAGTAAGCATGAACTCTTCCCCAAAATGTGCTACGCGATTGATTAGCCCCATTGACGGGATCTTTGCTAACTTTCAACCACCCCAAGCACACTAGTTCGTCCTCCTTGTAATGGAAATTTTTTGATCTCCTGGTTCCCTTTGTACCGCGGCTTGCCTGCACAACTTCTTGGGTGTTTGGAACAGTCAGCTCTTCCAAACCAGCAACACGAGAGTCTTCTCCTTCGAGAAGAATGCCTGACAAGAAACTTTCCTCTTCTCCTTCCATGAGGCTACAAAATTTATGACAATGAATAGAATTAGCAATGACGATGACACATGTACTGCATTACTGCTACACATGTACTATGTTCATGATAGCATATTGCTTCCTGTTGCGGCACAAGCTGGACCTAGACTACCAATCAAACGCATCAGGAAATACATGACAGTAGTGCTTCTGTAAACGGAATAAAGGCCGGCGGCAAAAATTGAATCCTAGTACATGTGACCATATGTGCTATCTGATCATGGGCACCTCAACATATTGCGGGATCTGGAATACCTGACAGTAGCAAATTGCGTGATCTGGAATAGATGAACCCTATACACTACCAACTAGAAACCCTATCAATTATCACCTAAATTACTGAACTCTACGTACAGTTAACCTGACGAGGACTATCGATCTATCAAGACTTTGATGTACGCGAGGGATCAATTGATCTAGCACCTAACCTGACGAACCTGATGGAGGTCGATCAATCAGGAAGATGGAGGTCGATGGGAACAGAAACGCCGAACCTGATCCTGACGGAGGTCGATCAATCAGGAAGATGGAGGGCGATCTCTTCCTGAGATGGCCACGCGAGCAGGCGCGTGATCCCGGACGGCGCGGCGTCGATCGGCGCGGCGTCGATCGGCACGACGTTTTTGGTCCCTAGTCCTTCCTCCTCGATCGCGTCCCTGCTCCCTGGTTCTTCCTGCTTCGCGTGTTCTCCCTGCTCCCTGGTCCTTCCTCCTTGATCGCAGTCAGTTGGCGGCCGCGGGAGATCAGTCGATAGATATAGGCCGAGGAAGATCCTGAATTGTCCGTCACTGCGCGGGAACACCGGCAATGAACCGCGGGAGACCGATAGCAACACCGATACGCGCGCGGATAAATGCGCACGCGGGAGGGTGTTTTACCAACTCGATAAAAATGGCAACTTCGAATAGCAAACCATTGGAGAAGGAAATTTCTTGTTTTGCCAAAATATTAAGGATAGCAACCTCATTTAGGGAACTCTTGGAGATGCTCTTACAAACTTTTTCTTTGAAGTTTTAATTGTATATTAGTGCTTAATTTAGGTTTTGATTTTCTCTCTTGCATGGTGGTTGGGGTATTTATGGATGAAATTATATCAAATATTTGATGGTAGTACTAGGGTAAATTTAGTAGGGAAACAAGATTCTACCCTTATTTAGTGACCATCTCTTGATTTCAATGGTCTATTAGTTAGTCTTTATGTAGGGATTAGGTTTAGATCTAGATCTAGAATTATAATTATTTCTTATCAACATTCTTATTTTTTCAAAAAGGGTTTAAGTTTTTCCATCAACAATAATGGGTACAATAATAATTGGTGCAAATTATTTCTTTAAAAATCTTTATTATAATAAATATTTGAAAGATAAATAATTGCTTCATTATTACGGGCTAAGCAAATATACAAATATCCTTCATAGTTTCTATTACTTATATCAATTGATCCTATTTTTTGCTTTGATTGATTTCAAAAAAGATGGTCCCAAAACTCATGGATGTATGGTTCATTAAGATGGAAGATAGGTTTTCACACTGAAGTGGATAGATTTATTGAAGCGACAAAGAAGCATGCAATGGCCTAGAATGAAACTAAAATTCATTGTCCGTGCAACGATTGTAAGAACCTTGCTCGGGTTTCATAGGGAGCATCTTACCTTTTTGGAAGACAAAATTGTAGAAGCTAGCTGAGCAAGCTGTGTTTCTAGCATTTTATTGAAGCTCAATTTCTTTTTAATGGAAGAAGAGATATCTTCAAAATTAGCATGAATTTTTTTCAAGCACCTTATAATTGGTTATACAACATTTAATTCATGCTTTCATTTATTTTATCTTAACCAAGAACAAGATCTTTAAGAGAAGTCTGACTATTATTATAACTGTTGAAATTGTTACCTCCCTGTTGTCCTTGGTTTTGTTAATGATGATACTCATTGTTGTTAACGAAGTTTATGTCTTCATGTGTTTTGAGGCATTGTCTCTCAAATGTTTGGTGTCACCACAGACCTCGCACGTCATGTAAGCGTTCATGGCTTGAACGAGCTTCTTGTGTGTTCATCTTCTCCCTTGTCTGTAGATCCTGCTTCAAACTAGCTTTTTCATGATTAAGGAGAAAACTCATCTTTTAAGAGAGTGAGTCCGCCTTGATGGTGTGCATCGCTTGCTTACGGGGTTGGACTCATTTGTCGGTCCACATCTTTGTTGGATATCATCTTCTCAATCAAACTATTCACATCCTTACACTTAACTAGAAGAAGGTCAGACCAGCAACAGCGTCAATGTGATTGCGAGCTATGTTAGTGAGCTCCTTGTAGAAATCTTGAATCATGAACCAGTCCAAATTTGTTCCATGATAAGAACAAGCCAAGATGTACCCTTGAAGGTGCATGCATGGATGCTCACCTTCTCTACTTGCAATCTTATCTAAGAGAGATCTACTTAGCTAGCCTAAGGAAATAAACTTAGATGGGAGATATGGCTATCTTGGGCAGCCACTATCCTTATTTATAGTCATTACACATTCCAATACTACCCCTAGGTATTTTTCATGAACCATTCAGTCATGGGGGAAAACTGGACTTCATGCATCGGACGGCCATGGGCTCTTCACAAAATTGCTTCGCCTCGACGCAAGCTCTCCGATGACGCCATGTGTCACCCCAAGATCCTCCCTAGGTTCTGAGGCCCAAACCTGGCAAACCTACCATCACAGTTTTGAGGCCCAAATCATCAAACCCACTTGCAGTCGTGTAGTTGTTATGCTCACGATGTCGACGCGTGTCCCGCACGTCCTCGACCATCCTATCACCAAGTGCTCGTGTGCCCGCCTTCATGTGGTCCTATCCCCATCTTGACTTCGGTTAACATTGTCTTTCATCATCTTCCTCGCATCTACACTTGCTTGTCGACGTGTCCAAATGCTAGCTGTCCACGATCCATCCTTCGGCCCTTGGTGCCTCGGTCCAAACCTTCACATTCATCCTTCACCACTTCCGGTCCATCGCGCATGGACTCCTCAGTTGGCCTTCTCCATTGTTGTTGACCATCTCAAGCTCAATGCCTTCACATCAAAGACGGATCTTGTTGTGGTACACCCAAATAATTGTGAACCATTGATCTGGATGTCTTTTACCACAGATTACTTCATAGGAGGTAATAATAAAATAAATATTTAATTGTTTCTAATTTTGGAAGAAAAGAAAGTATCCAAATATGTCGACTATTTTTTTGGAAAGTTTGGTATATCTATTTTTTTAACATGATAGAGAATTAGCAATCATTCTTTAACGTGATAGGTGTGCATGCATGTATGGTGCACAATATAATGGTACCGATTTTTGGAACGTGACATACAAAGGTGCGCTGATGTTTTTTTTAACATGAGGACAAGTATGTCATCGTGATTTACAAGTATATGTCAACATAACATGCCCACAATATCCTAACAAAAAATCTCGGATGAAGATTGCCATGACAGTATTTTTGTCCCTAATAATTGTTGATCCATGCTTGCAGCGTCAGGATAAGAAAGAAAAGGCCAGCGGAGATTGTCGGTATTATTTGTTTTTTCAATTATTTTTAATTATATAAATCTATTATTGTATTTTAAAATATATATTTTTTAAAAAAAATCAAAGGCTATGATTTATTCAAGATATTACTTCTTGGGGAGTAAGAGGTGTACTGTAGTAAAACTCTCCTCAAACTAAAATGTGTTCGTTTGACCTGGAACAGGGGCCAGGAACTATTCCGGCCATTGTAAATGAGTGGAACATTCCTACCCGAGAATCTCCTTAACCGAAACGGCCCCTAAATTGGAACGAAAGGAGAATCCATGCATTTAGTTTGAGGAACCCTTGAATACATATTGCAACGCGAAACCCCTCTCCATGTGTTAGCTATATATCAGACACTGTTTGGGATGCCAAATATCGATCTTGAAGCCCCCCAGCATACACTTTGCTGCCAGCTGCTGATGCCAACATTCCATACCCCATTCCCTTTTGCAACAGGATCATTCTATCTGTCGGGGTCTCTCGATTGCGCTAGTTGGCATCCGATCTCCAGCTAGCAACGACAGCGAATGAAAGCTAAAGCTAAAGCAGGAGCGCTTCATTAGCACTTAAATTTCATCGTCGTCATAACCACGCCATCTCATCCGCCGTGGACTACTGTAACGCATTCAGGTCCCTGTTTTATATGAGATGAGATGTGACGGGCATATATTATGGGCCACTGGTTTAGCGATGTCAAGCCAATGCAAGTACCTACGGTGGATGCAAGAGCAGTGAGAAGAGAAGGGGAGGACGTACACGGGGCCCTCGCGCGCGTTGGAGCTCTCTCCTTTTGCTGTTATGAACATTCAACAAAATTAGTCGGTGATGATCTGTCGACATTGATATATATGGACATCTAGTACTTGAAAGAAAACCCGTTGCCTATTTTTTTTCTGATGTTTTCAGATCGTGAGGAAAACTAGCTATTTACATTCATTGAAGGGCATAGAGAAATTGAGCCCGGGATTTGGACCGCCAGGGCATGAATTGGTTGTGGACTTGTGGTGGTCGACTTGCGGCTACCGAACACCTAAATTAAATTTGGAGAATATGGCATCATCAGTTGCGGACACTGTTGAGTATTGATTAAGAGCAGATCGATCATACAGAAATGGACCAACCTATATGTACTCTCGTCAATAATAATTTAGACCACAGTGTGGAGGTACGTAGCCCCTTTTTCTCATTAGTTATAAACATCCATGTATATATGCACGCTAGCTAGTATCTATCTCTCTATCCCTCTCTGCTCTTAAATACAGGCGCGTGCATTGTATTTGCCTGACCTAACTTATTAGCTCCGGCGATTACGGCGACTGGCGCGCGATTGTTACGATCAGTAATGCGGCCGTGATTGCTACGATCGATCGAATTTGTCCGGCCGTTGACAACGACCGGGGACGACACTTGTGGTCTCCGATCTCCGCCGGCCTCTGGCGGTGCTGCCAGAACTCACTATGCGTCTGCGTCTGCGTGCAGAATTGCATGTGGACGCGCAGACTTCCTTGCAGTTGCATTAACGCCATTCTCAATCGAGTTTTATATGAGTTTCATTTGCATTAAATAGGTTGTTACATAGACTTTTCTGATGACATGGCAATGTATTTAAGTAGAGAGAGAAGAAATGGGTTTCATCTAGATGAAACTCTCTTGGCACGATTACCAACTCTCTATAAGTCTTGAAATTAAATGCCTATGAAACTATGAAATGAAGCTCTTCATTGAGAGTGGTTGTTTTATTCATGTTTCATTTCATTTCACATGACATGTCAGTCTTGTAAACAACGTCATGAACTCTCCACTAAGACCGGCCTAGCTGCGCCGCCGCCGTGAAGGAGCAGGATACATGTATATATATACTCCTGCATTGTGTCCATGATGTTGCTGTGGATTTTCAGAATTATATATACACAGCTGAGTGAAAAAAGCTTCTAGACGCTAGTAGTTGTTGAGCTTAGCAAGCCAGCGCACCCTGACTCAACCAGCACTCGTTCCGGTTTGGTTTGTACTGATTTTTTTAACTCATATCACATCGAATGTTTGACATATATATGGAGTACTAAATATAGATTATTTATAAAACTAAAAACATAGCTAAAGAATAATTTGCGAGATAAATCTTTTAAGTCTAATTAGTCCATGATTCGACACTAATTATCAAATAAAACGAAAAAACTACAGTACCTACTAAATTTTAGTACGTCCAACCAAACACCCCCTTCAAAACCTAGTTTCCCTACTGAATTTAGGCTATATATATATATATATATATATATATATATATATATATATATATATATATATATATATATATATATATATATATATATATATATATATATATACACACACACACATATAAATATATTTCTTCGCAGATATATATATATAAATTTAAATATATATCTATATGTGTCTTCCCGCCTCTTTTTGTGTGCAGATAAACCACTCTCTATGTAAAAATCAGACCAATAGAGTCTCTCTGTTTTTTCTCCCAAATATTTCTAGAGCCCAAACAGCGACGCCCACTCTTGGGGAGC